>NC_133354.1:26024487-26351987 GCF_030506205.2 Paramisgurnus dabryanus
CAAATGTGCTCCACAGTCACGTTCTGTCTTTTCTCGGTCAAATAGGCACAAAATTCTAAATTTATGTTACATTTCGACTTCTAATATGAACCACTTTCAATAAAAATGAATGTTTTTATCGATGAAATGGCCCTTCAATTAATAAAACTAAATGAATAACTGTGTTGACATTAACTAACAAGAATTAATACATGTTGAGAAACTATATTGTTCAGGTGAGGTAAAGGTGCAGTGTGTAGAGTTTAGCAGCATCTGGTGGTGGGTTGCATATTGCACCCCTCACTTTCAAAGGACATTAAGAAGCTATGGCAGCCATCACAAGGACAAACATGTCATGTGGACCTTCGGTTTCGTGGCCTTTAATTGCGCATGCTTGCTTAGTTTACAAGTCCGTAGGGTGTCCCTTCTGTCATTTTTACATTCTGAAGTGTGTCTTCGGCAACCAAGTCAAGGGTCCCTAAGGTCTGCACTACATAAGGTCATCAAAGTGTGGACTCTAACGGTACATTCACACGGGGCGTAAGCGTTAACGCTTAACGGAAGGCTTGTCTGAAGCGTGGCCAACAGCCAATCACTGTGGCCGCAACACAAGCTCCGGTCTTCCATAAATGTAATTGGCTGGCTCTGCCTAGGTTATTTGCATAAGGCGATATGATTGGCTGACGCACGCGTTGCCGCTTGAAAAGTTGAGAAATGTTCAACTTCTGCTGCGAGCAACGGCACTGACGAGGCGCCGACGGATCCACAATTCAGTTCGCCAACGCTTGACGTCACCCATTAAAAGTGAATGGGAATTTACGCCCCGTGTGAATGCGCCGTAAGGGTGTCCATAAGTCCGGAGTGTGCGATTTGGGAGAGGGCCGTAATGATGAAAGCCCTCTCTTTAGAGCAGTTTGTCCATTTAGGGCTACTGTAGAAACATGATTGCTCAAATGCCGGTTTCCATGTAAGGGGACCCACGGTGTAAGTAGATAGAAAACGGCTAATTCTAAGGTAATAAAAACAATACAGTTCATTTTGTCAGGTCTTTAAATCCCACAATATTATATTGCATTGCTGTCAAAAGATCCTTCTAAAATGTACACACTGCACCTTTAATGCATTTACCAATGTTTACTAATGCAACCTTATTGTAAAGTGTTACCAATATGTTATAGGCCAATTTTTAAAAATGATATGCTTTGAATGCAATTAAATAAATAATAAAACAAAAAAACGTAGACTACAGCATTACATTTAGATCTGCGTACGCTGCATACAGTATGAAGGGTAGGTGTACACATTTTGCCCCTTAGAAAAAAGTTGGTGCATGACCCGCTGTGTTGATCTACACTGAAAAAAAACTTTTCTTCTTTATTCCTCAGATAATATTTGACAGCATGGTAAATTTTGTCTGTGCTCATACACCCGCATCCATACACAAAGCTCTCTGTCATGACTCAACAAGCTGCCGCCCTTCTCTTGTTGTCCCCTGAAGCAATACACAATAGATATAAAAATAAAATAATAAAATCGTACTTTCACAAACAGCTTGCCCTTAACCCCCCGTTGAGACTCAAAGCTCAAACTATAAACAAAATAGCCCGAGGTTTATCTCGCTGATTCCAAGCGGAATAAGATTGCAATGTTCCATCATTTAACCCGCTAGAATTGTACAGTCTACGGTCCATTTTTATCTCTAGAAAAATAAAATGAATCTGCTGGAGCCAGGGCATGTGCCCCGTGTCATTTCCCACGATCGTATCATCTTAATTATTATTATATTTCTACCATCTTAAATTTTTATTTCAATATGTTCATAAACAAATACTTTCAATGGAATTGTTATAAGCACATGCACAGGGTCTTACACTGATGCCACTGTGGAAGAAGCCCCTGCGGAAGCGGGCGGGTTTGAGGTGGGGGTATTCTTCTGTACTGGTCACCTTGATGCCCCACACTTTCTTCCAGGCCTCGTACAGCTGCATATGGATGGGATACACTCCAGAATGATGTGGAGCCACCGCGTAACCCATGTTTGTGGGAATGCCGTGCTCCTAATGAGAAAAAAGATTTATGAATGGAAACAGTGTGAATATAACGTAACTATTCTGCAACCAGGTTTAAATAAATCTAAAGTATATACTTAGTAATGGAAAAGCATACATTTTTGAGTACCTTACCACAAAACTGTAATCTGCTTCTACTATACATTACAGCTATAAGATGCAAACTTGGACTCTTAGTATGACATAGAGACTATATAATTATATGTCATCTGCAAAACCACAGTAATACAATCTGAATACATAATACCAATAAGACTAACCTCTGCAAACTTGCGATTGAGCAGCATTTGTTCAGCTAGCACTGATTGGTTGTGGAAGAGGTGCGGCTGCATGTGACTCCACATGTGTGGGAACCACCAAAACTCCTTACTGTAAGACAGAAGCAGGTCATCTCCAAGGTCCTCCTCATCTGTGCCTGAAACACAAATAATGCACATACAAACCATGACACAAAAACCTAGTTGGCTGTCTTTCTGTCTACAAAAGCATCTGATTTGAAAAACTCTCCAACATCAGTCACTCATACGGTATGCATCATACAAACTTGTAAGGCTTGATCAATGCTAACTTGAATTCCTCAGAAGGGCTGCAATATATACCGAAATATCACAAATGTGCATACCGCAAATGTTTGCAATAACTGAATAATTGTAATACTTTACTAAAGCATAGTAAATGTGTCATGTTGATGCAGATGACAAAAAGAGTGCCAAGAATGTAATACACATTGGTCATGTAATTAAAATATCTTTCTTTACATATTTTTATTATTAATTAAATTATTTTACAAACTGCAAGCATAACTGAAACGCTTATCACATTATTCAGCAAGCTACTGCATATCACTAGTCTTCAAGCCAGTTTGAGATTAGCATATTGCTAAGCTATTAAGCAATACACATTTACAATTTAATAAAAAGTAAGGGATATTCGACTTTCAGAAAAAAATATACAAAATGCAAAAAGTTTACGCTACAGTGATATTATATCATGAAAGAAGGGCATTTGAGTAGAAATGTCAAATTAAGTTTACATATAAAGGCAATGGTGCATTTAAGGTGCATTGTGAAATTTCACCTGAAAGTCGAATATCCCAAACTTTTTGTGAGTAACGTATGTCCCATTAGAAGAGCTTTATTCGAAGTAGTAACATAATAGTACTGTTTTCTTAGTTGAAGCTAACCGAATTTATCAGACAATTGTGCTAATGGACTGAATAAGTCTGGCTAACTGCAAACTTAACAGTAACTTAAAACCTATGGCAGGGCTAGTCAACTGGCAAGCCTCCAATCATCTTTAGCCGGCCCGCCGGTCATCATTGTTTGATTTAAAATCAGTGTGGTTACTTTTACCTTTCCACTGTACATGACTAATGATGGCCAAAAAACCAGAGGGAGATTCGGAAAGGGCTGCGTGGGGTACCAACCATCTGCGGTGCGTAATTATTCGAACCAATCTGTGCATTGGATGCATTAAAAAAATAAACTTGTATGACTACACCGCATGTGACACGCCGAATGGAAGTGATGTATTTTACTGTGTTCAATTCAAAACACTGTGCGAGGTAAAAATTATTAATCCTTCTTTTTTAACTTTATAAGTAACACATTAAAAACAAACTGATTACTGACGAACTGATTACTGATAAGTAAATAATTAAGTATAAATATATTGGTAGATTAAAGACTCTTGCGCTGGAATGAGCTTCTCTCCCATGTTGACACAGATTTACGATTAAACTAAAATTTCATTACGGCTGCCACTAGTTGGCGAACTCTGACAGTCGTGTCCAAATGTAGTGTACAATGGAAAGGAGGTTTAGCCTATATATCTTAAAAATATAAAAAAGTGCAATTTTAGTCATTAGGAGAAGACTGGCTATATGTTGTGAAAACTAGTTGAAATGTCATTTAGGAAAGTTCAACAGTTATAAGGGTCATTTTACAGAAATGTCAATTTTTCTGTCCCTAGCCTTTACAGAAATATTACACTTGAAACACCCTTTAGGGTTAAACTTTTTTTTATATTTTAAAATGAAACAATATGTTATTTGAACAATTACACCTTCTTGAGTCATTAATGTAGCAATATTTGATTTTTATTAATCAATTAGAATTCCAAGCACCACAGAAATGCTCGTCCCCACAGTCATGTATAGAGGGAAAATGCTTTATTTTGAGATCAAAAACAGTGTTTTCTTTAAAATACAATAATGTGGCCATAACTATCAAATATATGATGTAGGTTACATTAAAAAAACAAACTGCTAAATAAATATTATAAAATATACAATTAAAGTAGTGGTCCCCTGGAGTTGTGTCACCAGTGTTCCCGTTTAACAAAAAAATCTCTTATTTTTAAATCAGAATCACACTGATGACATCACTTGACTTCCTTCTTTCAAATGCCTGGAGATCTATAAAGAGACGCCCATATAAGTCACTGTCTCTTTTCAGTTATGAGAAATCTTCTTATTTATCTCATGATTCATATGAAGCTTTTAGTTTAGTCACTGGTCACCTCCCTTATTGTTTGGGAATTGCAAAAAACTAGAATCCAAATGAATTAAACTACTTAAATCAGTAAATATACAATGACTGACAACATGTGGTTTGATACTTTACAGCAAAAATTTTGTAAAATGCAGTTTTCATGAAAATTGTCACTGGTGTTACTGTCAATGGTGTTACCTTCCTTATGGGTAACAGCAGTGAAGATCAGTAACACCAGTGACTGGTGATTTGTTGTGTCACTTGTGTTACTCTGTTTTTTTCTTTCATTAAATAAAATCGTTCGCATGTGACATGATAATAAATTTTAATTCATTGAATTCTGCTACACTTAAGAATTAAGCTTTAAACTGAAAAAAATAACAAATAATATTTCATAAACACCTTTAATATTGCTAAAGAAATAAGGTAACACCAGTGACAAGAATATGGTTTTTATGCAGTCTTTAAGTACATGCACACAAAAAAAAATTAAGCTGTCATTTATGTATACTCAAAAAGTCAAAGAGTAATCTAATAATGTGGTCTAAAAGTTTAAGTGTTAGAAAAATAAATACATTTTAAGACATCTTGCTATACCAAAAGTGGACATTTCTGTAGAATGACCCATAAACAAAATAACTTTAAGAGCTCTGCATTAGTTAGTGCTATACAAAAATACATATGTTGACTATTTACAATTGAATTTTTTTGTGCAATGTTCATAGTTGAACTATTAACATTTGGCTCGTGGAAGGTAAAAAAATAAAATAGGAGTTTGAGAACCACTAGGTTAGGGACACTTATACTGGTATATTGGACTTTCGAGGGGACTGCCATGTGATGTACTGTTAGTATTTACCAAAAACAAGGTATATCACAGTCAACAATGTTGTCTATTGTACTGTATTGTTTGATGCCAAAAAATACTTTCTAGAAAACAGAATTTTGTCTCGATGAATACAAATATTCAGTAATGGTTTCACTGTATGGCAACTGCTTACCGGCATGAAAGAACTTTCCAGAGAATCCCAGGTTGAAGGTAAAATTGGGCACATGGATTCGAAGTTCGTTTTGCGTCTCCAGCAGGGCCTTTGCAATAAAAAAAAGAAGTTTGGCAACTTAATAAACTGGTCGAAGGACAGCAGATAATACATACAAACGCACACATGCACAGCAGTAACACAGTACAAAAAAGGGACAACGGAAACATGTCTCCAGTCCGTGTGTCCCCACTGTTTGCAGTTCATTACCCCTCCCAGATTTAGCTCTGCATCTGCCTCTCATTTGATTTGTTTACCGCACTTGTTTTTGACTGCCTGTCTTTCCAGTGTGACTCAATCAAAAGACTGATTCATATTTAACCGTTCAGAGGTCCGCAGACAGACACGACGCCTTTGATTATGTTTGCTTTCTATTCCTTCCCTCGGCTGAACATCTGCATCGGGGCGCTCAGAAGACGAGAGATTCAGGAGGACGACGCAGAAAACTGCATTTGAAATATTCATGCTTGCGGCAAGTCTTTGAATGCCCTTTGAACAGCGAGTCGTATAAAAATACTTAAAAGAAAAAAAGAAAAAGGGTAGGAAGAGGAGGAGAGATTTAAGCAAGGAAAAGCAGAGGTTGGCGTATTGAAAAACGGACTGCTGGAGAAGTGGTGATAGGAAAAGTGCCGTCATACCATGAAGAGGGTTGGTGAATATGGATCTAACACACCATTCTCTCTGTGTTCTGCTTCTGAGATGCTTTAGAAGAGGAGAGGACTTATTTATATGCTGCCAATATCATCCACATGTCTCTTCCACGGCCCTTCCTCCATGTATTTTTTGTGTGCTTTCAAATTGGTTGGCTTTATACACATTCTCTCTCATTCTCTCTGCATGAGTCCCGATCATAGGCACAGCAGACAGGTAGACAAGAAACAAAAAAGAAGCGAGCAAGAAAGGGAATGCGAAAGAGCTACATGATTTGTAACCCCAGACAACCTTCTCGTCAGCTTTACACCACACAAAACTACAATGGGTCTCATCCACGAAGCATGCAATGCACAAATTTGTAAAATACTGAAAATGTTTCTCTATATACACATACATACATATTTTTAATAAATATCTGCGTTTACACTATAAAGTATAATATAGTCTGACTCAAACAGTGCCCACCTTGACGTCAGACACCTTCATCCGTGTTCCTTCTTTCCCAACAAAGATGTCGTCGATATCCACCAGCACATAGCGATCCAGAGCCAGTGACAGACGCTTGCTAGTCAAGAAACTCACTGCGTCCACCAGTACCAGTTTGTGCAGCCAAAAGTTAAGGTTGTTGCCGAAGAGTACCCGTTGGATGCCATCGTGAAGACCCAAATCCTGTACGACCGCTGCGTGAAGAGGTCCAGGGGCTCCGGCAGCCTCTGCACTCCGTCCACGAGCTAAAAGCACAGGCTCATATGTGGTGTGGTTGGATTGGAAGACTGTCCAGTCGTCTCCAGGTAAGGGACCGTGTTCCACCTCCCGGGCCTTGGTGATGAACAAAAGCGGAGACTTGGGGTTGACGTTACAGTCCCTTAAACCCAGATTGGAGTGCAAGAAGAGTGGAAAGCCTTTCAGCTGGGCGCTCTGCAAACTGTTTTCATTAGCCTGTCATGAAGGAGATTGAGCGGACAAAACATGAATGAAGGCTACTTATACAGGTTTATTTTATAAAATAGACTTTGTTTTAAATTACTCAACTACATTATCCCTCTACTACACAGGTCTTCAACAGGGGGTCCGGGGACCCTTGGGGATCCGTGGTGGTATTACAGGGGGTCCTCCAAATAAAATTTGAATGCAAAATAATGTATTTGGACAAATTAAAGTAGGCATCAAACTAAATATTTATTAATATGCTAATAACAAAAAAAAACTTTAAATAACGTACCCACAATAAAATGTATTCAGATAAATTTAAATGTAATGTAGTATGCCAAAAAATATTATTAATTTTAGTGTCTTTGTAACATCCCCATAATAACAAAGTATGTATAATAAATAATAATAAATACAGTCCTAATTTGATACATGTACTGGGGGTCCCTGCTCCTCCTCTCTATCCATTAAGGGGTCCCCAGCAAGGAAAAAGTTTAAGACCTCTGCTCTAATATCTAAATATTTTTAAAAGGGCACGTTTTTTAATTCACGGGATTTATGAAATTATGGGAATTTACAGGAATTTATGGGAATTATTTGGAGATGTATATAAACTATATCATATGCAACTATGTCATAAGCATAAATGCATGCAAGATAATACACATTTTGAAGAATCCTGATACTTATGCTCATCAAAAAGTGGAATTGAATGGCTTTGAATGAAGGATTTTTTTATTTCAGAAGGGAGTGAGTGTGTTTAACTTGAGCACATAAAAGATGGACATTTTGACATTATTTTGTGTGCAGGGGTGTGGCCTCAATGGCCCTTCACATGTGACTGAGGAAAGTGCAGGGTAGAAATTCAACTGAAATTGCATTAAATCTTGTTGTTTTAAACCAAATTATGATGCAAGACATTTTTAAACTAGATTGAAGTTCCCTGTTATATGCAATTTTCAAAATTTCAAGTTTATTCCCATTAATTCCCATATATTCCTGTAAATTCCCATGGAAAGTTTCCAGTCTTGAAAATTCCCAGAATTGTGCAACCCTAATAGTAACTTTAGCTGCATTAGTGCTTTTTTACCATTTACACATTTAGAAAAGCTTTTGGGTTAAATTAACCAGTCAGTCAGTGGCTGTGGCTTTGTTAGTGTGATGTCACATTAACAAAAGAATCAAAACAGCATATCTAATGAGAGTGCTTTGGTTTGATAGGGATTAATAAAAAAAGGAGTGAGTGGATTTTTTCATTGTAGGGTTGTTGTGTTCACACACTGCCAATGCATATTTATGTCCAAACACCTTGAATAAGTAGATTTTGCATAATATGGGCTCTGTAAGACGTCCATACATAAATCACTTCTGTTGTTTTTGGATAACCTTTAGTAGTGTGCACTTTGTGATCATGACAATTTAACTGACTTTTGCTTTGCTTTTTTGCCATCTCCATAATCTGTCCAACAATAGTTGAAAATAGAAATATCCTACATCTGACTTTGGAGGGCACACAGGCACATTAGTTTTCATTGTGAATACTGAGGAAGGATATTTGCATTGCGCATGTTAGAGAGATCGTTTTTTAAAAGAGCAATGTAAATCCTTGATATATCCCCTTCAATACTGTACATATCAGATTGAATTAACACTATCCTTAATCTCTTGGCTGAAGTAAACTTGCTATCTCCTCAATGAGATGCCTTGTGGTATTTAAACACCATGTCCACTCATCTACATGCAGTCCACTCTTCTTTCTGCCCAGCTGACCCTGTGAAGCTGGATCAATTGGTGATAAACTGCACATTGAGTGGAACAAACACAACGAGTCTTACAATTCAGAAAGGCTGCAACCTAGTCATCTCCAAACACAACTATTATTCTCCCACCAGCAGCGATGGAGCCCTCTGGAGAAATGTATTATGCACATGAGACATCGGATGAATTGTGCACTTTCATCTGTTCCTTTCAATGGCAACGCAGCGAATCAGGCTAAAACTGCAAGCGGAGGTGGTGGTGTCACTCAGCACTTGGGTGGATCGGAGAATTTCACATTCCAGTGGCCTTAATCAATAACGTCTCCAGCCTCTCCCTTTTCCCTAATCCCATCTTCCTGTATCTATTGTTCAGGCAACACTTTCAAACCAAAAGCTTTTTAAAGCTAATCACCATTTAACTTTCTTTGACATGGAACAATTCATGAATTGTGTTACGATAATTGGTTCGAGCTCAAATAAGGCTCAGTTTAAAAATATATCACATTCTAGAGGCGCATACTAACGGAAATTAAATCTCGCACGTGACTGATTTGAAACACCCTACATAAGGAGCAATTCCATGAAGAGACTCTGATATATCAGAATAATGTTAAGCAAACGGCACAGTTCGTGATGTGTCCTTTTAGATAATATGTTTTTACAACAATGATGGTACTAAAAAATAGTTTTGTTTGATTAATTTGAATTTACATTTTGACGTGATTTTAATTTGATTTAAAATGGGGAATCGAGATTTTGAATGGAAGTTCGTTACAGTCAAAATGAAACATCATCTGATACCACGCCAGGGTGTTCCTTCATTAAAAAAGAAACTGCAGCCGCCCAGGCAAAATTTCAGATCTCCAAAACCAATTAGGCAATATTATTTTATGCGATTTTGTTCCATGTACGCTGTTGGAGAAATGAAGCGTCGTTATCCTTCTTCGTGCGTGTTTTCTCTCCCTGCCGCGGTTGCGCTCTGTCCCTTAGATTTATTCTTCAAAAGCAACAAACAAAAGTACAGATGACTGAAACCATGACCTAAACCTCAAGTGGCAGTTGTACCTGCAGAATGATAGCTGGATATAAAACATGTCTGGCTGACTGCATCTATTTCAGTGCAGATGATGCGCTGTGTCTGCACAGAAAGTGCTCGTCTGAATGAAATGCAACGGTACGAGCAAACAAACAATACAGTAAAAAAAAGCCTATGCAAAAAGTTTGCGTGTCCTCATTGGAAAGGTTAACAGCATGATTAGAAACGTACGATTCACAGACTTATTTAAACAGATTCATATTAAAGAATGGTTAAAAAGAAGTCAATCATTGCACACATTATCCAAATTATTGACAAAATCATTAATGAAAAATCGAATAAAATTTTAGACAAACCATAGGGGAATATGTTATGAATAGTTAAAAGAGCAATAATAGTTAAAACTGTTTGGTTTAATATGTGATGTGAGATTATGACTGTGTACTTAAACTACAATCAAATACAACAATATATTATAAACATGCTTGAACATAGGTTTTAGGTTATTAGTTTTCACATTAAGGCTAACATTATATTTCTATACAATGCCCAATTTATGCATAGATCTTTTTAAAATTGAATTCATTTGATATGTAAACCATGTTGATAACTCTCATTCAGTGCATTTGGATTAAAACTTTAGTTTAACCAGATGTTCTTGAATCTTATGAATAGAATGTTATTGGAAAGAGAATGTCACTGCACTATCGTTCTAGTTATGTTTTAAGTTGACTAGTAAAACAATCAAAAATCGAAATCATAAATCGGTCAAATGCTCTGAATTTTTTTTTGCCAAATCTCCCAGGCCTAACACCACAACATTGTCAAAAACTATCCCTGTTCACATAGACCCGCAAAACAAATAAAAACGTTGTATTATGAGTGCCTGGCCAATAGGTGGTGATGTTACTTTGTAAATAAATTGCCAATACACATTCTTTATATCTTTTACCAAGCAAAAAATTTGTGATAGGACAATATGATGCAGAGGCCGATATATCGGACGATATTTGGATTTTATTATCGGCATTAGCCTTAAATATTTTTAATCGGCCAGAAATTTCTCTACTACTTAAATGTGATTTTTTTTTTATAAATGTAACTCCATGTAAAGTCAACTTTAAACGGCTATATTTATAAATATTATGCATAACAAATGTTTTTTTTTTAGTTTCACCAATTTTCTATTTGTCTATTATTTACTGTGATAACATTTGTGTTATATCAACCTCATTTCAGCCATACAGCTTTCTTAATATCGGGATTGGCCATAACCCCCCCCCCCCCCATATCGGTGGACCTTTACAAAAATACTGACAGTCAAATGCAAAAGCAATTTTGTTCGGATGGACGATAACTTTGTTTCCGGTTCCTAAAAATGACCTGGACTGTAAAGCAGCAATTTTTTTTTTTGAAAAGCATTAATAACCTCAGTAACTTAAGTAGCACAAACAAAATCTGCACATACTGCCAGCACATAATATGCATGCTTGTGACATCACTGTTTTCACAGAATCACATTTTTGTAGCTTACAAGTTTTCAGAAGTTTGCATTTTCAGGTCCCCTGAAAAACCATTGTTGTATAAATAGAATTTTGACAAATCAGAACCACCAAACAATTAAATGCCAAAATCCAGAGTAACGTCTGACAAATTGATTTACTTTGTCTTAAGCACAAGCTACTGTATTACGACAGATTAAAAGTAAAGGTGATTGGTTTTGGTACAAAAGATTATACAGTATTGTGCTCAAGTTAGCTAAATGATAGCTTGTTGCTAATGTCATTCATTCATTCATTCATTTATAGTTAATAGTGCTAACATTTTGAAGACTCATTTGTGTAGTTTTTCGCAACAGATTAATTAATACGCATCAGACTTAATGTGCAAGGTTTCTGTGCATAACGGATGACGAATATGAAAAATGTTTTTATGAAAAATTCGGACTTCAGTGACTTCATCTTTAGTCTGGCAAAAAATCGTTCATCTTTCCTTGTCTAGCCATTGTCAGCAGCATACCTATAATGCCTCAAAACATTAGGCGGATATCTTAATAGGTTAAAGAAGAGCTAGTGTGAATAATTTGTAGACGAAAACTAATAATAGCCCCTAGAGATTATGCCAACTCAAGTGCTGACTTGGAAACCAAAAAGGATCTTTCCAATTACTCGCCGACTCTATGGGATATGGGATTAGGATCGTAGACTAATAGGAAGGCAAACAAGAGCTTAAAGTCATTGTTGCATCCAAGCATAACTAAAAGGTAAAGCCCTGGTGTCCATCGTGATGTTATTGCATTTCTATGTGTGCGCTCAGACATACTTTAACCGTTGAGAGATAAATGCATTCGACTTTGCTTCAGCTTCGATAGGTGCAAGTCAAGGCTTGGTGTGAAGGTAATTATTTACGCTCTATTACTGCAGTGAACTAAACACACAGTTTCTCTCTTCAAGGAGAAAGGTCTGGTCTGCTGATCCATGCCCCTCTTTAAGGGTCTGTTATCAGACAAGCTCAAGGCCTTGAAATCAATAAAACCTAGAACCAAGCAAGGTAGGGATGTTAATGATCTGGACAAGAAAAACAACAGTGGAGGCAAAATTATTCCTGTTAGGCTGTAAACAATAGAGCCTGGGGTAAAAACAGTTTTGAGGACACTTGCACCAGCCTGAGTCAATAAAAATTAATGAGCGCAAATTTCATGCTGTTCCTTTTAAGACACGTTGATGTCTTCGCCCTTCTGCCGGAAGGCGAATGAGTCTCTAACAGTCTCATCAGCTGAGTTAACCTCCAGTAACAATTAGTGTGCTGCACTCAAGCTTGCGAGGGTAATAAAAGCGAGAATGGCCTTAGGCAAACAACACATTAGAACTGAGAGAGGAGGGTTGCAAGCTGGCAATGACGGACACCAATGTGTAATATGCAAATGAGCAAATATAGGTTGCCATCCACTGGTGTCATCAAGCAGCACCCTCACCAGCCAAGACAATTACCATTGACAATCAACAAGGACATTCTCATTTGGTAATGTGCCATTACTGCAATATTTAACATAATACCCCAACCTCTCTGATTTGGCAACATTTCGCCAACCTAACAACAAATCAGAGTGCTAAATGTCAGTCATTAAAGCATTTAGTGTGAGGTGGCTGACCTACGTGAACTAGAGTTGAATTAAGACCCATTAGCAAGGCTATTTCCTATGAATGGAAGACAAAATGGCTCACCTTGAAAAAGCCTATGATGCCAACGCCATATTCCACACAGTATTTATCCAGCAACTCTCTATTCCAAGCATCCAGGTTGACGTACTTCAGGATGTTCTCGTAGATAACCAAAGTGAAACGGCCCCTGTTCTTGTCTGTAAGTGTGGGCATATCGCCCTTGCCGGGTGCGATCTCAGTCTGGTAGCGAAACCGCCCTGATTCCAAAATGGCTACGATGTCCTGACCCAACTGAGAGTACAAGCTCTCCACAAACACCAGTACCACGGGGTCAGTTCGAGACATGTCCGCTGGTTTGGCAGTTCTTGCAGGGAGCACCCTTGCTGACGGTGGAGAGGGAGTAGCCCGGGAATCTTCCCAATCGGCAGTACCTTCTTCTGGGACCACCACGCCTCCAACTCCTGCCGGTTCGAGTTCACGTTTGACGCCATACAGGAAATAAGCCGAGATGAGGACACTGATCACGCAGAAAAGGAAGAGCAGCAACAGGCTGTTCTGCAGCGTGAGCTGACGGAAAAGCCGCCTTACACGTACACACATCAGCATCATCACCTTGCGACCACGCCAATCGCTATAGACAGTCCTCTATTCACAAGTAAACAGTCAAGTATATCGTATGCTTTTTACAGAAAGACAGCGAAATAGATGGGTTGAAACCGGGCTCCTCCGTAATGCGCGTGCTCATGTCACCATTGCAAAGGATGGCGCGAGCAGTTTGGGCAGGGGACGGCATGGGCGAGGTGTGCTTCCACTCTCCAGCAAGGAATGTGCACTGCCCCCGCATGCACCAGCGGCCCCCTGCCCAACACCCCGATGCCTGTTCTCTACTCTCTCCGTGTCCTTATCTCTTGATCCTGTGCAGAGAATATTCCAGGCGTCAGACTTGCAGAAGATGGATTCTTGTTTATTGGCGCCGGATGCTGTAGACAGATCATGCCCGTAGCATTCTAGCCAAGTCCTCCGGTTCACCTAAATGAGAACAAAACAAAGTGTTTATTTATGAATTCAATTAAAAGGAAGGAAAATTCAACCAAAAAATCTCTACAATGTAACATTATGCAAAGCAATGCATTTTTGATTGGACCACACGGAGCACATCAGCTACTCATGTATTAATCTTTCTGAAAATGTGCTGCATAAAGCCGAACCCGCATGATGCCGTGGGAGCACTAGAACTTGGGATTCTTTTCAGTGAATATCAAAAGCGTCTAGAGAGACATTTACAAAGGCAATGCCAGGATTACAGGATAATGGCAGAGGCTTGTATTGATTAGTAAAGGCTTTAAAAAGTGATCCGCACAATCTTCATGTACTTCAAAGGGCAAAAGTCATTTAATCTTTTTCATCTTAAATGATGGGTTAAGTGTGGCACAGGTGAATGAGTTTTGACTAGCACTGAAAGTAAAGGCCATAAATGAGATTGGATGTGATGGTGATTTCTGGACATCGTAGTTGCAGTCGTGACCTGGTCAGCAAATTGTGAAAAGATTACCAAAAATGTATAAATATAAAGCCGCCTTTCCACCGTACACGCCATTCGGAGTTCGCATCCTAGTGGCATTCGTAATGACATTTCAGTTTAATTGTAACTTGGCAGCAAAGCTCATTCCAGTGCAAGAAGCTTCATTTTAATATTTACTATAGTGGAATAAATAAATGAATGCAAATGAATATAACAATAAACATCTATGCATATATAGCAAAGACTGACAATATTTCTTGGAGAGAACAAATGGAGATAAGATTTAAATAGCGTATACATATAGAGACAAGCAAAAAGAAAACAAATAATGCTAGCCTATGCAATCATATCTTTGTGTAGGCCACTTGACAATGACAGTGTAATAAATAAAAAAAAAGATACCAACAGTTAAATATTGGGTTAAATTGTTTACACAGAGCGCTGCGAGTCTGACAGGAGGATGGCTGGACCAATCGCGTGCCCCGGGGCATCCCATTGACAAATGATCATTGTTTGTGTAGATTTTTGATTTTTGATTTGCTCTATATACAACGTGTAACACCATATTTGGAGAGATAGTGACGTTTCAGGGGATACCCGGAAAATGCTCCGAGGTGATGAGAGGATTTGAAAAAAGCAATGTTAGGTTCCAGCAAATTTAGTAAAACTTTTTTTAATTGAATATTAATATTCATTCATACTTTTACTCAATTATTTGGACTACGAAACTTTGGGAGATTATTTTTGAAAATTTGAATTTTTGAAATTAGCTAAAAAAAGATTATTTCATTGTTTTTCCACATTATCGGCCCATATCTTAAAATGGAACGTTGCGACTTCCGACTCATTTCGCCAGAGCGGGTCACAAAGATGAATCATTTTCACCTCGCACAGTGTTTTAATTGAAATGCACTGAAATACATCACTTCTTGTTGGCGTATCGCATGCGAGTTGCGCAAAGTTAACGTTTCCGAAAATGACGCATCCACTGATGGTCGTCACCTCACGCAGCCGTTTGCGACACTTCCAGTTTATCAGCCGTCTTTTGTCGTGTACAGTGGAAAGGTGCGCGAATAAGATTTTTCAATTAATACCGAATAATAATTATTCAGACTGATATCTGCTGATGGTTTTGTGGTTATATTAACCTGCATATACTAAATAAAATGTTCTAAATATTATTCATTGACATCATTACCAATAATATTTAACATTAAACTAGTGATGTTTCTTTAACATTTTCTATACACAGAGCTCAAATTCATTGCATTTTCTGTTCTCTTTTGAGTGACAAAATATATTGGTCATGACTATCGGTTGTTTTCAAACTATTAACCGATAGTCGATAGTGTAAAACAATTTGCGTTTGTTATCCGATACAGATAACTGGCAAATATAACAGTGCATCTCTAATAAATATCTAACGCAAAATTGCTAAGCCTCTCCTAATGAGTCATTTTTACTTGGTGTCGTTGCCTAAACCTCAGCATACAATTTTTCATAGACATCTGAAACTACATAAAAAAATGTTTAGACAAAGGATGAAAAAAGATCTAAAAGTCGGCAAACATTAAAGTCATTTGCCGATGTGCCGCCCTTGGAAACTTTTTCCATTAGGTAGATAACTAAACAAACACCACGACAATGCATTTAAACAGATTTGTTGTCTGGAGGAGTCAGAGTCTCTTTGGGTTTTGTTTACCTTCAACAATATCTTTTCAGAGGATGCGTGGTTTCTACACGGTCGTCAATATTGGCAAACACAGCGTTTAACTAGAGGGAGGCGCACAGGGCATCTGAGTAAAGACCAAAGCGAAGCGACAAGACCCGGCGTGTTTGAGATGCAAGACGGGTCAATTTTCAAAGGCATCAGAAAGCCATGTTATGTATGGGTTACGTGAAAAGGGAGAGTAGAACAAAGCATCAAAGCTTTTCAGGGGTGCGGGATAAAAAAACATGAATACTGCAAAAAGCACAGGCACAAGAGCACGCCTTTATGAGGATATAAAGACTTGCTAGAGAAATAAACCTAATGAGAAAGCAGAAATCACTTCAAAAGGTAAAAAGCCTGTCACATTCACACTCTACAGCCGATGGTTTTCTCATCTGCTCGTGTGATCTAATATCCCCCAAATAAGGAGCCGGTTATGTGGAGAGATATTGGGTTTTTTTTTAAGCAAAAAAAAGCAAATCCAGGCTGCATTCCACAAGGGACAGTAAAGAATAATGTTCTTCCACACAGTAGCTCCACATTCCCTTCCCTTTACTCCAAGATTGAGCTGAAAACACAATACCTGTCACTGGGCTCCCACTGTGCCCAGCAGAGAAACATGAAGAGCAGTCAGCATGTCGTCATAGGTCAGATTACAGCCTGAGAGCTCTTCTATTCAGAGTCTGCTTCTTTAATATGCAGAAGTCTCAGCTAGAGATGGTTGAAGTGACCCATTGTATTCTGCGTGTGACTCAAATGGCATGAGGTAAGGGAACCAACACCCAGAAAAGATTCTGAGGACGTGAAACTTGCAGTATTGTTTCATTTCAGAAATGAGGAAGATACATAAAATCGCTATTATTAGGTTATGTTCCTATTGAACTAGAGGAATGCATGTGAAATTGCTGTTGGTACAACATTGCGCTAGCAGCACAAAGGTCATGGATTTGATCACAAAGGAACTGAAACATTTTTACAATTTATGATATATTGGAGGTCACTTTGGATAAAAGCGTCTGCCAAATGCATAAATGTAAATGTTAACTCATTAAAAGTCACGCATCAAAAATGCCTTTCTAAAAACACAGAAATGAAAGATTCTAGAAATTTACAAATCAAGGCTAACTGTTAAATAGCTCAAATATGTGGGTTTCAGTGATTGGCCAAATATTTTATACCTAGGCCCAGTGTTGGGGGTGACGCATTACAAGTAACGTGCATTAAGTAACAAATGAAAAGTAACTAACTAACGCATTTAGGAGTAACTTCATATGGTAATGCATTACTTTTAAAAGTAACTTTTCCCAACAATGCCTAGGCCTTTAGGAATGTCCTACCTGACGCCACAGGTATATAAATGACACAGAAACACAGTTTAATGAGTCATTGCATCATCAGATTCCTGTCTGGGTGTATTGTGTCAAATATCTTTTACATTCATACCGGAGTCCCACACATGGGCGGGTAGCCGACAGGTGAACCACCGCTTTTATTTGATGTAACGGATGGAATAACATTAACATGTTATTTGTGGTGCGGATGCGGGTCGGAAATCAATAGGCACATGTGGACTGCGGATTATTTACTTATTGTTATAAATTCAGATTCCCGTTTCGTGTCAAATATTCTTTATATTCATACCATTTTAACAAAAAACTTTGCCTGGTAGTGTCTAGGGCTGTTCCGAATACCATTTTTTGAGCTTCGAAGCTCTAGTAGAAATCAAATTGAATATTCAAAGCTTCGGAAGGAGGGGCTGAACATATTTTTCTCTTTAATAAAGGCAGGAATCTCTTTGTGTGTATGCGTCTGTGTCTGTCTGTCTACAGTTTTATTATGTAGCGGATGTGTTGCTGCGGACCCAAGGGAGTGTAGTGCCTTTTTTCGTGCAAAATGTGACACGTTTAGAATTAATAAACTTTAAAAATATTACAGAATAGCGCAAGACGGAAGCAGCGTGCCTGTCATGCATCCTGCAAGAACAGCATTAGTGAAACAAAACACAAGAGCAATAGTTTTAATAAGGTAGCCTAACATTTTTCTAACAAACAAACACTCCTGTATCAGAAATTAGCAGCACAGCAATTACTGACAACGTAAAGGGTAGGCTATTTAAATAAAACAACGAAAATAAATGAACGAAGTTCAACAAACTGTAATAAAACGGTAGCATACTTTCAAAATCAAGTTTATTTATAACACTTACACCATCCAATATGTTTTTTTCATCAGCAGAACAATAAAGAAGATATTTTGCAGAAACCCCAGTGCTCGGTCATGAAAGTACACCTATTCGCCACTTTGAGAGCTAAAGCATATACATCCAATTCCCGCATAACTCCGTGTGAAATATTGACCTTTACAACATTTTTAGCGTGAATGCCAAAGCAGGAAGCGTGCCTTACGTTCGAGGCGATCTTCTTTCTACTGGTGGCGTTTGGTGGCTGTTGTTGGCTATGGATGTTGGTCTCTCTGCGCCACCTATAGAGCGGCAGCGTGAAGCGCACTTCCTGCTTGGCAAAAGCTCTGCAATAACGCTGTAAAAATTATTTATATATATTCGAATCTCAAAACTGAAAATCGAATGTCAACCTACGGAACGAATATTCGAATATTATGGTCCAGCCCTAGTAGTGTCTTAAGGTTTAATAAAACAGACTCTTTGATTTTAGGCTCTTTGAGCATCCAATCAAAGGACGTGAAAATGTCTACGTTATTGTACACCTGCAAGATGGCCCTGGAGTCGCCAACTTGAAATCTGATTGGTTAAAGCAACAGCTTTATTTCCATTCATTTTACGCTACAGGCGCCAACACTGTTGATTCTTAAGGCCTCAAGGCAGATTTCCTTGATACTGCCAACAGATGATGGCTGAAATATAATTGGATAAAAGCTCCAACATAAAAATGCACTACTGGAAGCAGTGCAACAAAGAGAAATGTGTGAAATGAAGAGAATACTATACTATAGGGAAATTTAATACACATACATGGAAAAAATATATTAAAACATGTCAGTGATTCTGAGCTTGCATGCCCTGGCGGTCCACCACTGGTGGGTTTACACATAAATTAAGCTATAAACTAACTGGTGACAAGTCCCTTATGCATGTGCATATAAATCAACTGTTTCACGACACGCCTTGTTTTACAAAATATATATCTACACCAAGGTCGGAAATGTATTTTTATTAGTATTGTATTATATTATAACTGGGGCAGTAAAAATGTACGTGTTAATAACAATAAGTAAAAATTGTTATTAAGAGAGATAAAGGTTGTGGATGTTTAAAGAGTTATTAAAAGCAACAACTCGAAAACGATCTTCCTTACGCTGACTGACACTAGGGTTGGGCGATGTCCCCATAAATTGGCAGTTGACGATGGTTACGTAAACCATCGCGATGGACGATGATATCGTTAGGCGGGGGGGTATTTTAATTTTTCGTTATTATTCGTTATTATATAATTATTATTCGTTATTTTACTTTATTAATTCCACTTAAGAAGAGTTGTGCACTTTTTATTTTAATATAGGCTATATTTTACATAAATACTATTCTGTACTTAAAATCTATAATTTTGTTATTTTACTATCCCAACTAATGTCTCTTTCCTATAGGTTGCACATAAGGGGAAAAAGTAGTTTTAATCCACTGAAGAAGAGTTGTGCACTTTTAAGCACCTTTTAATCTCTTTACATAAATATTTTTTTCTATTTGCACGTAAATATCTGTGCATATGTGCCACCAGTACTCCGTCAGAGAGCGGGTCTTCAGCACCGCGGGGAGCAGCCAGCACTTCAATCCGCAGCTTATTAAAACTAGACAAAGTGAACAGGGCCAGACACATCTAAATTTGAACATGGTCTGTGTATGTAAATCCCGCGTTTCGGTCGGAGTGTTGTTCCCGTTTTCTTGTTCTTGACGTTCTCTGAATTCTGGGTTTATATCTTAATCTGCCGCTTCAGTGCAGTATAGCCTCAATGTAACAATGAGCACGATCTCCCGAGACACTACAAAAGGCTACTAATAAATGATTAATATGGGCTGTTTTCTTGTACAAAATTAAATATTTTAAGATAAATGTACAACATGTAAAAAAGACAAGATTCTAGCAATGTCAAGATTAGGGATGGGCATTTTCCAGTAATTTACTATTTTTTTTAATATTTAATTTTTCGAATATTTAAGCTCTTAAAGAACGAATATTCGTTTATTTAAATTATGTTAATTAAGACATGCGTGTTTTGTATTTTTCATTTTGTCATAATTTCACAGAAGGCTTATAATTAGGAAATATCCACAGCAAGCTAAACTTATATTCTGTATGTATATATATATATATATATATATATATGTATGTATTTTAAGTTGAAAAAATTGTAAAAAAAAAAAAATATATATATATATATATATATATATATATATATATTTTAAATTCTTTTTAAAAAATATCCTTCAGAAAAAAATGCGTTAAAACTTAATGCGGAGCGAAGTCTAGTCAAATCCTTAGTTTCAAGTCGGTCGTTAGTATTAATTCATTACTGTTTGATGTTACATACATTATATTATACCAAATATTATAGCTACCCTAACCCCAAATCTAAGCGAAGTTTGAGGACTTGCGAAGTTTAAAGTTTGAGGACTTGACAAAGTAGGCTATCATCATTTAAACAGACTCAAAACACCAAGAGCCCGGAGCAAACGAAAAAACACATCTACATAACCGACTGCTCAGTCGCCATATAAATATCTTCTCAGTTTAGTTTGACGTATTTGTGAATAAAGAAAACCATATTTATCCTACCTGCTTCGGTGAAAGCCCGTTCTTCTGACTAGATACAATAATGCTGGTGCTGCGGAGAATACTCTTCCTGATGATGGTTAACCGATAAAAACAACAGACGGATGGAACAAGATTGAAAATCTGTATTTAACATTATTTTACAAATAACGTAAGCTGGCTCGATACATTATTTTTGACTGTGCAAAGTTACTAACGTTAGCTTAATTTAACAACATTTTACAAAGACGGTGCTTTGCTTTAAACTGCCATGTGCAGTTATCCGGTTCATTTTCGAAAGAGCACCGCGTATAATAAATGTTCTTTCATTTCGTTCTCCGTGTCTGTCTCTTTATTAACAAAATTAAGTAGACTTTATAACAGAAAGCTTACAAATCTCTCATGATGTGTTGATTCGGGCGGCGGAGAAGCACGTTTAATAACACGTGAGCCCTCACTGAGCCAGTGGCCAAATACGGCGCGGCGGGGACAAACCCGGAGATAAAAGGAAAAACTTAAATTCGTCTGCAATCTGCATTGCCAAACAATCAGAAATGCATACAAATTAATGTTCATGTATATTTTACATTTAAGTCTGTAAAAGACAGTATAGATGAAGTGAAAAAGCATTAAATAAGTTGTTACCCTTTGGTGGCACATTAAAAACAAACAAACATTCGAATAGCATTTTTTAAATTCGAATTATTATTGCCATTCGAATATTCGAATATCCGTGCCCATCCCTAGTCAAGATCAAATGCCCGACAGGATATTTTCACAGACTAACACACGTCACGTCTCACCTCTTCTATTTAATTTATAGAGCAATTCACGCAAAGATATTAGGTTAACTATAGTCTATATAGAAGAGAGTAAGTGTATGTCGACTCGCAGCGGAGTGGGGAGGGGGCGTGGCATCACGATGGTGTCTCTCCATCGTGATGTCAGTCAACCATCACGATGGACGATGATATCGTCTATCGGCACAACCCTAACTGACACCCCATTCAGACTAGCAGCGACTAGCAGTAGCAGAGCGACACAATCTCATTCATTTGAATGGAAGCTTGGCGACACGAGCGAAAATTAAGAACTGTTTAAAGGTACATTCACATAATAAGCGGCTTTGTCGCTGTGTGACGCTCATTTCTTTCAAAAGAGGCATTTCTATATTTGGTTGTCATAAACAAATGCGTAACGTCCACTCCAGTAACTGACAAGAGATGGATGACGTGAACTCCACTGCTTTGCGCTCATTGCTAGTCGCTCTTGAATATCGCTCATAATTTGCATAAAGTTAAAAGTTTCTTAACTTTGTCGCGCGACTGGACACGCCCATCCAGCAGTCAACGGTCACTGTCGCTCTTGCCGCCAGGCTTCCATTGAAACCAATGAGATTGCATCGCTCTGCTGGGCTGTTTACACTTGGTATTAAGATGTGTTTTCATTGATCGGATCACAAGTGGACGAGAGAGACACATTCATTTACACCTTGTATTTAAATCCGTCTCTTTTGTCCACTTTCGACCGCTTCTGTCCTGAATACTGTGAGGGGATGGTTTGTGAGACGGTGGGCGAGTCTCTCTGCTGTCATTCAAACCAGAGCGAGAGAAATTAGAGAGAGAGTTTATATGGACGTGAACTAATATTATGTCGGAGTCCACTGCTTGTTTAGCAAGTAAACATGCTGCACAGAGTTTTGTACGTGTGTATGTAAGAGCTTTCTCTGAATTTTCAGCGCAATTGATGAAATAGGATCGCGCAACTTTCACACGCTTTCAAAAAGAAACTACGGAGAACACCCGCATTAGGTTTATCAATGAAAGGCTAAAAATAGCACTGTTCACCGTGTGTTCGTGCTAGAAGTCAGAAAAGACGTAAAACTTGTGCTCAGTACCTCAGATTAGATAAATGGGCGGAGAGAAGGCGGTCGCGTGTGGCTGTTCGAACACATTCAACCACATATGCGTTCCGCAACTCCAAAGCGATCCGATCGAAAGTGGTTTCGACTTCCTCTGGATGTGGTTGAAAATGGTCGAAAGTGGACAAGCTCAAAACGTTTTGAACACCGTTTACACCTGGCATTAATGTTGTCCACTTGTGATCCGATCGACGAAAACGCATGTTAATGCCAAGTGTAAACAGCCTCTGCTACTGCTTGTCGCTTATAATGTGAAATGTACCTTAACTTTATGCAAATAATGAGCGAATTTCAGGAGCGACTACAGAGTTAACTCATGGCAATTATGTGATTAATCTAGATTAAATATTTGAATCGATTGACAGCCCTTATTATAATATACTATGTTTGTTTTTCATATCACACATATATTTGATTTCATTTTTATTAGCATAGTGGTAATTTTAGATATGCTGTCTTTAGCTGTAAAGTATCTTAGGTTTAAAAAAACAGACGCTTGCTGCAAAAGCCTTTCACGACTGTGGCAAAACAAAATGTAATACATAAACAAAACGCTAATAGGTTAGCACAAGAAGAGATGAGAAAAAGTGTCAAGACATGGAAAAATCAGGACCTTGACATTTAGAAAGCCATCACACCATCTCACCCACGCCAGCAAGTTTCTTCTGTCCTAGATCTTTCTTCATTTCTTTGTTTTCACAGTTTTTCACAGTCTCAGCTCAGCAGACGTGTGAAAAAATGCACCCTGCCTGCAAGTCACAAAAGCCATTTTCTGATGGCAGGATAGCTTCCATAACGCTCCCTATCTCAAGGGCACAGCATCCCTTCATCCCAACAGCTCGCACTGCTCCTCCAAATCCCGTCGAGAGAATCTTAAACCCAGACAACGCTCGACTACAGCAGCTGTCACATTTCAAAACAGAGGATACCAAAGGTGCAAGATAAAATTAGTCTGAGTGTAAAATCCGGATCTGCCACTATCAGCCTTTATACAACTCTCTGCTTTGAGTCTCTTGATATTTGAGCCAATTTCCTGTTTGCTACAAAACAAAGCGATGGTACAGATTTGCTGCTGGAAGAATGCATGGGACAATACTCTGGACATATGCTTGAACAGATCCAAACATCAGAGGCACCTATCACAGACATTGGACACATCCAGGAGTAAGTGCGACAAGGACTACAGGACAATAGCTGGGCACTGGCCCAGGACAGCACGCCATGCAGGACCAACCTCTACAGCGCTTAAACCGCAAAAATCAAAAGAACCCTGCCCAAACCGGTACAGTGCAATTTAACACTTACAATGACAGCCATTGTTCATCCAAATGCACATGATGATGACGACTGTGGGGTTTGTTCCTGCTTATGAATGGAAGTCTTTAGACTGAAACTAATGCTGCTTCAGACCACCCCTATGCCCAAACCTACAACAACCAAACTCCATAGCTTGATTCTTTCCTGTCACTGAAAAGCATTTTGTGCATTTCGTAACAAGAATGAATAAAACATGTACTTGTCATTATGCTCAGCTGGTGCTGAAAAGAAATATGAGCCATTGTGTTAATTTATGATGTCTCTTTATAGAGCACAAAAACAAAATCGAGAAAAAATTACCCAGGGAAAAAGCTCAATCGTCTAATTTGTAAAAGAGACAAATCACCAGCTGCAGGTCACTGGAAATGAACTCAGATTTAGTAGATGAGTAACATTCATAATGTCGTTGACCCGAGGATGATTGCATCTGTTAGACTGAAGAAAGGGAGGTTATTCAAAAGTTTTTCGTCATGGCTTGGAAATTGGCCGGTAGTATTTACATTTTAATTTGGTAAACAAAGCACCTGCTCCGCATTCATCTGCTTTGTTTAGGTAGTGCCTTTAAAGTCTCTCAACATGAAGTCAAAACAGCCCCTGGCCAGACAAAAAATACAGCTAGCAAAAACCAACGTGACCCACAGACAACCATAACATCTTAGTGTTTAAGATGCAGCACGGCAGATACAACAGACTAGATAAAAGGCCGTAAATTATTACCGCTTTGCCCGTCAGTCTACACCTAGAATGTTTTTATGAGTACAGTAAAATTCACAGAAAAATGACATTTTTGGCAGTAACGTCTAATTCATTTTTTAGGTTTTGGTTTCGTGCTTTTGCTTCATGAATACAAGAAGCTAACCATTTTGAGGGTCAGCTGGATGTTCGGTTTGGAAAGACGGTGGACAGCAGAAAATGACGTTTAAGAGAATGTGTAAAAATTATATTATATTTTATATACTTTATATTTAAAAAGGCAAAGGGGGCAATCGAAAAGATCAAAGACCCAGAAAAAATCTAAACTATTGAAAAAGAAAGCCTACAATTTCAGTGTTGTCCTCAGTTTTTCGCTTTGTAGTTCAATAATAGCACTATAATTACGGGATGCTGTACTAGCTATGGTTGTGTAGCGCTCATATTTTAACTAGTACCTGTGGTACTGAAATTTGGTAATGGTACCCAACGGTACATTTTTTTTCAGTAGGGGTGAGCAGGGCAAACTAGCACGGGGTTTATTGTAACACGGCTACTTCACATATTTATACAGGGCTGAGCAATTTTTAATTTTTGTCTTTTTCTCTTACTGTCAGAAGATGATGTTCTGTGAATTTGTTAAAAGTTCTGATGTGTTTTTGTTAAAACATTGAACAAAGAGGCTGTTTACACTAGGCATTAACATGCGTTTTCGTCGATCGGATCACAAGTGGACGACGTTAATGCCAGGTGTAAACGGTGTTCAAAACGTTTTGAACGCGTCCACTTTCGACCACTTTCAACCACATTCAGAGGTAGTCAAAACCACTTTCCATCGGATCGCTTTGGAGTTGCGGAACGCAATGTGGTTGAATGTGTTCGAACAGCCACACGCGACCGCCTTCTCTCCGCACATTTATCTAATCTGAGGTATTAAACACTAATTTTACATCTTTTTTGACTTCTGGCGTGAACATACGGTGAACAGCGCTATTTTTAGCCTTTCATTGATAAAACTACTGCGGGTGTTCTCCGTAGTTTCGTTTTGAAAGCGTGAAAGTTGCGCGATCCTATTTCATCAATTGCGCTGAAAATTCAGAGAAAGCTCCAACAAATAAACGTACAAAACACTGTGCAGCATGTATACTTGCTAAACAAGCAGTGGACTCCGACATAATATTAGTTTGCGTCCATATAAACTCATAATTACTCACGCTCCCGTTTGAATGACAGCAGAGAGACTCGCCCACCGTCTCACAGACCACCCCCTCACAGTATTCAGGACAGATGCGGTCGAAAGTGGACAAAAGAGACGGATTTAAATACCAGGTGTAAACGTAATGTGTCTCTCTCGTCCACTTGTGATCCGATCGATGAAAACACATCTTAAAACCAAGTGTAAACAGCCCCAAAGAGTGTTCTGGAAAAGTACATTTCTTTATCTTTAGTATTTTTCTGATTTCTGAGTTGGGTGTGTAAGTCACCAAATCCAACCTTATATTATTTTAATCATCAATATTTTAATCACTTGCTATCTAAAACATAACATAACTCCATTTTGAAACATGTCAGCAACTTCTAGTAACTTACAGCTGGGATTAATTTTTTTTTACAAAGCAGGGTTACCGTAGTTGTCACACAATGTTACAATAAAGCATCAAGTATATATATGATAATGAAAACAATGTAAATACTATTAATTAAGATGATAATTAAGAAGCCTTATTTGTGCAGCTGTTTAAAAAAAATCTATTTATATGCATTGATGCTTAGTACAAGGATGGTTAGATGAAGGATCATGGATGGATGAATGATTGAATATCTATCTATTATAGGCGAATATATAAACAATATTCACATTTAGTATAAAGACAGAATTGTATTGAATTATTTGTGTTTAAACAAAATTTTCTATCAGGTGTTACAACAAACCCTCTGTTTGTTACAATTAACCCCACCTATGGGCTCATATTAACAAGACTAGGCCTTAGTTATATTAGGACATTTAAGTTTTTACAAACAAACCTTACAAAAAAACAATGCTGTGGTGCATCTTGAGACAAAACATTGGCGTTAATATTTATCAGGAGATGTCAGTGCAAGGTGTTTTTAAATTAAGACAGCTCAAACGTGCATTTTAATCTGGGACTAGTGTAAACCCTGTTTGGGAAACCGCCCCAATGTTTTCATTTGTAGAGATGTGTTTGTTGACAGAGTAAATAAAAGATTAATCTAACTTTTTGTAACTCATTTTATGAATGATAGAGCCAAAGCCAAAAAGCGCTGTTTCTGTCCCACTCTCCCCTACTTTACTTTGTGTAAAAAACATCTAATTCAGTGAAAAATAAGTCCAAACCTGAGATAAGAACATTCTGTCATCGAGTCTGTTCTAGAAGATATCGACAGCGCATTGATTTCGAAAAAAGAACAGAGAAACGCGATCAAAACATTTGTTGATCGAAAAGATGTTTTGCCATCCCTCCTCCAGGATTCGGCAAAAGTTTAATTCATCAGCTGACTCCGATGGTCACTAAGAAGATGGGACACAATAAAAATCGGGCAACTCAGCGTGCACGACAATGTAGATAATAACTAGCGGTCATTGGCAGCACCTTTTCGGAAGCCCAAGGAAGAAGTTCATCTAACTTACGAATTAGTCTGATAGATAGAGATAGTCTGACTGTATGACTTAGTAAATAACTCACAATGTTGTGAAATGACTGAAATGTTGTAAACAGTAGGTGTCGATGTACGTTTGCTAACTCAGACTTAGTATAATCATAATGTAAGTGTCATTGTAGTAAAATAACTAGCAGTTCGGTCAGGCTGCAAAAGACGCCATTTCAACATACGTCACACACTCGGTTGCTCTGATTGGTTGTAGGTCTTTTCAATTGAGTGCAAAGGCATTTTTTGTCCTGGTTCGGTTGAAACACGCCCTATAATCACAGCCCGAAGGAGCGGTTTCAGACTCAAATTCTGACTAGAATTGAGTATGACAACGTCAGGCTAAGTAGTACCAGGTAACAAAGTAATTCGGTCTGTGCTCTTAAAACTACCGAGTCCGGTACCCAACCCTAGTACATATCAAATATTGTTGACATGAAAAAAAGTCCCTTGGGTCTCCATAATCACATACTCTATATTTATTACATGCCACATTGCCAAATAACTTAATTTTGTTAATGGTGTAGTTAACATAATGGCTAGTCCATATTGACATCCATTCAGAAATCATATTTAAACAACAGTGTGAACTTAGCAGGTTGGCCAATTACTATGTTAGTAACAAAGGTCAGTAACATAAAAGAACAACAGTCTGTTGTTAAGGAGGGTGTTCAACTAAAATACAGAGAGAGATAAACAGTCCGAATGATGATTTAAGAGACTAAACAAGAGATAACAAGAATCTGATAACATTAGAGCAAACAAGATCTTCATATATCGTCATCTCTATTGAGCAGATTGTTTAGTTCAAAGGGTAAAGACATTGCTAGGACAAATGGTCGGTAAACTCCTCAGGGTTTCAAATGCTGAACTGACAAACAGCTTTAGATACCCAAAGGGCCTAGACGCAGCACAATCTGGAGAAGGTCGGGGAAGTGTAATCCTAAATCTCTAATCCTGTTTATCTGGGCTGGACCAAATGTGGCATGCGAGTGGACGGCGTGCAACCTGAAACTTCATTGCTGATGGCAAAAGGGACTTTGCTCCGGAGATCAGTCCACTGTTCCAGGAAACCAATTTCAAAGAGGCCATTACAGAACGAGCACAAAAAGGCTACAATCTAAGTATATGAAAGCCAGACAGCAAAGGGAACCGGCAGTACTTTAAGTACAGTTATCAACAGCTCAAAAAATCTCGACAGATCCGAAAATCTTGAGACGTGGGGTGTGAACAGGTGCACTTTGCTTTCTTACGTGGCAGAAATGAAGGGGACACTTGAAGTCGGTATTATGTATGAAGTAGCAGAGAGTGGCAAATCAATCTTCCCTGCTGGCGGCTCTGATCTCAAGGGCACTCAGACGGTGGCATAAGACTGCATTTGCCCTTGCCAGGCCAGACGATGTGTGTGCTCTCACACCCACCGTCCCGCACACAAACACGGTTCTGATACAACTGTACCGGTAAACACTCCAGCCTGTCTGCACACAGCGTGTTGCCTCCGAGCCGGTGCCAAGCCCGAGACTTGCCGGCTTGCCAGAAAGATCCCTCCCACCCCACGCACAGCATGGGACGCGTTCTGCTGTATCCGTGCATCCGCCATACTGCTGATCTGACGTCCGTCCTAATCACCGGGCATAATCTCCTGTTTCACAGGGACAGCACTGACCCGAGTAACCGGACACTAAGACACGCAATCACGCACCCAACTGACCATCTTGACCACGGGGGACATGGGATTATGGGTGGGCTTGTCTCCTGAAAATGAGGGTGAGGCGTGTTTAGCTGAGGGCTGTTAACAGTGAGGAGATATAAATAAACGAATAAATAGGATGTGAAGTCATTCGGTAATTGAAAAATCGATACTTTCCATTATTACATAAAAGCTCTTTGGGGAAATCAGTGTTCGGAAGTTAATTAACCATTATGTGTCACTCAAAAACAAAACCGATTACAAATAAAAGCAATGATTAGAAATATTATTTTTTATTGAAAAAGTACAAGTACTAGTTTTGTGAAACAGGATTATTTTTTGTGATTACAAAATAATTCAAAAGCTCAGATGCAAAACCCAAGTGTGCCTGACATGTTTTCTTGTATATGAGCATTTTTTATCAGACTCTTAATGCCAACAAACTGTTATTTCTGAATGACCTGAGGCCAGGATTAAGCGTATTTTAGAGGAAATTAGTTGATGAAAGTATAATAGGTGCCAAGAGCATTTGGTTAATGTCATTTCATTTTTGAAAGAGGTGGCTTTTAGAGGCTTTTGCATCTGAGCTCCTAGTTATAATAGTAATAGTGATAATTAATTTCAATGTGTATTGAATTAATTGTTTGATTTTAAGATCTTAAATCATCCAAAATGACTGCTGCTTAAACCACGGCTCTGATAGAAGAGTTTTATTTTATATTCAAAACAAAATGCAAAAGGCAATTACCATTATAATCAACAATCCGAAAGCAATCATTTAGCAGGTGTCCCCCAAATGAGCCTACAATCACGCAAATTAACTAATTACACAAAGTCCCGGCAAACCCGGCAATAAACAACAAAAACACAGTGAGTGGAATCTAAAGAGCAACAAGGCAGATGGATGTTTTACCAAGACTAGTCACGGGAATGAATCATGTTCACTGCAGACAGATCCTCTGATTTGTGAGATGAATCAATGAATCAAAGTTAACGTAGACCTCCATCAAAGCACTTCCACCCTTTGTCACAATCCCCATCAGCTTCTGATGCCAATAAGACAAAGAAATTCAGAAACATGTTTGACACTGGCACAGAAATAAATCAATGAGCTGTCAGCTCGATCTCTTCGCTCCGCGCACCATAATGGCTCAGACGAAAGAAGACAGTGCGAGTTTGACCTCACCGCTTATAAAGCCATCCAAACTTCGATTTCATTTTAAATGGCAATGTGCAGGGTTAAGAGTCCGACATCAAGAGTTTGTTTGATTTAACTGGCCTTTGGGGCCTGTGTGGAGAAGACACAGAGTCATTTTTACTCCTCAGGTTTGGGAATCCTCCGTAAAGATTATTTTTGTAATAATAACAACATAATATTAACCTTTTAAAGAGATTGTGAGCTCTAAGATCAAACACAGCACTGTTAGAAAAAACATATTGTCGCTGTCCGATGAAAACCACGTATGTCCATTTTGCCGATTTTTCGACGGACTGAATGTCCAGGTTCATTTCCGTATACAGTATGCTTCACATATCTAAATGGGCAATGAAAAGTTGTGAAATCATGTCATCTGATTTTCACATATATACATTTGGTGTCAAAGTTGTCAATCGCACCGTGTATCTCCCGCTCTGTGGACGCATTAGGGCACTATAAAATCCATTTTTTTTCCCAAATTCCGTTTGTCCTATTTAATTTTTGCTAATTCCGTTTTATCCGTTTAAATTTTTGGCAATTATTTTTTTACCGTTTACTGTTATTTTAGCCATAAAAAAGTGTGCCTTTAATGTTAATGATTAAAATGTAAATGACTTTGGGGAAAACGGGATAACACGACTACCTAATGACTGTAAAAATGCATTTATACACACGCATGCACGCACACTACCCAATTCAATGCATTGTTTAGTGTTGTTGCAGAAGGCTACACGTGTCAAAGCAGTGCCTTCAGAAGTGCCTTAAACACATCGGTCCAGCGGAAAGCGATCCATATTTTAAACACAAATCGCTTGAAATGCATATAACTGTACAAACATACACAGGAAAGTGATCTGACTTCAGAGAACATGAGCGCGCAGCTCTTTGCACGTGCGAGCGAAAGAGAGACAGAGATTTTTTCCGCTGACGAAAGGAGAGTCGTGGAGAGCCGCTTCGCATGGTTTCAGTGTTTTGGAGGGGGTCTGAAACGACGGGAGGGGTGTGTCGCCCAGATTTACTTCCCCCAGTCTGCATTACCCCCAGACATACATTCTTCTCCCACACAAAAACAGAATTTTATTTAAAATATGTAAAATTCTGCGAAATTCCGCTTTAACACTAGATTCCGTGTTAATTTGCTAATTCCACGATTCCATCCGCGATTCCGTGATCGCGGAAATTATTGGGCCCTAAAGCATCTCGCTGGTCTCGTGAAGTTTCATCGAAGCTCAGCACTGGATAGCCGAATAAACATAGCCTGGTGAGACAATGACTTTACTTCATCGAGGTAAACGTTTCCCCCCTTACGCCAGATGTACGTCTAGGAGTGACAAAATCATGGTAGGACTGTGCAAACAAAGTATCTGTCTAGCATTACCATGTCAGTGTATTGATTTATTGTCCCTTCATAGTTTGCAAGAAACATTTCATAAATGTAATATTAATATTAAATAAACTAAGCGTATTTAATAAACTGAGCGTATTCATCTGTCAATATGAAACACGACTTTCTAAGTAATGATCGGAAGAACGCGTATCGACCACCGTTACTGTACATGCACGTATGTCCATTTAAACTCAATTTTGGTCAAATGTGGATTATATCATTACACTGGCAAGAATATAGTTACATGTAAAGATGCCGTACCAAGTATGACAAAGCTACATTCAACTGCTTTTGAAATACAGTGTTTTTTCACTTCCTGAAAAGTAACCGTTTTGGACATACGCGAGTTTTATCAGGCAGCGACGATATAATCAAATTAAACCGTGATTCTTTCCAAATTGGTCCTGTGTAGGTCATGGCTTTAAATATTTTAATTAAGGGTTTGATTAAAAAGAATTCTGGTGTGGAAAACTCACACTGTTTTTTCCAAGCAAAGTCCAGGGAAAATGCAGCCATCACTGTTCGGCTCTCATGGTACGCCTTCACCTGGCACCTTCAAGCAAAACAGAACCCTCATAACTACCACCGCATCCCTTGAATTCCCAAAATAAAGTGATTCTGTGCTAAAGGAAACTGCTTACACCGGAGCTTGTATGTGACAATGTGCAATTTCAAAAGCGGAGCGCTGGGAAAGGGGTAGATTGTACAAAACCCTCCGTCAGCTTCTTTAAGAATATTTTCAGTGATCGGAGGTACAAGCGAGCCAAACAACAGGGGATAATTGGTAGGGGAGTGCAACCACAAGCAAATAAAAACAAGGGCAGCCATTACATGCCGAACACAGATGCTCGGAAGCACCTCCGTCCCTCTCCTCTAAATTAGGTTGCACGACACGAAGAAAACTGGGTTATTTTTAGCACCTTTAACTACCGGGAGCTCTCATAGAGCAGAAGTAGAAACAAAAAGAGAGGGAGAGAAATGTCACCTTTTATAACGGAGGACACTGGAGCCACAAAGGTCAGAAAAATAAATATCTTCCCTGCTGCTTGTTATTTCTCATCAGACAATTTAGTCTTGCCCCTGAAATTACCTCGGATGAAAACAGTGAATTAATCTCCTGGATGCCGGGATGCGTTCGGGAAAGAGATTATGCTGAAGACCAATTGCATCAAATCAAAAAGAGTCAACTAAATAAAATATCCAATTTTATACAAGAGGCACAGGCTTTATGAAATAAAAGCATAAGAGCGTATCAACCCATGTTTTAATCTCCTCACACAAAACTACTACAAATAAAATATCAATAAGATATTAAAACTTCCTTTATCAGACAATAATCTGATTAAAATTCTAAAGTAATGTAGTCTAAAGAAAAATGCTATTTTCTTAAAATAATTTTAAAAAATCCTATTCATGTCCCTGGCCTTATTGTGCATGATAATAATTCTGTGAATATTATTCCAAATAATTATTTTCAAAAATGAAAGTCTTCAAAAATCACTGTTATAGTTTGGATTTTAGATATGACATGGCCTAAATTATATTCTGTGTCATTCAAAAATGGGTCACATTAAAGAAGCTAACATTTTTGTTGCTGTCCAGCTAATAAGATGTTCTTGTGTACCATTTAAATTAGGCTATATAGATTCCTGAACAGTTTTGATTCTGTATTTGCAAGAAGTTTGAAAATCTCAAAGTTCTTCTATTAATCTCAGGATTTCTTGCAGAAAATTTGTTAGGTGGTAGAGTTCGGCAGGTGGGCAGGGCCGAGGGTGTGGCAATCAAAGGGGCGTACGCGTCATGATGAAAATTAAAATATTTTTATTTGAAACACTCAAACAAAACATAATTTTGAAGAAACTATAACAAAAAACGCGGTGTGAAGCGCGTCCCTGCTATTCTCCGAGATGTTTTATCAACTGGCTAGTTATCCTCCAGACAGTGACGGTCCGGATCACGTCTTTCTTATTTCGGCCGTGTGGTGCGCGTGCCCGCTTGCGGTGTAAAGCGCGTACACGCTATTTTCCATGATGCACTTGACGGCCTTTTGTGCAGCGAATAATTTTTTTTGGACGACCTAGTCAAGGCGGTAGGGTAGGGATTCCCAGCTTAGGCGGGCTGCCCGAACTGAAATGTGCTACGGGAAATCCTGAATCTTAAAGCCACAATAAAAAGTAGCGATTGTCTTCTTTTTCCTGTTGTAATGTATATCAGAGTAAAACGGTGTCTGAAATGAAAAAAGATAGGGCTGCACTTTAATCGAGGATTGATTGGATCCTGCAATCTTTTTTCCAGACTCCGCCCACTTGCCATACCCCATGACCGGAAGTAGACATTTATTTGCAATTTTGATTAAAGATTATGAGGGCTTTAAAAAGAGGATTTAAGATTATATATAGCATGTAATCTACTCATGCAAATGATTAAATTAGCTGTTGGTGTGTATGTACATAGAAGAATATGCTATAGCACACCTGGGTTCAGGGTCATATTTTATTCTGTCTACGATGCTATAAAGAAGGATGTGACCGGCTGTCTAATCTCTTACAGCTCACGCTCAATTGATCCAGAACAGCTGTGCAAACTGCTTACATGTCTTTTTTAACCGATTGTTTAAACGAGAACTGTGTCAAAGCTCTAGGTCTTATTAGCTGAGATTAGATTGGTTATAATATGACGGAGCCTGACTGGATTGCCATCAGCATGGGCGTGCTATTCTGTACTGTACTCCAGTTTAGGAAACACAATGAGGTGTCTATGTAAAGCTCCACTTGAGAGACAAATAACAATGGAGTGCCCCTGACAATTTGTACACTGCTCTTATTATCTAGGCTACGGGCTGTGCTGAGGGAGGACAAAAGACTCTTCAGGTTTCAAATAAAGGGAAACCATTTTTGATAAGGCCACTCGCTCTTTTTCTCATAGACATAAAATCCAAAAATGCTTATATTGGCCTACCGGTACAAGGACTGTATTAACGATTGGGTTGAAAAGGGGTGGAAAGTTTCAGGTAAATTTTTGGAAACTTTCCATGGGAACTTAATCTGGGGAATTTTGGAAATATTCCATATTTGAAACTTAACAGTATTATATGGAAATTTAGAGAAATGTATAGAAACTAGAAACTATATCATATACAAACATTGTTTGGTCATAAGCAAACATGCATGCTGCAAAATACAATAAAAAAAAAAAGGAAATCTTAACTGATTTTTTGTAAGTATACAGAACTTTAATTGTTTCCCACAAAAGCATAACAGACATCATTATAGTTATTATAATAGTGCTAGCTTACATTCAGATATCTAAATAACTGGCTTGCTAGCTACAGTCTAAACACATTTTGGTATTGCTAGTTAATTAAACTGTTTAAATGCAGCAAGTGTGGCTTCTGTGGTAGTCAAGGCCCGGAATATGGAGGGTAAGGTCTTGAAAATGGAGGGTAAACCCCCCAAATAATAAACAGAGGATTTTTTTATTTTAGGGGGATTGAGTGTCATTGATAGACACAACTTTTTTTAATTATCTCTCCTAAATGTTTTCTCAGTCAATGTATTTGTCTTTACAATGGTATAATGTTATTGCACAATACCTTATACAGCAAGAAAGGTTTACACAAATGTATGCAATCTACATAAATACAGGCAAAGATAGACATTTTGATATTATTTTGTGAGCAAGATTCAAAAATTATCTGTGCATGTCATGGAAAATCCAAGTACATGCAGGGGGTGTGCATGTGAAATTCAACTGAAATTGCATTAAATCTTGTTTACCAAATTATGCTGTAATATTTATTAAACTAAGTTCCCTGTTATAGTCAACTCTTCAAATTCCCAGTTTATTCCCATTAATTCCATAAATTCCTGTTAAGTCCCATGGAAAGTTTCCTTCCTTGAAAATGGAAAATAAATAGATGCAGACATGTTTGCTGCATTTATAAAGCAGGCACGCCTCTCACTTTATGCTGGTTGCTACTCGATTGCGTCATCAAAAACGTTATTGTTCTGAAAAATTTCTTGTCGAACACCAAAACCCTTTTAAAAATCAAATAGTTTTGGTTGACAAACATTCTGTGCATCCCTACAGAAAAAGGAATAAGCTAAATTTATAAAGATGCATGCAAGCTTAAAAATAATGTGTCATCTGTTAGGTCCCACACTGTCCTCCTTGCAACTTAAGAAAAAATCCAGTAGAGAGCAATATACAGACACAACTGTGCCACTATTAGCAAAAAAAAAAAAAAAAAACTGTGTCCCACTGGAGGACAAATATGACACTAAAAGAAAAATACACAGCCTACGTACAACTACAGCCTGAACCTCCGTAAGGCAAAGAAATGAGAGCCGGTGCTATTGTATAGGGTCCTTGCAACAGGAGGGTAAAACCAAGTGCCTTAATCTATTCGGCATACTCTATATGCCTCATGGCTTCAGGGGATGAGATTTCCTCTTCATTTTGAGAGTGGGAAGGAGGGATTTAGGTTAAGAGAAAGAAAGCGAAGAAGAGGGTGTTGCTATAGAAGTAATAGAGTAGCCAGGAGCAATGTATCATGCTGACATGAGCGAGGAACGCAGGGAGAGTGAATTTACTCTATTGGATTTCAGGGAAAACAAATACGATTGGCCGTTCTCAAGATTCATCGCAAAGACCACCAATTAGAAGTGCAGGGCAGCTCTAGCCATCGATCTCTGAAGGGTCAAACACTATGTTGCACCTTAATTGATGCTCACGTTCTTACAATTCCCAACAGTGGAATTATAAAGTTGTTGTTTGGGCTACGGAGATTAACTGCTGAAAAAGAATGAATGTGCTTGTATGTTTTATAGGCTTTATAGTGTTTTCCTGGAAACATGTTTGTATGCATGCCTGGGCTGCAAGAACAAAGTCTAATCACTGTGACAGTCCCCTTCTCGGCCCACTACCAGCAGCCTGGGAATAGAAACCCCAGTCTTGCAAAAAATGGCATTGTCTCAAAATGGATAGTTTTCACCGGTGTATACAATCCTAACAGTAATCCGCTTGAAAAGGGATAATCCAACAGCAGAAGAACAATCCAGACCCTCCAAAGACTCCACGCATGGTGTATTAGTAACATATATGCATCTTACATATGTGCAACTTGCAGCGCAAATAGGTTTGATTCCCAATGAACACACATACTTTAAAAAATGTATACGTGTAAACTGGTTTAACAAGCAAAGAACCCATAAACATCTGATTACCAGAACTACATTCGTGACCTAAATGAAACTACAGTAGGGTATGACCCAGCTACATTTGGATGCTCCAAAGAGACCCCTGTCCTAACCTTGGAGCTGTGACTTCTGAAGTTAAATCAAGGTAAAACCAGGTGGCCACAGGTCTCCGGTTTCGCCACAGGTGTAGCGAGCGGTCTGCAGGGCAGTGCCTCTGGCACCTGGCATCCTCCGCATCCCATTTCTCATGCCAAATACAGCTAAGTAGGCCAGGTAGTAAAAGTCACAGGTAGAAGTCGAGGCACAAGGTAAGGCGAGTGCTAAAATGCACACTTGCTCCGCTAAAAACTCATGCAATCAGAATTTAAATCACAATTCTTCTTGGTGTGGATTTCACAGACAGGGTCACATATACAGCATGATTTTTCTATGGTCAGCCCTTTTAAATGCCAGGGAAACTAAGGCACGGGCACTGACTCATGCTGGAATAGCTAGACAATGAACACAGATGCACGTCAATCCACAGAAACAGCCCGAAAGCATCCTGCTTCATTCTCCTGCTCGAGTGCCATTCGAAGGCATGTTGCAGCATTCGCGCTGCCTTGATCATCGGTGTGTGTGTGTCCAAAGTCTCAGTGGGGAATTCTGGCGAGCATCTCTTCTGGAATTGGCAGTGCTATTTGTCAGACAACCGGGAACGACTCTTGCAGAGTTGAGCATCTTAAAATGTCAACACCGGTGAAAGAGTGCAAAAATAGAACAAAATGATCAGATTTTTGGCAACTGGGTTTAAAAGCAAAGATGCTAGCTGTGCTCATCTCTGTAACTGCCATCGGCTTCTTGCATGTTCCAGCGTGGATTCTCATTGCCAGAATCGGTAGGACTTCACGTCCAGCTAGTTTTAATCCCAATGATGCGTTGAGTCATCAGTGAGACTTGGCTCACGGTGCACTGCGGGAATGTGCAAAAAACCTCACTCGTGTTGACACTCCACCATATGGCTCATGGATCGATATGAAGCAGTCCTAGGTTTGTTAAAGCAAAAGGCTATTCTTGAACTAAAACACGCATCCCATGATGGACTAGAGACTAAAAAGTCCCAAAACTGAGAAGTCTTTGATCTGCAATGCGACTTTCATTAACAATGTATAAATAAGGCTGGATTTGGCTTTGATTGATCCTTACTGGATGCATTTCTTAGTGGGTGTTTACAGAGATGCACCTGCTAGAATGATAGTGTTGAGACAGGTTTTGAAAAATGCAACTATTTTTAACTTTAACCCTAAAATTACAAAAGTAATAGCAGTATGCTTAAAAACAACTTGACAGCGGGCAAAAGATTGAATTGGCAATGCTTTCAAATGTAATTAAATTAAGAAGCACCTTCTTAAATTGCACCCATTTCATTGCTAAAAACAAGGATATTTTGTATGTTTGGTATAAATGCAATGTGTTTGCGTAGTTTATGGTTTAAAAAAAAAACATTCTTTTCCACATACCGTACATTTTTGTAAACTTTTGCCTACAATCCGTGTGTTTGCTGTAGTGCAAGAAATGAGAATTACGTTGGAGATGATAACTCACGTCACTGTTTACTTTGGGGTTTGTACCTTTTGCATATCATTAACATGAACCTATACACACTTACACACCAAAGAAAATGTAAAAACGTGAATCTGACAATAGGTGCTCTTTAAGGAGGAGTTACCATCCACTCTGTAAAGTGCTAAATGATGTTATTTATAAAATCCCATCACTCAAATACATCCCAGGGGTACTGGACTGACATTTTAGAGGTTAAAATGCGCTAAGTGGTTTCACAGTCGGGGTGCGAAGTCAAGTCCAGCTTTTAGGCTACTGTGGAAACAACAACAGCTCCCGGTGAGGATGAATCTATAGAGAAACCATTGCTGTCATTTTTGTCAGCACCGCACGCCTAAATAGAGTCATCACCCTGAGAGCAGTCAGGTTGGAAATGGTCTAAATGTCCCTGACCAGGCCGCACGGGATGGGGAGGAGATGATGGACACATATTGGATGGGGTTCCGGCTGAGGGCCATTTCCAATTCCCTAAAATATAAGAAGGGTAGGAAAAAGGATGAATGATCAAATCTCAAGTGGGGAAGTGATGAGAAAGAGGACTCAGGACCGGTCGTAATGATGATACATATCACGCAACGTTAAAAATGTGCCAACTTTTCTTTGGCTGAAGGATATTTTGTACCAATACATATAGGGGAGGTTTCCTGGAAATGGCTTATCCTGGTCCCAGACTAAAATGCATGTTTGAGCTACCTAAATTTTAAAACATATAATGCTGACATATATTAACATATGCCATTGTTTTGTCTTAAGATGCATACCAGTACACTGTAAAAATGATGTCAAATCAACATAAATTTTTGTTACTTTAACTTAAAAAAAAAAGTTAAACTATTTCAACTAGGGCTGCATAACGATTAATCGCGATTAATCTATTGCAGAATAAAGTGTTTTGTGTACACCATATATGTGTGTGAACTGTGAATAATAATTATGAATATAAAATAGGCACACATGCATGTGTAATTTAAACAAATATATATATTTAGTATTTATTTATATATATATATATATATATATATATATATATATATATATATATATATATATATATATATATATATATATATATATATATAAATGATACATATATACAATTGTATATAAACATGTAAAAAAATATGTATACATGCATGTGTGTATATTTATTTATACAAAGTTATTATACATAGTACACACACACGATGTAAACAAAAACTTTTATTCTGCAATAGATTAATCGTGATTAATCGTTATGCAACCCTAATTTTTTTAACTTGTTTTTATAAGTAATGTCAACTTGTCACAAGTCAAAACTTAAGAGAGTAGGTTGAATTGACTTGCAAAACCAAGTTGTTTTAACTTAATGCTTACTTTTTACAGTGTATAGTCTTTTGTAGGGTTTGTTTATAAAAACTACTTAGATGTTACAGTGTTTAAGATAGATGTTGGAAATCTTATTTTATTATGCCGATAACCGGTCAATCTATGCACAAATTCATCTATATTCAAGTTCATTATCATACAAGTTGCGGAAGGACAATTTGGCATCTCCACTTCACCTACCCTGCTTGCTTTTGGACTGTTTGGAGGAAACTGAAGTACCCAGAGTAAACCAACAAAAAGACCACCTATCCCAGCCGAGGCTCAAACATGGATTAAAAAAACCCAACAAGAATAACTACAAGTTGTCATATTTAAATTGAAGCACAAGAACATGACAGTAAAGCAAAACATTCAAAAGCAAACCAGATTTTAAAAGATGGTACAATAACCTCAAAAACCCATTACAATAATGCTCGAAGAAATTAGAGACAAAGCAGCAATGGCACAAAACAGACGATTAGGTAAAAAGTGTGGATTTGTTTTGCGTCAACTCTGACTCTCATGGATGAGGGATGGCTCCCGCGGGCAGGACCTAAAGGCCTCATTCCCCCCACAGCATGCAGAGCATTCCTAATAGTATGGCACATTATGAGAGCGGAAGAGACTACTCAGCGAATCAGATAATTGAGTTGAACAGCAGCTGTGGAGGAAAAGAGCAAAAGAGGTGAAGGAAGAAACAGCAGCATCTTCATAGAGTTTTACAGGGAGAAATAGTTTCATAAGAGACGTGCACAACATCAAATACAATGGCATGCACAAAGTCATTCAGATAAAACTGTCTGTCAGTGCCAAAGGCATAAATGTAAACTGGTCTTATGAATGCACTTTGTAATAAGGTTGGTATGGGTTCACCTGAACACAGATCAGATTCATTTGGTTACATATATCTTGCATTCAAAAGCAGTAAGACAATGTAACTGAAGACTTGGGTCTCAAAATGTGTTTTAATAGGGCTGTCAAAAGATTAAAATTGCAAAATAATAACAATAACAACAAGGGATGCGTAACGATTAATCGCGATTAATCTATAGCAGAATAAAAGTTTTTGTTTATATCATATATGTATGTCAACTGTGTATAATAACTTTGTATAGATATATGCACACACATGCATGTTTATATTAAAGAAATGTTTGCATGTGTATATACATTTGTATATATACAATATATTTATATTTATATTATATATAAATACTTAATATATAAATATAATTTTTTCTTAAAATTATACATCCATGTGTCCATATTTATATATACATAATTATTATACACAGTTCACACACATATATGATGTAGACAAAAACTTGTATTCTGCTATAGATTAATCGCGATTAATCATTATGCATCTCTATCACATACAAAATAAAAGTTTTGTATATTACGGCTGGGCAAAAAAAAATGGATTTTTCGATTAATTGTTTTTTTTTCCGTGGTTGATTCAAAATCGATTCTCACAGGCCATGAATCGTTTTTTTCCAATTTTATTTTTCCGCAAACACTGAACGTTAATCTAAGTTCTAATCTAACTACTTCTCCACTAGATGTCACCCTTTCTTTTTTGCCTTGTGCGATGTTACCAAGGAGCGAGAGGTGAGCCTGTCATTCATTCATTATTCTAATATAATATAATATTCTATATAATCTATATTCATTGAGTTGAATCGAGAATCGAGTATAAAAAAATCGAGTCGAGAATCGGAATCGATACGATTTGATAGCTTGTGAACCGAAAACGAATTGATCTGGAACATCTAAATCAATACCCAGCCCTATAATATATGAATGAGTACTGTGTGCTATTATTAATAAACAAGTACACAAACATTCATATTTATTTAAGAAACATTTACATAAACACACACAGACACACGCATAATAATTGCACACAGCTCACAAATATAAATCATACAAACAAACTTTTATTTTGTATGCAATTAATTGCGATTAATCGTTTGGCAACCCTAGTTTCTAAATGACTGTAACTTGACATACAATCTAAAAATGTTGCACTTGTGGTGGAAGGTAAAAAAAACAAGAGCCATCCATCTGAATGAGTTTAGCAGTACCACCGGTGCTTTAAAGACCATAACTTTAAAAAATAGCTTTCAAGAGTCTGATTTATCATTTACTACTAACAGCAAAAGCACAGCTTGCTGTCAGCAGCTAAATTTAAAGAAATAGTTCACCCTATATACATCAGGTGAGTAATAAAAAAAATTGGGGAAAAAGTCAATCTCACAAAAAGTTGGTACTTGGATGACTAATCGATTAGAAGATCCTCATGTCCCATCCCTAATTTCTACCTCATATCGTAGCACACGGCTCATTTTTGTTCGCCACCCTCTCTGGAGAACAGGGCACTTGAAGCATGCTAGATCATTTGACCCACAGCGATTTCACTGCACTGTGGAGAGAGCACACTTTCAGATTGTTAAGACGGCTTATTGTTCTGGGACTGCAGAAAGAACAAGCAGCGCTGCCAGGAAAATGGGGGTTGTTTAATTGTGAATGAACGCGTATGTCTGAGAATGTTAGTAGCGTTACGCCTGCACAGAGAAACAAAGTGCGAGCATGTGTAGCCCATGAGAGAGACTGATCGATACCAGGTGCCTGTTCCATTTAAACCGCCCAAAAAGAATCCAAGCCAAGTTAAAACACTTCTGTTTGCTAAAGTGGGTCAAAGTAACACTCCTGTTGCAGTGCTTAATCCATGTCATCTCTACGGGTCAAAGAAGGCTGCGCGGTGCTGGCCGGCAACCTGCTTCCTGTCTCCCAAGGTGCTGTGAAGTGAAAGATGGGTGTTGGTCTCCAGGCGGACTCCATCAATCAACGTTTAGAGGGCAGTGGTGCAAGATGCACAGAGGGTTGGGCAGGGAACAAGAACAGGGCTTGTGTGCACAAACACACACATTCATATATTCAGTTATAATACGCTTGCTGTCTAATGATGTATAGGGTACAGAATGCTGAATGTTAGCTACACTAAAATGTGAAAGTAAGCACATCAAAGAAAAGTAATTTATAGTCTTTAAAGCAAAATATAGCGCCCAGTTTTCGGTTTTATTTTTTTCACAAATTCTGTTTTATTTATTCTCAAATTCTGTGTTTTTTGTTTTAATTTTTCTGGATTCTAGTTAAATTAAATTTAAGTAATCAAAAAGCAATTGAAAACATTAAACCTATACAATTTAACCAACCTTTTATTTAAAATTATAGGCCGATGTATTTTGGCAATGTACTACAACCATGCGACTGACAATCAACCAATGTGTATTTTTTATGTAATGTATTCTACCGCAATTTTAACAATATTAACATGACCGCTACAAATATAAAGTGTACACACATACGGTCTGTCTGTGGTGTGCTCAAAACTTTATACATGACTCAGTACTACAGTGTGTGACCGTCTTTAGATAACCACGAGCCTCCGGCTGACCGCAATTAGTTCACATTTAAAGGGGTCGTTTTTTATAATCCCATTTTTTCAAACTTAGTTGGGGTGTAAGGTTGCTGTTAGAGCATAAATAATAGAGATGCTCCGATCAGCATTTTTGGGGTCGATCACCGATTACCGATCACCAAGATCATGATCTGCCGATCGCCGATCAGTGCCGATCACAGAATGGCAGTGAAATGGGAATCTTTTATCTATAATCTAGCAGAGTTTACAGCATTTGTAGAAATTAAACTAACTATAAATTAGGTATATTATTGTTTTAATAGAGAATCAAATAAATAAGCACCAGAAATATTTCTTCTTGCAAAGAGAAATGTAATATGCCTTTAAAAAGGTTTATGTCTGTTAAAAGTAATTAAAATAAAACACTTCACAGTCTTTACTGTATGAATTAAATATACACGCATTCGTATGAAGTACAACAGTTTTTCACTGATGAGCAGAGAGTAATTTTATTGAGAGATGAATTAGGATACTGTAGCTTTAAGACGTGGGAGAGATCGTTCTCTTCATGTGCACTGATGACCGGCTGCTGTGTATGCGTGCGGCGGGTGTCCGCAAACAAGAGCAGCTGTGAGGAATTTTAGTGAGTGCCGATCGCGTCATTTAATGCCGTTATCGACCGATTACGATCGGCGGCCGATCGATCGGAGCATCCCTAATAAATAATACCTCAAAGCTCAAAGTATAATGCCATGTGATATATTTTATTTAAGAAAATTCGCTTTTCAATAACAAAAGAAAATGCCTGGTTTGGACTACAGCCCTCTACTTCCCAAATATATGATGTCAATATAAGAGTTTTTGACTAAACTTCACCCCCAGGAATAAGCCAGTCACCAGCTAAGCTGCTGTTGAATCACAACACACTAAACAATCTACACAATTAATTGTTAACTCGTTACATATTTCTGAAGAAGGGACTTCATAGAACAAGGAAGACATCAGCCAGTTTTTAGGACTGTGAATGCAGCGCTATAGAGATAAGTACGTTTTGTTAAAAATAATGCCTAACCAAACATGAACACCTTATATTGCGCAACGTAAACACAATCAAAGCTTCGAAACTTTGAATTTAGAAGCAACTGAACACTTCCATGTTTTCCCTATTTCCCGTATTTTCCGGACTATAAGTCGTTCCGGAGTATAAATCGCATCAGTCAAAAATGTGTTTTCAAGTGGAAAAAACAGATAAAAGTCACACTGCATAAACAATAGCATAGAACAGCAGGCTGAATAGGTGTCCGTACATGTTAAAGTAAGCAGCACAGAGTGGTTTATATGAAATAATTTTGACGTATAGGTTACACCTGACTATAAGTTCCAGTACCCGCCAAACTATGAAAAAAGTGCAACTTATAGTCCAGAAAATACGGTACATGAGTAGTAACACAAGTATGGTAGCACAAAATAAAACGTTGCGATTTTTTAAGTGGATAAAAAATGAGAACTATATTGTATGGCGAAAGAGCACTTAGTTTGCAGCGCTTCGACCTCGGCGCACAGTAACATCATCACTCCTGACTACTCCCCCTCTCTCTCAAACTTCTGTCAATATGTGACATAGGTGCTCTTCCGCCTTACAATATAGTTCTCATTTTTTATCCGTAAAAAAAATATCCACGTTTTATTTGGTGCCACCATGCTTACTCGTGTAACTACTCATGTAACAGTCTTTAAATAGGGAAAACATGGAAGCATTTGGTGTCTTCTAAATTGATCCCTGTTTGGATCCTAAAGAATGAATGGGGCTAGGCTAAGTGCTAACACATTCACAACACCCTGTACAAAGATTAAGTGCACGTATTCAAAACGGTGGTGTTTTCCTTTGAGATTTAAAATAAATCTTTGGTGTGCTCAGAGTGTGCATGTTAAAATTTTTGTAGGTACAAGCAAAAATGTGTGCATACTTTTAAATGCAAATTAGCTTATGAAATGCAAACACTGATCGCCATAACGGTGGTTTGTTGGAACTGAAACTCAATTGTGCTGTCAATTATTTTTTTTCTTTCTCTTTCTCTCTGCACTAAATGGCAGTGCCGTGGTTGGATATTTGCAGATTAAGGGGCGGTATTATTATAATAAGATGCCCTTCTGACATCACAAGGGGAGCCAAATTTCAATTACCCTTTTTTTTTCACATGCTTGCAGAGAATTATTTACTAAAACTAAGTTACTGGGTTGATCTTTTTCACATTTTCTAGGTTAATAGAAGCGCTGGGGACACAGTTATAGCACATAAACATGGAAAAGGTCAGATTTACATGATGTGTCTCCTTAAATCAAGTTGTCCATAATATCCTATTAAATGTTTTTTCAACACAATTGCACTATTATTTGACCATAACGTGCAGCCTGAAACGAATCAGCCTGGAAACAAACACACAAACAATCACCTTGACCACTGTTAGAATGATCAGAAGGATACTAAAAGTGACAAGTAACGTGGAGAGAGAAAGAAAGAGAGACAAAACAGGACGATCAAGAGGGTAAACCAGTACTGTGTAGCCATCAGAGTAAATTTGCTCAAAAGAGCGTCTCATTAGTATTCATAGACATGATCAAGGCCCCTCCACAACAGTTGAAGGTTTGCATTTACATTTAAAAACCTTCTAACAAAAGGCGAGAACAACAGAAGTCTAGTGCTCTTGGCATTGTCTAGAGCAAATGATCTCGGGTGCATAATTAACCACATAATACTGACTGAGACATTAACATGAGCGAAAGAGTGGGGAAAAACTCCTTGGGTTGTTTAGACGTTTATCTGCTAAAATCGTTATTGTTAAAACCACAAGCACTGGCGTGTGGATTCCATCTGTTGTTTAAGATGTTATTAGACACACAGCAAGAACAGAAACGTTTTGCAATTTACCACAGGCCAAACCCATTTTTTTATTTCTTGCGCAGGTGTGTACTACTGCAATTCATCAACGAGACAAATAACATCAGGAAAAATATGTTAAGAGTCTCAGCTGAGAATCAAGCATTATTATGTTTAATCAAAAGACATATGATGAGCTTTATTAGGTCAATGTTGTACAAAGCTCAAAGACTTTGCCAATACGACAATACTTCTGAGTCATCACACATTAAGCCATTACTCTGTATCTAGCGCAGATCTGATCTTGCATCATGCAGAGAGTAAAATACATTAGACCAGATTTGGGCCGCTTTCAAAAGTGGTTCTAAATCCAATATGTCTCTCATATCTGATCATCTGACTTAAATCAAAATACTTATGGTCATATCCAATCTCTTCTTAAGACGGATAAGCAAGTTCTAGTCTGGAGTCATAGGTAAGTGTGTTAAATGCAGAGGAATTACTATATATCAATCATGAAGAAAGTAAAGACAAACTTAAATTCCTATGGGTCATAAGAGACACTTATAAATATTAATATGTAGATTCAGAAATGTTAATGTCATTCTCACCTGTCAAATTACCCATTACAATATAATCATTTTGTAGTCACACATCGTGTTTAGCAAATTTTGCCAAGTCAAACAAAATTAATATGATAATTTGCAACCATTTCTATCGGTGTCTAGACTGTTAAAACTGAAGAAAATATAAATCAAATCAAATTTGTGCAATGAATTTGCAATGCAAAACAAAATGTTCATGTCTGTGTGTTCAGTGTTTCCCACACATTGATTTATTTGTGGTGGCCCGCCACAAAATCAACACTAGCCACCACAAATAGATTTTTCATGATTCCCATTTTTATTATACGATTTAAAGAGCTCCTATGGTCCGATTTACTATTTTACATTTCCTTTGGTGTGTAAGTGTGTATTAGTTCAAGTTAACAATATGCAAAAGGTATAAACCCCAAAGTAAACAATGCGAGTTATCATCTCCAACGTGAATCTCTTTTCTTGGACTACAACAAACAACAAACACACGGATTGTAGGCAACAGTTTACCTACTGGGATTGGCGATGTAGTAGAGACCAAGAAGGAGAGAATTATGAAAATGTTGGACTCACAGTCTGTAAGTTAACACCTGTTAGCATTGCATTGTAAGCAAATCTTTCAAACATGGTAAGGAGTGTCATGGCTGACGTCAGAGGTATTCAGGCCAATCACAACGTACAGATTAGCTGGGCAATCAGGGACACAGAGCTTTTCAAATCAATATACAACAGCTTCGTTGTATGCTTCTGTGTGTACTTTCTTTTTTGCATAAATGTCAACAGTCTCACATTTCTGAATTTGCACTGAATTGTCTGCGCAGTACGAGATAGACAATAAAACTGTCACATGGATTTAAAATAAAAAAGCGCTCATAAAATAAAAACTACTTGATGAGAAGACCAACAGCAGTAAGGCTTCAATGCAAATGCATGATGATTTTGTGAGAAGAGGTCACGTTTATAAATCAGGATTTTGGCAGCAGTTAACTCTTTCCCCGCCATTGACGAGATATCTCGTCAATTAAGAGAAAACGCTTCCCCGCCAATGACGAGATTTTCCGTCTTTCCGCAATACCGCTATTATCCACCAGGTGGCGCCCTTCCGCAACTTTTTAAACCCGGAAGTATTGCCCTATGGCAAGCAGTTGCATGTCCGTGTCTGTTTAAAAGATCGCTCTGAATGGGATCTCTATGAAAAGTCCGTCACAAAAATGGAATTATCTCTGCTTTTTGCTCAAAATGTGGTGTTTTTGCAGAAACCTACCCATATTCAAAAGCTGATTACAAAAGAACCACTGAAGGTAGGATGAAACGTTTTTTTTTTGTTTGAAAGCAGAGGGTCTGTTCTTTCATTTGGTATATTGTATGTTTATATATTTAAAGAAGAACATTTTCTGGAAGGCATTAAACTTTGGTGACAATCATGAAAAACGCTAGTGCTGGCTGGCAACTTTTTTTTTAAACGCTGGTGGTGAAAGAGTTAAAGGAACAGCTGGTTGGATTTAACACGAGGTGTTATTGGGTTGTGTTTAGTGACTATTTTATAACCTACTCGTTTTATGGTTGACAACAGAACAGATCATATGCAAAAATAGCATTCAGTTGTGTTACCATGCAATATAATGTGACAGATCAAGAAGAAAAAGTGCCAACAGTAAATCAAATGCAAACATTACTAGATGACATCACATATATTCTAATTAGCATGTGATGTCACAGTCTCAAAACCTGTGGGAAACACTGATGTATGTAGTGTTATTTAATGTTTTAAAAAGCAAATAGACAAAATATAACACTCGGCACAAAATAATTACAAGATCTCAGGTTAATGTAGCTGGGGGACTGCCATCTTGATAAGACCACATCACGTATCGAGCCATCCCTGTGAGATGCCTTTTTAACCTATTAATAATTCAATTCTGCCGATGGCTTTTAATTATTAATGAAAGTTTATAATTCATCTTCCACCTCGATTTTGCTCCATAAGGTGAAAAACAAAAGAGGGGTTGATGCCAAGATCAATCATGCCTGTGGGCACACATCCCATTATCACAGCCCCAAAACAGGCGTGTATGTGTAAGAATGTTGTTATGTAACAAACATGAGAAAATATTTTTCATCATCATGCATTTTAACCAGAATCCTTTAGCTAAAAGCAAAAAAATGTAAATAGTGATACAGTTGTACAGATGTTCAGATTTCATTTTCCATGCATTCCCAGAAACAGGAAGCTGATCACATAAGCGATACAGTCATGCTTCGTTGCAGATGAAACCAGCAGTATCGGATTCTGTCTTTGGCTGATCGGAAAAGCAAGCAGCTGCCAATAGTGTGACTCATGGCTCTCACGTGCGCCTCTTAAAACCCTGACCATTTCAATTCTCACTATGAAGGCCTCTGCAGATTTGCTCTTACACACCTACTCAGGTGCTAACACAGCTGAGGCAGAATGAAAACACATTTTTATTACATTTCTGTCCATTTGCCACTGTTTTACTAACAAAACAACAAAGACACAACAGGAAACACTGGGGAAGGAGATGAAATGAATTGAGACTGACTATGAAGGCTTAAGGGTCGTTCAAATTATAATGATAGCTATAAAAATATAGTTTTAAAAATACTTTTATTTGTGTTCACACCACAACCAAAATGATAAAGATACAATGACATCACAGCGATTTTTTTCCCCAACTGATAAACCAATGACAGCCAATCAATCTACTCTAAATCTTAAGTGCACGCACATTGCTGAGGTCCATTATAGAAAAATACTTCAGGTGTCCAGCGCTGTTGCAGTTCGCAAGCCAATTAGCATAAAGTAATTGTTATCCTTCAGTGGTGTAGACGCTAATATGTTATCGTTACTGTGCGTTCACACCAGACGCGAATGAAGCGAATAAATAGTGCCATTTAACAAATACGCTCAATTTGCCAGCTTTAGCTCTCAATATGTTTTTATATAGCTCAAATTGAGTAAAGTGCGTTTTTACAACTTATCAGATTGTCAAACCTCCTCACTCACTTTCTTCCAAGCAAGATCCTTTTTATTCCCGTTTCTATAAAAGTACGAAGATGCAATGACGATGCACAGCTCCGGGTGTCCGCATACAGCAACGATGATTGTGTCCTCCATTGTCGTTTCGTATTTCTGCCTCCCCTCGCTATGTCGTAATGTAGTGACTACTAGGAGCAAGCTCCTGATTGGTTAAATCAGTGCGAATATGGGCCAAAGTTCAGATTTTTTTAATGCCAAACGCCCAAAATGCTCAAATCACGACACAGGATGTCCATTGCGTATTTGCATTGACATGTAAATCACTCACGGTTAACGCCTCATTTGCCCCTGGTGTGAACGCACCATTATAGTAATCGTAATAATGTGAATGGACCTTAAGGGTTGCTTTAAAGTGTTCATTTCTTTCTGCAAGCCTCATGTAATTTTGAAAGCATTAGAGACTTATCATATGTGCACTTATTACACGGCTTTCTGGAATGCTTGATTCTGATTGGTCAGTTGAGACATTTGCAGGTTCGTTCTTTTCGAATAATAACCGCTCCAAAATAATAACGCATAGCCGGTACTACTTTTACGAGTAAGATCGCTCCGCGCCAATAAAGATTACTGTTTGTTTGGCGCCATCTTGTGACAAACACTGGACAACCACGACAAGACACAGAGAGCTTACTGAGACTGAACTTGACAAAATAGAGCATGACAGCTACGAAGCCAACACACAAAAAAATACAGAATGGGCATTAAAACTTCTCAAAGACTGGCTAAAAGAGAAAAAAATGGAGACAGACAAGTATGAAGCAGAGGATCTTAATAAGGTATTACGATCATTTTATGCATCTGTGCAAAGTTTCGCGGAAGGATAAAATTTTTAATTTAAAACAAATATGCCAAAAAAAATTTTCAAATTCATATTCATGTCCAGTTTTTTTTCTTATGTGACAAGTAGCCGTGTAATAAGCGGGATAATGTAGAGGCAGCCGGTAGTTATCGGGAAATAAGCCCCTTCAGTGTGATACAAGACCCTCCGCTTCGCGTCGGGTCCTGATCACACTGTCGGGGCTTATTTCCCGATAACTACCGGCTGCCTCTACATTATCCCTTACTTATTAAAGTCAGTCAGTACCCATTGACTTCCATATAGGGAAGTTAACAATCGATTGTTTAATTGTCAATAAGAAAAAAATCGATAAAACTTGATAAGAAACATCATGCACGTTTGTGCGGCTCCTGCCCAAAACACGTACAGACAGAGAAAAAAAATGAAGCGAGCGCGCAGAAGTTAAACTAGCCATGATCACAACGATGCTTTTAAAGTCATGCGAGACGAGGCTGGTAGCCAAAGTAACGAAATGGCATCCGCAGTGGATCGGAGAGGATCCGATTCAGAAAATGCAAATCCGGTTAGCATACTGAAAGCAAAGACCCTCTCTAGGCAAGCCTGCAAGATTAGCATAGCAACACTGCTAACGCTGTTATACACAGGAAAGGAGACCAGAGGCCATTTTTAATGAACATATTAAACTGTAATTTTTAATTCTGGCAAGAAACTGTTACATTTAATCTATAACTTGAATTATGCATGCAAAATTTTAAATTGATGATTATCAAAACACCAACTACATTTACTCATTTTATAATCCCACTAGCAGGTAATTTAGACAAAAAATATTAGCATGACAAAGCTGGCGGTTTTATTGCCATTTAAGCACAATTTCATGTCATTGGCTATATGCCACTGCAGTAAAGGCATATTGCATTATAACAGTTAACGATTATTCGATTGATTGATCGTTAATTTAAACAATCATTGACTATGGGGAATTGCATAAATTGACATCCCTACTTCAATAGTACTATGGAAGTCAATGGGTAACATCAACTGTGTGCATACCATTATTTATCAAAATATCTCAGTTTGTGTTCAACAAAAGCAAGAAACTCATACAGGTCCAAAACAACATGAGGGTGAGTAAATGACAGAATTTTCATTTTTGGGTGAACTATCACGTTAAAGGCCACCTAAATCCTGTTGACTTAGTGTCCGGTCTTCTGACAGACATGAAGCTATGTGCAAGCGCATTACAAGGTACAGCAGGACCACACAACAACTTAATGTGTGTGCAATATTCCAACTGGTAAAGCAATAAACCCCGACTGGCCTTTTCCTACCTCCTGTGGACAGCATAAGCCAGCGGTCCTCCTAGAATCTCATCAAAAGTGTCTGGGCTCATGTAAGCTGCGGATCTGCAGGTGAGTCTTCGGAGACGCCGCAGGCATTCCTGGAAAACGAATCAGAGAGCATCGATTAACAAAGCAATAAGGGGACACGCTGGTGGGCTTCAGACAGATTATTTTCTCCTGTTATCTGGCCTTGTTTACTATAATTCAGTTACAGTGGAGGTTTCAAACTAGAACTATGTTTTTTACGTAAAAGAGAAAAAAAAATGTGTGATTTGCAACACATTTTCAGAATTGAGTAGTTGACTAAGTCTTGGCCTTCATTTATAATAGCTAGTCACCCAATGCAATATGAATTATAAATAATACTGTTGCTCTAGCAACATAAAATACATTTCTCATTACTGAATGGATGAATCTCTGCTGTTCACTGGCTGGCTGATGTTACAAAAGAATTTCAAGCATCTAAATCCAGTTTTTAATGCAGTGCATTGTAAGATGTAATATATGAATAATGCAAGCAGAATTTGCCCTGCTTGATGCTTCACGGCTCTGGCAAACACAGGTCAATCTATCCAGTTCCTACCGGAGTAGTCGCAAGACTCCGAAAGCTCTTTGAAATGAGCTTTCATGCATAAACTACAGTTGGCATTGTAGCCTTGAAATAAAAAACAAAGACAAAAAACTCCTGCAAATGGAGTGAACTCGACATCAATAGCAGAAGAAAAAAGCTGAATCTGAACAGATGGATTGGCATGGAAAGACACTTCAATAGTGCTGGACCAACAAGTTTATCCAAAGGAAGTCATATCTCCCAGTCTGTCATTATGGCAAAGAGGCACAAAAACCAACAGACCCTCATTACGCTCCACAATGGAGCGGGCTTACACCGAACAAGGGCATGAGATCGCCAGCGCTCCGGTCTAATGACCGCTCTCAAATCAAGAGCTAACGTGGAGAGATCTCGAGTGGAGGATTACAATCAGAGGTCCTGTCGAGTGACAACAAAGATCACGGGCTGAACGAGAGGGTTATTGCAGCTGTTCGGGGGCCGAGACCCTAATATCTACGGCTGGCAAGAGCCACTTGCTAGAGCAGCAAAACACAGTCTAGGTGGGTAGGAGGAAAAGAGACCAAAAATAACAACTTCACACTTTATTGGTGTCTGTCTGAACAGCTGAGGCCATTCCTCACCTGCTCGAGCAACTGCTGCAGGCTCAGTTTCTGTGAACAAATGCAAACACATGAGCTCTTAAGTGAGATAACAAGTACCTTACAGAGTGCGGGAGTAAATTATGAAGTATTATTGAAGCCAGCAGTGGGGAAGGATTAAAAAATATATTTTTTACACCCGGGATAGATGCAAAACAAAAAATATATATCAGAATCACCACTGTAATGTAATTATTATTTAAGCTAATTAATGAAAGACATATGGAGGAAATAAGCAGTACAGTTAAGTCCCACGCGGAGTGCAACAGCCGGTAATGAGGGCACATCTGCAGCGACATACATGAAAGGATGTACTGTTAAAGGCAGTGTAGCTGATTATGAAAAGTGCTGACAGTAGCCTGCTAGCATTGAAATACGGTTCCCACCCTCCATGCATATCGCCGTTCAAAGCCACACCTCCTCCAAACACCACAAAATGCATCACTATCTAAATCCATCAAAATGTACAAACCGGTCTAAAAGAAACACTGCAACCATGGTATTGTTTTTTGACACTTTTCCTCGCACAGTACAAAAGCAGTACAGCCAATATTAATTTGGGTTTTTGCCGTTTGCTGATCCAGATGCTTTTTCGTCATCGACTTTTTTTTAAATGTGTAGGACTGTCAAACTATTAATCATGATTAATCGCATACAAAATAAAAGTTTGTGTTTGCATATTACATGTTTGTGTTATTATGTATATATAAATACACACACATTCATTTATGTATTTAAGAAACAATTACATGTTAATATATATTTATTTTTATTTTTATATAATTTATATTATAGGTAAATAAATAAAAATATCTAAAAAAACCTTTTTCCTAAATGTATACATGTATGTGTGTGTATTTATATATTAATAATAATTACACACAGTACAAACACAAATGATATGCAAACACAAACTTTAATTTTGTATGAGATTAATTGCGATTAATAGTTTGACAGCCCTAAAAATGGGTTTTCCTTTTGTTGCCAATTCAGCAGTTGGTTGCTGCTCTTTGCCTGCCATTTTTACTCTGTTTACAGAGCGGATGTAAACGCGATAATGATGAAGTATGCGTAAACAGGGTGCGCAGTGGTATGCAAAACACGTTTACAGAAGGGTAGTAACAATTGCATGCGTCCAATGATTGCATTCGGTCCGAATTTTTTTGGCCCTATACCTTTCACAGATAACATATTTATTAGGGGTGTAACAGTTCAAATTACTCATGGTTCGGTGCGTATCACGGTTTTGTGCGTATCACTGTTTTGGTACGTTTCGGTACACTTTGGTCACAACAAGCTTCTTTACAAAAATAAAAATCTAAGCCACTTAGATAAAATCATTTTTCTGCTAAAATCATCATTTTCACTTAAGAGCACTTGCGAGGATAACGGGACGATTCGATTCTTTATCAAGAACCGTTACACCCCACCCCTAATATTTATACATAAAAATGTAAGAAACTTTAAGAGTGCTTGCTATCAGGATGTGAGAAGACTTTCAACAAGCACAACTAAAAATGTTTCTGGATTAAATCAGATACCCTTCCTTTAATAATCACAATTGGTAGCCTTTCAAAGCTTCTTTACTGCCAAGAAATAAGTCTTTGGATCACAATATCTACAAGGAAAAAACACTTTTAAATGTTTTATAAGTAGTTGCACATATTTGGTTTCATTACCTACACTGAAAAAAATGATTCATTCAATTTACTCAATTTTTTAAGGTAAGTGGTTGCAATCAATTTATTTAAGCTACATTTAAACAAAAAAATTAGAAAGGCCAAAAACTGTCGACATGTAAGCGTGCACACCTATCATAATACGCTACTATTGTTCAGTAAAATGTATTTAGTCTTTTCACTTATTTCGGCCAAACACCGGAAATGCTTTTCTTTATATTTTCGGTCTAATAGTTTCGGATGCCGAATATTCAGTGCATTCCTAGGTACAAGAATATAAAATTAACGAATCTGTATGAAATATATTTGTTAAATTGATAAATTCATCTTTACAATCAACTTAGAGAAGCAGAAAATATATTTTAGTTGAATTTATTTTCGTTTTGTATTCTTGGAAGTGGAAACACACCGTTGCAACAGTATCAAATTCTTCCCTAATAAGTTTTGTCTGCACCAAACTTCCGTACTGCAGAAACACCCCCACATTGCCAGCATAATTTCTTTCAAATCTGATATGCTGTCATAACAGAGTTGGGACAGAACTGAGATTAGAGAACAGAGAGGTGGACATAACCTCTTTATAATGGCTGCACATTTATAGAAAATATATCAAATTCATGCCTCAAGCATGTCATTCTTTCCCAAGCCCCTTGCCAAAAGAGAAGTTGCATTGCTCTTTATCGTAGATCATATCTTTAAACTCAAGATATCAAAAATACAAAACCACACATTACAAAAAAAGCCATTTCCCCTGCTTGTAAAGATGCCAAAACTTACAGGCATGCACTAAACAGCTGCTCAAAACTATTGCCGTTTTTGAAGGGGTGGTTTTGTTATCAGGTCCTCTTTCCTTACAATGACAACAGTGAAAAATTACCTTCAACGAAAGGCGTTTTTGCTTCTCTGTATCAGACAGAAAATCATTTAAAAAGTGACAAAATGTCACAAACATTGTCCCTAGGCTACGACTACAAAATTCCATCAACGGCACGCAGAGATTTCCATTACTTTTCATTATTCTGTGACCAGGGGATAGCCGACTGTCGGACAGGAACTCAAGGCATAATGTTTTATCACCACTTTTACCATGCATTTAAAGCAGGATTTTCATTGGAGGTTTTAAATGAACACTAACAGCTTTTACATATGATGGGTGTAAACTCACATTTAAACATCTCACAAAAGCCACAAAACTTCGATTCACTCATTCCCAACAGTTCATAAGAATGCGAACAGATGGTATAAATATGTTTAGCCAACGTTATCTCTAGGGTCACCGCACGTTTACGATGCAAGATACCCATCTTCATATCAGTGAAGTAATGGTTTTCACTCCCGAAATCCGGGTTGGAATGCGGCTCACAGCTGTCGGCCTGGATCAGCAGCTGAGGAGCCTGATGGAGCTGGAGGAACTGGCTGCTGTTCCCAATGGAGCCTGACGACTCTGAATCCATTCAGCCCGTGCACAGCACGCCTGGACTCCTCTACGACGGACCCTGGCACGACTCCAGGTCCTTTCCCAAACCCAGGTGGCCTGTGACCACAGCAATCCCATCCCAGCATTACGTCAGAGAGAGTAAACCTGCCCTGAAATGGCCCTCAGAAAACTACTACAGAATGATACATGCCATTCTTATACTAACAAATCTCTTAGGGCGCGCTCACACTATCCAAAACAAACCGCTTGACCCTGAAAACCTGGTTCGTTTGACTAGGGTGATCACTCCGTACTAGGGATGTGCATTTATGTCATTTTTTTCATTTCGATTAATCCATAGGTCAGAAGAACGATTACTCAATTAACTGGGGTTAGGGTTAGAGTCATGGCGAAAATGAAAATATTTTTATGAAAAACACTCAAATAAAACTTATAAATCCAAAACTAAATCCATAGATGACTTTGTGGTCAAGATTGCATGAGCAAACCCTTTACAATAATGCATAAACAAGATGCACTCTGCCAGAAGCCATACGTGATAACCAAGGCTAAATCTGCTCAATAATTATCATTACCCAATAAAGCCATCTCAGTAGGAGGATTTTGTGTAGGTAGGTGCGCCTCTCCAGAGAGGAATTCATCTGAAGATCCACCTCCAGACTGCCATGTACAAAACCTCCCCAGACTACAATGGGTACGCAAGCGCAGTGTGCGTGCCCCTTGACTTGGGCTTCGCTTCTGCTTTTATTTTTTGTGTTTTTGCCAAAGACGTCTAGCTAAAGCTTGCAGAAGAACCGGCTGGCATCGCTGGCATTCACAAAGCATTGGACACCTGACTGGTGGGTGGTGAAAATAAAACCATAACAGAAAAAGCCTGGATCTGTTAAGCTTCCTTACACACTTTAAGCGGTGTGATTTTATTCACTCTCTCATTTTCATAGCAGACACAGTGCAAAGATTCCCAGAGATGTTCAAAAGACTCGATCTGGCATGAACTTCAAACCGCAGCTTCTCGTGTTTGTGGAGGATTGATTTCACCAAAAAATTCCTACTATGATCTCAAAGCACACATTAAGGATTAAAGAGCCAGGAGACATAGATGCATGCATGCATAAACATGTGAGCATGAGTATAGTCTAGTACATAAAAACTTTAGGGTGCAACAGAAAGCAAAAAGCCTCCTTAATAAACTATCTCCAATGGTTTTGGCTAATAGAGGAACAATGTATACAGGCCTGCTGTTGACCCTAAGCACTGAGGTTTTTACAAAATTTATCTTTTACCCGAAATGGCCTCATATTATTCACTCTGATCGTATCACTTTTGACCTACAATCATTTTGCAACTAGAACGGCACATTAATCCATTTGTGTTTCTGTATTATCAATATAAAAATGAAATGGCACACAATCATACATAAACATCAGGATTAAATTTAATCTTACCCAAATCTTCTTCGTATCAAATCAAGCCTTCTTCATTTATATAAAAAACTAATCTCGCAATGTTGATGTCGTAATGGGGAGCAAAATGATTGACGTGTTTGCTTCCCCAGCACAAACTGCACCCAACTTCAGCTAAGCTTGCAGGTTAAGGGCAAAATCTACGAAGACACGCTGGTTTGTTCCTATCATCTCTGCCTACACTAATCCTAACAAATACAGACAGCAGAGGAAGAGAAAATTACCCTCGCAAAGTCTGATGCTACATATCGGATTTGCCTCTGGGTGCTAGGCAGTAAAAACCGGAACAACAAAGCAACCATGTAAAAATAAAATGCAGATGGATAAATGAAAGCGATCCATGTGCCAGCAATTTGCAAGTTAATAAGGAGATGCTTAGGTTAAAACCCACCTAATACTCTGAATAATTTTATATTTAAGGCAGGTACACTGTATACCTTGATGCTCTTTATAATGTGAAAGCTTTATACTGTGCTAAATGGAAACTGTTGGAAACAGGGAGATCTAATCAATCTTCAAATCTGCATAAGCAAGGCCTCCAGAGATGACCTCAGTGATAATTATATAGAGTTAATGAAGAGATCAGAGAGACAGACACACAATGATGATTCATTTGGGACCAGCCTGATCTAAAACAAGAGCACATCAGATATTTAAACTCCCTATATACGCAATACAGGATTGTGGGGTATGCTTCATTATGTGGTAAACTATATTGCATTTTTAAACTATATTATGTGGTAAACTATAAAAAAGGACCGACCATGATGCCCAATATTAAGACCGTGCCATAATTTTGCCATTTTTTTTTTTTGTAGCAATTTGATGATTAAATGGAGGATTATTTTCGATTAATCAACTAATCGGATTAAAATATTTACTGAATTTCATTTTTCACTTATTGTAGCCAAATAAGGCTCTAAATTAGGGCATTCGTGTATAAAGTGGTACACACTACTATAGAGTTACTAATATAATCTTTCGTATTTTTATATTTTTAAAAGATTGTGCAGCTTTTAAATATTAAAACATCTTTAAATGTCAAAATATAAATAAACAAAACAAGCCGAGTCTTCAGGGATGTGCTGAGAAATTTTTGCCATAGATTAATAAGCTCATTTTAATCTTCAACTTTAGACCTTAACATTATTCATTATTTACAATATAAATAAGCAGGGTTTCCCGCAGCACATTTCAGTTCAGGCGGCCCGCCTAAGCTTGGAAACCCTACTGCCTTAACTAGGTCGTCCAAAAAAAGAAAATAATTTCGCTGCACAAAAGGCCGTCAAGTGCATCTCGGAGAATAGCGCATATGCGCTTCACACCCACTCGCCCTACCACCTTAACTAACAAATTTTCTGTGGGAAACCCTGATAAGCAATCATGATACAAGTGATATACATGCGTTGTTACAGTAATAAAACCCTTTTTTTTCCCTTTACTGTAAAACAGATGCTACGTTTGTGGTTCAATACTTTATGAAAACCCAACAACAATTAAACAAATACAAACTCAATTTGAGTGCATTTTAAGAAACAGCATTGCGTTAAAATAGCATTGACAACAAATGTCATTGTCGATTTTTAACGATTTTATGGATTAGCTGTTGTAGCTCTAGTGGTGATATTGAACGCAGTTCAATTGAATTGCATTATTAAACTCAATGTGTTGACACATTTTTCTTACATCATCTAAATTACCGTAACCAACACAACTTACTGACTTGGCTTTCTTTTATTTCAAGGAAAACACCAAATTTTTTCAGTATTTTTTTCATTGTATGGCAGAAGAGCACTTAGTTTGTTGCACTTCGACCCCGAGCGCAGTAAAATTGACAAAAGTTTGAGCGAGAGGGGGAGTAGTCAGGAGTGACCAAGGTCGAAGTGCTGCAAACTAAGTGCTCTTCCAACATACAATATAGATCTGATTTTGTATCCGCTTAAAAATAAAATTGTCACATTTTATTTTGTACCACCACACTTACTCGTGTAACTACACTGAAAAAATGATTCATTCAATTTACTCAATTTTTTTAAGGTAAGTGGTTGCAATCAATTTATTTAAGCTACATTTAAACAAAAAAAAGATTAGTAAAGTTAAATAAAATAAAAAAACTTTTGTTTAAATGTAGCTTAAATAAATTGATTGCAACCACTTACCTTAAAAAAATTGAGTAAATTGAATGAATCATTTTTTCTGTGTCATGTAACGGTCTTTAAATAGGGAAAACATGGACGTTTTCGGTGGCTTCTAAATTCATCCCTGTTTGGATCCTAAGGAATGAATGGGGCTAGGCTAAATGCTAACACATTCACAACACGCTGTACAAAGTGCTCACTTTAAAAAAAAAGATAAGTATGTGTTAATTTGTCCAAGTTGAGGTAAGAACATAGTAAAATACTGAAAAACGGTGGTGTTTTCCTTTAAAAAGCAGTTGATTTAAATACATAAAATATACTGTATTTCCGGACTATAAGTCACATTAGTCAAAAATGCGTTTTTTTTTTGCATTTATTTAGAAAATGATTTCACAAAATCCAAGCCGATAAACAGACACTTAATCTGAAAAGGCAAGTTATTCAACTATACAAAAGCACACAGAACAGCAGACTGAATAGGTGTCCGTACATGTTAAAGTAACATTAACAGTCATTTACACGATAAACAATAGCATACAGAACATACCTGAGAGGCTGAATAGGCTAAATTAACACGACAAGCCAAATCAAGTTCAAAAAGGTCCCGAAGTCATTCAGCATCACTGAATCCATTGCATTACATAAATACAGGAGCAGCACTCTCACGGCTGTAGACGGTAATGGTTTCTCTTGGTTCATGAAATAATTTTGACTTCTAAGTCGCACCTGACTAGAAGTTCCAGGACCCGCCAAACTATGAAAAAAGTGTGGCTAATAGTCCGAAAAACATAGTACTAGAAAACAGAATAATAATCATCATTTATTAACCACACTAATTTGCCAAGCTATTAATAACTGAAGTTTCCAAGGCTGGTATTACAAGAGAACCCAAATTTAAGAACATGTCCAACCCTAGGGCACCATGGAACACCTGCAATGTGTAGGACAGTCTTCCATTTTTACTCTCTGAACTCTAAGTCTGCTCCTCTAACCACAAAATCCTTTGATATCTCTGATCCTTTAGATGACTATGAGAACCATCAGGAACTGTAGGGTTTTACCCTCAAATAGCATTGTATCACCATCAGAGATAGTCCCTGGGCGGCTGGACTTGAACCTTTGCCATTATCATGTCTTTACTCCATGTTTCAGTGCCACTCTCAATGACAAACACCCTTTTGTCAGCTCTCCGCCAAAACAACAGGGACAAGGGAGAAAAACAAGGCAGTCATTTTGCCATTGCTCTTGACATCTGAACTCAATTCCCCTCCTCTGCAAAAGTAATCAAAACTGCCTCTGTGCCAGGAGGGTGTAATGGTCCCCCAAACCTTGGCTGATACAAGCGCGCAAATGCTAAGAAAAACAATGCTGGTAAGCAGCTGTATCCATCCATGAACTTCAGCAACTCTGTCCGAGCTCCATCTCTCCTACGATTGGGATTTTGAAGATACACATTTGTCACTGACATTTCCAGACTTATTCAAGATGATTTAATCCTCTCGAATAAATCCCAAATAAAATAAGTCAAAGAACTTTGCTAACTCAAAAAATGTATTTATAACTTCCAAACAACAGCCTCATTTGAACAAACACTGCAAATAATTATAAACTGTTGGTTGTTGTGATGAGGTTTATGACATTCAATCTGCCAGTTAGACAAAGAAAGAGTCTGGCACTACAAATTTACTTCAGTTTAATATTAAATCAACACGATTGGTTGAGGAGGCTTTTCCAGTTCCCAGAATGCTTTGCATGAGCCTGCATTATGAAAGCATTTTTTGAAATTAAGTGATATTTTGTGTGGTAAAGAGAAAGACTCAATAGTGTTAAACATTCATTTATGTTGGACATTTAGAAAAGTTTGCCATTTTTAGTTTTGTGGTAACCATTGTTTAGAAGTGTAGTGCCTGCGCTGTAGTGGCCGTAGGTCGAGTACATGTTGCTTTATCATATAAATAAAAACTGTGTTGAAAAAGTCAACGCAAAAGTCAATGCCAGCTTTGAGGTCAGTTTCTTCACACTTAAATATACACGAGTCACGTTGTGTGACTTGTGAACAAAAAGTTAATGAACTTAAAGTTCATGAACTTAAAAAAATTTGAGGAAATGAGTTCTGCTTGCTAATTCGGGTTTACAGTGTACCAAAATGCATCTCTGTATATCCGTCAGGCTATCTTATGGAGAAAAATACGCATTTTAAAGAGTAACTTAACCCTAAACCAACTTTTTTTAGTTAATGATCTGTAAGAATGAGGCTTTATTAGTGCTGTTCATTGATTTTAGTAAGTTTTTTGACATTTGGATATAAAGTGTTTCAATACTACAATATATGGTGTAAAAACGTCTGAGTGCTGCCCTCTTCAGGTTAAACGGTGGCTACTGCAGTTGAATTTTCCTATTGAATGTTGGGTCCAAAAAATGACTCGTGACGTAAGCAGGTTCAAGCTCACCACGCCCTTGTTACGATCTCACCACACACTTAGTTCGTCCCCTCTATCTCCGTTGGGATCTGCCCACTTTTCTTGCATTTTTCAAATATTGCAGTGGGTGGAGTCAGGCTCTGACCAGGGGTTTAGTTACGCTTTAATGTTTTTGCATTCCCTTGGATTTGGTAATTAATTATTATATTGTATGTAGTTTGGGCATCGGGTATTGAAATCGCGTTTAAATGCATGCTTGTGCTTACTTTCACTTGCGATAGCTTGAACTGTACAGGAAACATGCACTTCTGATTTGCAATTGATGCTCTGGACCTGCTACGCACAATTTCCTCCAACTTCGTCTTGTCAGTCATTACTATGCTCACGTAGAACTCACTCTTAAAACAACAGTAGCCCCTGTTTATCCTAAACGGAAAAATTATCCCAAACTTAAAAATATTATTCAAACTGCGAGTCTTGTGATCCACTGAATCAGTATTAAATGGTGATTAGATCCAGTTTGGAGATGGGGCAAGAGTAGCTGGCATGCATGGAAATAGGGCTGGGCGATATGGCCAAAAAAATTATCAGGAAAATGTTTTCCATATCAGTCGATATGGGTTTGCTCTATCTGATGTGGTCACACTTGTCTTTGGCATGGCTCCGCAGGGGCTTTGCTCTGTTGGCAGTAGTAACAATGCTTACAGATCGAAGTTTGGATACAGAATGCAGAATGCTACTGTCACTTTAAGACCCAAGACAGACTGTTTTAAGTTTCAATATACTGAGTAACATCGAGCTGTTTATGTTCACTTAAACAAGAATGAAAACGTAGTTTAGTGATCACGCGTGTGTTATACACATATGAGCTATACATACATGCTGATAAATAGATGTCAAGAGTGTCATAGGAAATCATAGGGCCCTAAATAAATAACTTTATCATTACTCCACTCCTTCTTAACTGACACTGTAATTGTAAACCAAGACCGCATACGGCATCCAGAAGTGCTTGTGTAGCGTTACGCACAGTAAGTAAATGTTATCGATCACTTATCTGCAAATTTATTGTTACCGAATTATCGCCCAGCACTACATGGAAATCAAATATTTATTAATATTCTACATAAAACAATTATTTTTTACTCTGGCTACTTGTATTCATTTCGGGCTAACAAAAATTGAAGAGTATTTGCCTAAAGGGCTACCAGGGATTTTGAAATTTTGCGAGCCCTGCAGCATACATTGAGTTTCTGCGAGAGATCGCCCTCTGACTTTTGGGTTAGGGACATTTTACCATAATTCATTGAGAAGAATAGCAAGCAGAATCGCACAAGTTATTGTCCCAGCCCTACCGAGTAACCAATAACATGACTTCGTGGAACAACAAAACTAGATACTCTGAAGAAAATACTTGCCTATGCAATACCTACAACAAACTTTGCTATGGAAATTTTGCTAGAGTTGAGTTCTCAGTTGTTTTAAAAAAATCATATTCTGGTCCCTTCTTTAATGTTTTTGCACATTTTGTCATCCTTCAAGTGAAAATCTCTAAACATGGCGCATAATTCTTCACTCATTTACTGTACGTAAAAATGATTCCTTATGCAGCAGATGACCATGTATGTACCAAATTATGTTATTAAAATATTAAAAAGCTGAAGTTAACTAACAACAAAAATTTATAAAGAAGCTGATGTGTGCTTTGACCGATTGCAATGAGGCAAATGTAAAAATATACAAGCGTAAAGCATGCATTCAATACTTATGCAAAATATATATTTACATTTGAGCGCCTGCTTTTCACCAAAAATGCCAACAGTAAGCAACCCCCACCTTCCCCCAACCAGGCCTGATGCAAACATACGGTCTGAAAAATTTACATTGATGCAGAAAACGTGGCCGCAGTGAGACAAGCAAAAGCGGGGGACAAAAGGCAGCGGCAGCCTGAAGGGAAAACAAAACAGCGCAGTAGTAGCTCCACCAAAGAATGACCTAATGACATTTCATCAATCTTCCATTTGCAAAGAATGATGCGTTCCATTTTTAATACCCTTTCATATACACAAAACATGTTCAGACAAGTGAGAGACAAATAACAGTAGCCTTCAATAGAGAAAAGCCCAACCCTGCATTCTGACATTTCAAAACCTACGTATGTACACCCATCAGTTTGAATCAAAGCATCACGTCTGATGCTAAAAAATGAACATGACTGAACGCAAATCGAATCAAATGTGGTTGTTGCTTGTCTGTTCAAAATTCACTACCACAGTAATTTGTTAAAGGGTTGACAGGGTGTTGCTAAGCAGTGTTTCCCATACATAGGCTCTACTTGGGCGCTGCGCCCAGGTAAATTGCGACCCGCCCAGGTAAAAAAAATCACTTTACGAATTTCCGTATTTTCTGAACTCGACTGGATGACCCGTGTTTTGTAGAGAGAGAGAGCGCGAGAGAGAGAGAGAGCGCGAGAGAGAGAGAGCGTGAGAGAGAGCGAGCGAGAGAGAGAGAGAGAGCGCGAGAGAGAGAGAGCGCGAGAGAGAGAGAGAGCGAGAGAGAGAGAGCGCGAGAGAGAGGTGGGGGTCGGGTGACCGTGAAGATGATGCACGCGTCATAAACTCATCATCCAGCGCGGCAAACTGGATCAACTGCAGCAGCACATACGGAGCAGCCAGGGAGGGAACACACTGCGACCAAAATGGTCGCATATGCTTATGTGCATATGTGTTTATAGCATCTAAGTTGGCTTCATTTTGCGTGCAAGCACGTTGTGTCTCTCCGGTTGAGTGTCCGTTCACGTGCTCTCTGTTTCTCAATGAATTGGGCGCGACGCGAAGCAACCTCAGTGTCACATTGTATCCTTTCATGTTTCTGAACTTGAGCAGAGTTTTACCATTAGAGGTCTTTCTTCACTGAGGACGCGGGACCCGTACGGTTCCGGGTTTATATTTTAAATGGTCAGATGGGTCCGGGTCGGTCCTAGTTCATTACTTCGGGTCCCAAGTCTGATTAATATTGTGTGTAAAACCCGAGTCGATCGGAGAACGGCCGTGAGTGCTACCGCGCTAAAGCTCGAGTGCTGTTTTAGCGTGCCTCCGGATTCTATGGAGATAGCAACTGGCTCTTGTCACGACCACGCGCCGCTTCATTTTCAATAGACAATATCTTTACTAAAATCTAAACAGTTTGCACAGAGATTGTAGCAAAAAGTAGTGCTAATACTGAATGAGCAAAGCTCTATCTGACTCAGGATATAAAAAACGCAAAGCTGTAATGTAAAGTCTGTCATCGGGACAGCAAGTAGACTTTTAAATCTGAAATAATTAGTGGATTAACTTGCTTTTTTTAATCGGCAAAAGAGAAATAGAAAGCAGAAGCAGTAAAAGTGCATCTTATAGAAGTTATTAACATTATAACATCAGTCACATTTATAATCTATAGACCTGCACTGTCTATATAGTATACATAGTATTGTATATAATTGAGTTTGATAAAAGGGGTCATCAAATTGCTTCATATATCAGTGCAAAAACATCAAGTGTTTTCGTGGTGCTTTGACAAACAGTGTCAGCTTTGTTTATGGCAAAAAAAGTTTGGGGTGGTTAGATTAATGAACTATAATGTGAAATAAATATGAATGTTTTATAAATCAAAGTATTGTGTTGTGTCACACATTATTAGTTCTTTGTTACATGTATAGTAGACCTTTTTTTGTCGGTGGATAATAATGATCGCCCTTTTCCCCATCTACCACCACAAGTAAATTTCAGATCTGTGGGAAACACTGCTAAGGTCTTTCACGTTGATTTTCATCACGTTGCAGTGGCGTTCATAGTGGTTTCCATGGGCACAACTATATGTTCGAAAGGCCCATCCCAAATGTCTGTAATGTTCTAGTACCTAAAAAGCCTTAGTGCAAGACTATGAGGTTTACAGTCCATCCACCAAACACAAATCAATGCCGTATGGTTTCAGGTTGTATTCATATAATCGAATACAACCTGAAGGATAGGTTACAAAAATGTTAACACTTGCAATATGTAGTGCTAAATGCCAAACATAAGTACATAGCACTGGACGATATTCAAATCAGAATTGACGAATCTTATAGCCTATAGTCTACTGATCAGTCGACTATCACTCCTAAATATATAATATATATTGGGAGAAAGCGGTTATATGTGAAATAAAATAATTTGCACCCTTTTACAGGCAAAATTAAAATATCCTCATTTCCTAACACATCTGCGATGGTTCAAATGTGAGACTGGTAGTCGAATCAGGCTTCTCTTACAAAGCATTGAATCTTCGATTATTCAGGGTCACACCTATAGTAAACACCAGAAATGTGCTTAACCCGACTTCCTGGCATGGTTCGTTCAGCTGGAATCAGTGATGCTGAGGCAATACCGATGCCGTCAACAGCAACCACCTGCAATGGCACTGAACTGCACAGTTACGCCTACTGGATTAGAGGATCACACACAGATTAAAGTTTTATAGCTCTGTGGCATTTTTTGTTCAGCTGGACTGCACAAAAAAATAAAAAAATAAAAATGGGCAGGTATGTTTGAACCATTGCAGCTTTCTCAGCTCAGAGCATTTAATACATTAGTTCTCGCTCTGTGCTGGCGTTCTTGAAACAAAGAAACTTCGATCTCTAAGCATTGTTACTGCTGCCAGCAGAGCAAAGCCCCTGCGGAGCCATGCCAAAGACAAGTGTGACCACATCAGATAGAGCAAATCCATGCCAACGCAAACACATCCTGGCTACACAGAACGCAGGCGATCTCAAAGAGCAATACATCGACATTGAACTGAAAAAATAACGTAAGAGAAAGTTCAACATGCATGAACGTTTTAAAGAACTGTAACTCCTCCGATGAAAAACAGGCCATGAAGAAACTGTCTGTAAAGCTCCTTAAAAACTGCAGACAACAACAGTCATGTGCATTTCACACTCCAACCTGTAACCAGCAGCTTATAAAAATTCAAAGCATAAGCAGTTGCTTTTCGTTCCAAATGTCGTCCATCTGTCAAGAAATGTTCAGGCCTTCTTAACCCAGCATGGGCTAGTTACTGAGAATCTTGTCTGATCTCTCTAAATGAACTCAATCTGCAAGCTTGTAGAAATGGGAACACACACACAAAAAAACACTTCACCAGATGGCACAATTTTAAAGGAACCTACGGAAAAGTTAATACTTTACAGACATAGCTATGGGATTTAACAACTATCAAGAAATATCGGTAAGCATTTTTTTTTTACATTATATATACTCAAAATACTTACACATCAATAAGTACACATACTGTACAGAACTTAAACTTACACTAAAGTATGACCGTTCACACCAAAAATAACCATAACAATGACAATAACACCATCCAGACTAATTGTGGATAATGGTGTGTTTACTATAAGCTTGCACTGTGCTTTTACATTTTAAAGGGGACATACTATACTATGAAAATCTGAGTGCTACAATCGGGTCCCCAGTGCTTCTATCAACCTAGAAAATGTAAAAAAGAAAAACCCAATAACTTAATTTTGGTAAACCATTCTCTGCAAGCATGTGGAAAAATAGGTCATTGAAATTTCGCTCCCCCTGTGATGTCAGAAGGGGATCTTGTTATAATAATACCGCCCCTTAATCTGCATTATCCAACCATGGCAGGGCTCTAGACTAACCTTTTGCACTGGTCCGCCTAACTTTTTTTCTTAGGTGCACCAGCACAAAAGTTAGGTGCACCCAAATTTTTGACCGCAACGCATTTATAGTTCACCCAAATATGAAAATTATGTCATAATTTTCTGAATTCATAATTCTGAAGTGTCTCCTTTAAATGCATAAAGACTTTAAATTTGAAAAGATTTTTATGGATTTTTAATTATTTTATAGCCCTTGGTGTAAACAGGCCTTTATTATCGTTTACATTTAAAGCACAACAAAATTAGATTAACATCGTAATTGGAAAAATCTTTTTTAATTGTAATAATTCATTTAAATAATATCAAGTATATGAAAAATTTAAAATTATGTCTGTCAAACCAATTATCACGATTAATCGCATGCATATAAAATAAAAGTTTGTGGTTAGCACTATTCGGATGGGATTTGTTTTCAAACTGACATTTCAACGTGTCCCCCACGACGTCTGTGATTTTATGTAATGATTCGAACTGGACTAAAATGCACAGGCTATACCAGAGGTGAAAGTGTCCGTTTTGTGCGTTTGGTCGTTGCAGAAGATCATGTACTGTGGATAGAATTGTGATGTTTGAAATTTTGCTTTACATAAAAATTATTAAAGAATGTAATTAACTAAATCAAAATAACTTCTAACATACAAAATACAAATCCTACTAAAAGAAGCCTACGTGTTTTATATAAAAGGCTGTCTGCTTATAATAAACTCATAGAAAGAAAGAAATCATGATTAATAACAATTTATTATCTTCATTAATTAACATTACCATTCTGGGATTTGGGTCATCTTGATTTAATATTAAATTCCGCCAAATGAAAAAAACATACATGTCTGAATGAATGGGATGCATAAAGTATAATATACACGTGTTAGTAAGACCTTACGGCAGATCACGTTGACCAAAACACAAAAAAATCTGCGTTTTACAGACATTTGCATTCAGACGGGATTCAATTTCTCAGAGGACCTCTAAGTTTGGCGAAAAACAGTATGTAAATTGCTCTGGATTTTTGCTCTGAAGGTCGTGAGAGGAAAACACAGACATGGCCGTTTCGGAAGGGATTAAAACACAGAGGACCTCTGAGAAGCACAATTTTCGCAGGAGGTCCCCCTGTAAAACTAATGCCATCCGAATAGTGTGTGTGTGTGTGTGTGTGTGTGTGTGTGTACTAGTTCTCGACTAAAACCAGCTTATTCCCAGCTCAGTGCACTGAGGACCTCCATGTGTATCTGAAGTCCAGGCGTGATCACAGCAACACTGGCACCTATTAATGAAATGGTGTGTCTCAGACGTGCCAAGAGATAAGCGGCCAGCTGCTGATGTAGCCCTGCTCAGATGACGAGAAGCTGATACTTGGGTGAATCGAACACAAACACTGGCATGTTGACGGAGAGGCGAAGCGACAGCTTGCTCGGTGTCGGGTTCCAGCAGTAGGAGAGCAAGGCTAGATCAAGCCAGGCAAAAATTTGGCAACACCCTGGCAAAGACGACAAATTGTTGTGCGGTGCCCCGGCTGGGCAGGCTCCTCCGAAAGATTAATTACTCTTCCCAGCACGTCAGACAGAGTCTCTGTTGGAGGGGACAGGGGCTGTCGGGAAGGGCAGCGGACCCATGGCAGATGACACAGGTGGAGAGCTCTGTGGGACCAATCTCTTAACTCCTTGAAATGGGTGACAGAGTACAAGAAACCCAACCTTGTGCCTGCACATCAGTTACTTCGCAGAACGCTTTAGCATAAGGCTAAGAAAGATAAACACGAAGCAACAGAGTTTAATGGATGAAGAGAGGGAGGACAAGTGATTTAAGGGTGTATGCAAGTATTTCGAGAATTCTTTGGGAGGAGTAATAATTTGTGTCTGAGGGTACATAAATAATAATTATTTTTATTTGAAGCCAGGATTTAATCATACTTGAGGGCTTTTTGTGGCCTTCACAAGTCCATCAGACCTTATTTGCGTTTTCCGTTCCAAATTTCTCAAATGTCCCAATGATTCAATGTCACCACGATTTTGATGGGGCAAACACATTAAACATCTGAAATGACTACTATAAACATCCATAACATTCTCTCTAATTGGATTTGGCTTAACCAAAGGAAAAACCTCCTCCATATGAATACTAAAGATTAAACTCGAAAGATTAGTCGGACCTCGTAATTACTCAAGTTTAATGGTAGCGAAGACTGCTGGTCCTTTTAAAGATAAGAGCATTATGAAAAGAAATTAAGGATAAATCCAGGACTCAAAGGAAAAATAAATGCCTTTACATCAACTCCTCTCAACATTAAAGGATTAGCAGTGAAAAAACAGCTGGTTGAGATTCTGCTAAGTGTCCATTACTTTGATAATACAGGCATGGCGGAGCAATAGAGTTAATTGCTTGTATAGCGTGCATCTGAAACATATCAGCGTTGGATTTAAAGAGAATCCCTGATGTTTTTCCATGCTATTAAGAATGATTGCATGACAAAACCACCACAGCGCTTGTCAACTCACAATGCATTCCAGCTACGTGATGCCGTAAAACAACAAGCATGTATCCGCGGACAATCTGGACTGGTGACGCAGTGGTGTAGCAAATGGCATTACATTGCAGGGTCTCAGGGTGCGGAGGAGAGTGGAAAACAGGCATGGGACTTTACGGTTCTTCTTAGGTGTGCAGAAATCAATCTACTTGCAGTTCCTTTCAACAACTGACATCACGCTAAACTAGGTCATTTTAAGTAGAAAACCGTGCTCATCTCTGTGCAGAAAGAGCTGGCGCTGCAGCTATATGATAACACCAAATTGGGTGTTTTGCAATATCACAACATTTCTGATAAAAGTTAAAGGAACAAAACATTCCCACAAAGTCTGATAACAAGCAGGCTTGTGTGACAGCAGATGAAACTAAACATGCAGTTCAAGGAGTCACATTATCAAAGTCATTATCCCGTTCTGTGTACTTCTGAACTCGGTACAAACTTGCCCAACTTTAGGTCAATGGCTTAAAACGCTAGTGTTGGGCGATATGCCCCATAGTGATATCGCCCTATCTTCAGCCTGTAAAATCGGCGATGTAGGATAGTATCGGGAGGGGGGCAAGAGTTTACTCATTTACTTATTTGTTCATTTTTTACTCATTTACGACAAGCCACTGGATTGGTGGACAAAAAAACTAAAGCATAAGGGCAGCTGGGAACACTGTCATGACCGCAACCTTCTTTAACATGATGCCATTAATCCAAGCATGTCATTGACCAGGCACTCTGAAATTTTTTACGTGCCAGGGAGCGGAAACAACGCACTCACTGATTTTAAACCCCTACACAGACATAACCTCTCTAGTCCCAGGAATTGACAGAGCCGCAGGCATTATAAGCTCAGGTGCAAGGAATAGTCAGAGACGCGTACATTACAAGCCCTCTTATGTGAGGAATAGCATGCAATACGCATTGATGTCAAGTGCGGGTTATGCAGGAATGTTAAAGTTAGGGTTGGGCGATGTCCCCATAAATTGGCAGTTGACGATGGTTACGTAAACCATCGCGATGGACGATGATATCGTTAGGCGGGGGGGGGGGGGGTATTTTAATTTTTCGTTATTATTATAATTATTATTCGTTATTTTACTTTATTACTTCCACTTAAGAAGAGTTGTGCACTTTTTATTTTAATATATATTTTACATAAATACTATTCTGTACTTAAAGGCGGAGTCCACGATGTTTGAAAAACGGTTTGGAAAAGGAGACGGGCCGACTACCAAAACACACTTATAGCCAATCAAATCAAATGCCGGGTTGCGTATGTGTGGGGCGGGTCTATCAACAGAAGGTCCAGATTCTATTGGGGTAGGGGCGTGTTTGTTTAGGCGATTTCAAATATCAACACTGGCTTTCAAACATCATGGACTCCGCCTTTAAAATCTATAATTTTGTTATTTTACTATCCCAACTAATGTCTCTTTCCTAAAGGTTGCACATAAGGGGAAAAAGTAGCTTTAATCCACTGAAGAAGAGTTGTGCACTTTTAAGCACCTTTTAATCTCTTTACATAAATATTTTTTTCTATTTAAAAGCTATAATTTCATTATTTTACTAACCCAACGACTCCTCCGCGCTTTCCAAATTTTGCACGTAAATATCTGTGCATATGTGCCACCAGTACTCAGTCAGAGAGCGGGTCTTCAGCACCGCGGGGAGCAGCCAGCACTTCAATCCGCAGCTTATTAAAACTAGACAAAGTGAACAGGGCCAGACACATCTAAATTTAAACATGGTCTGTGTATGTAAATCCCGCGTTTCGGTCGGAGTGTTGTTCCCGTTTTCTTGTTCTTGACGTTCCCTGAATTCTGGGTTTATATCTTAATCTGCCGCTTCAGTGCAGTATAGCCTCAATGTAACAATGAGCACGATCTCCCGAGACACTACAAAAGGCTACTAATAAATGATTAATATGGGCTGTTTTCTTGTACAAAATTAAATATTTTAAGATAAATGTACAACATGTAAAAAGACAAGATTCTAGCAATGTCAAGATTAGGGATGGGCATTTTCCAGTTATTTACTAATTTTTTTAATATTTAATTTTTCGAATATTTAAGCTCTTAAAGAACGAATATTCGTTTATTTAAATTATGTTTATTAAGACATGCGTGTTTTGTATTTTTCATTTTGTCATAATTTTACAGAAGGCTTATAATTAGGAAATATCCACAGCAAGCTAAACTTATATTCTGTATGTATATATATATATGTATGTATTTTAAGTTGAAAACATTGTAAAAAAAAAATATATATATATATATATATTAAATTCTTCTTAAAAATATCCTTCAGAAAAAAATGCGTTAAAACTTAATGCGGAGCGAAGTCTAGTCAAATCCTTAGTTTCAAGTCGGTCGTTAGTATTAATTCATTACTGTTTGATGTTACATACATTATATTATACCAAATATTATACACTAACCCCAAATCTAAGCGAAGTTTGAGGACTTGCGAAGCTTAAAGTTTGAGGACTTGACAAAGTAGGCTATCATCATTTAAACAGACTCAAAACACCAAGAGTCCGGAGCAAACGAAAAAACACATCTACATAACCGACTGCTCAGTCGCCATATAGCCTAAATATCTTCTCAGTTTAGTTTGACGTATTTGTGAATAAAGAAAACCATATTTATCCTACCTGCTTCGGTGAAAGCCCGTTCTTCTGACTAGATACAATAATGCCGGTGCTGCGGAGAAAACTCTTCCTGATGATGGTTATCCGATAAAAACAACAGACGGATTGAACAAGATTGAAAAGAAAGATTTAACATTTTTTTACAAATAACGTAAGCTGGCTCGATACATTATTTTTGACTGTGCAAAGTTACTAACGTTAGCTTAATTTAACAACATTTTACAAAGACGGTGCTTTGCTTTAAACTGCCAAGTGCAGTTATCCGGTTCATTTTCGAAAGAGCACCGCATATAATAAATGTTCTCCGTTTCATTTCGTTCTCCGTGTCTGTCTCTTTATTAACAAAAAGAAAGTAGACTTTATAACAGAAAGCTTACAAATCTCTCATGATGTGTTGATTCGGGCGGCGGAGAAGCACGTTTAATAACACGTGAGCCCTCACTGAGCCAGTGGCCAAATACGGCGCGGCGGGGACAAACCCGGAGATAAAAGGAAAAACTTAAATTCGTCTGCAATCTGCATTGCCAAACAATCAGAAATACATACAAATTAATGTTCATGTATATTTTACATTTAAGTCTGTAAAAGACAGTATAGATGAAGTGAAAAAGCATTAAATAAGTTGTTACCCTTTGGTGGCACATTAAAAACAAACAAACATTCGAATAGCATTTTTTAAATTCGAATTATTATTGCCATTCGAATATCCGTGCCCATCCCTAGTCAAGATCAAATGCCCGACAGGATATTTTTACAGACTAACACACGTCACGTCTCACGTCTTCTATTTAATTTATAGAGCAATTCACGCAAAGATATTAGGTTAACTATAGTCTATATAGAAGAGAGTAAGTGTATGTCGACTCGCAGCGGAGTGGGGAGGGGGCGTGGCATCACGATGGTGTCTCTCCATCGTGATGTCAGTCAACCATCACGATGGACGATGATATCGTCTATCGGCACAACCCTAGTTAAAGTGAAACTATGATTATGATAATAATAATAATAATAAATAATTATAATAGGCAAACATGCCAACTATCATCATGAAGGCTGGCCTATTTGCCATTCAACTGACTATTTTTGACAGACATAGTATCGTCTATTGGCACAACCCTATAAATCACTACTTTAAAGGGCACCCATTTCATTGCTAAAGAACAAGGTTTTTTGTGTATTTGGTGTAATACAATGTGTTCGCGTGGTTTATGGTTAAAAACACATAATTTTTCACATACCTTACATTTTTGTAGCTCTAGATTTCACTCTCTTCCTGAAATGCGCAGATTTGAAAAGCTCTGTGTCCCTGATTGGCCAGCTAATCTATACGTTGTGATTGGCATCAACACCTCTGACGTCAGCCGGAAACGTGACGCTTCTTACCATGTTTGAAAGATTCGGTTGTTAAGAGGACTTAACTTACAGTCTGTAAGTCCAAAGTGGGAGGAATTATGATAATGTAGGTCTTGTCTACATCACCAATCCCAGGAAGTTGCCTACAATCCGTGTGTTTGTTGTAGTCCAAGAAGAGAGACTTACGTTGGAGACGACAACTTGCGTCATCATTTACTTTGGGGTTTGTACCTTTTGCACATCGTTAAAGGTGACATAGAATGATTGAACGGGGTATTTATCCTTGTTCTGTGATGTGACATGTAGACAAAAAATTTTTGTTTGGGTCTGTAATGCCTTAGAAGCTTCCTAAAAACCTCTCTCAGATAGCTCTATTAGGGTGGGGGATTTTAAACAAGTGGTTTTGCACCTATTTGGCTCCCCCTACTGGCTTAACTTGCAATCTCATTACTGATTGGCTGACTTTGCTGCCACTCAAAAAATGTGGCCAATTATTTTAAAGTGGAGGGGCAGTGAGATGCCTGTGATGTCATAAACATCAGTTTTTCAGATTGGGCCGTTTTCTGGCTGACGTTTCTAAAAGAGGAATTTCTATGAGACTGAGATGTTTAGCATGTCTAGCACTTTTTGTATGTTTGTGAATGCGGGTAGACTACCATTATTCAACAAAGACAAGGTACAAATGGTTTTTCATTCTCTGTCCCCTTTAATATGAACTAACACACACACCAAAGGAAATGTAAAAACGTAAATCGGACAATAGGTGTCTTTGAAAAAAAATTACTCTGGAGTTCAGATGCAAGAGCGTCTGACATGTTTGCTTGTAAATTAGTGCTGTTTAGTGGATTCTGACAACATACTCGTGTCTGACAACCTAATGGCGGATTTGAAGAGAATGTATTTGATAAACATTATACGTGCCGAGAGCATTCATTTAATACCATCATCTCATTTTTGACAGAGCTTGCGTTTAACAGCTTTGCATCCGAGGTCCTCAATTGGAAATGAGGAAATACACGTTGTCATTTAAAAGGCCATTTTAATAACAGCCTCCAGGTTACACATTCACTCTTCATACAACAATGCCTTTTATTACTGATGAGCAATTGTCTTATGTCAACATTTTATGTCAACTAATCAACTTAAAGAAGTATGAGCACTAATCATACATAGGGAGGAGAGCACAAGCGTTATGCAACAAACCAGACATTTCCTGGATAAGCGAAGCCAAGAAGATCCAAAGACGACCAAGTCATAAAAAACACAGCCTGTGGTCGGATGTGAACAGCTTTAAAAACACTATTACTTGACACTATTTCTATGCTTTTAAAGCTCATCGACCTGATTTCTACACAATAGCAAAGCAAAAGTCCAATTCAAGCATTCCAAGCTATTTTTCTTATAACATTCTTCAATCTTCCCACTCTACTACCAATCTATATAGGTTCCTACAACAGTAATCCTTATCATCTGCAAACCTTGAATATCTAACCTTTTTTCACATGAATACTTATACATCTAAACATGATCTGTACATCACAAGCACACTACTCTTAAAGGAATAAGAAATGGATAAAGCCATGCAGACTTCCACAGAGCTTGAAGAAATTTAAACAGTTTCTTTTTGATGTTTCTTATCTTCATTAAATAGATTTCCTGATAATACACACACTTGACCTCATCTAGAGATCCATATAACCACAGCGAGATGACATTAAGTGAATTCAAATGGAAAGGAAGCTTCAACAATTTTCTATTGAAAAGTTGATGAGTTGAGTACACCGCTATTATGCAACGCACTTCACAGCTCAAAACTTGAAATATGAAAGTACCTTATATGTAAAGTGTTTCTACAAAACTGACAATCCAGTTATGATCATGTAACTTGGGTCTTATTCAAGGAGTTTTCTATAGACAGATGATGAGGTAGGTTTATCACTACAAGTGATCCTGTACTATAAAGCTGAAAAATTTTGTAAACTTTGTTGGAGCAGTGTAAATGGTCCGCACAAAACATGAATTAAAGGTGCCACAGAATGTAAAACAGGTCCATTAAAACACGTACTACAAGATTCATGAACAGGTTTTATCCAAAAGCAATAACCAGGTTAAACACTGAACTGAAACTGAACACATTCTTGGCTATATTTAATCTTGAACTGAAAGTACACTCTTAACATTAAAATAGGACCAGTAAAACACATTGAGCACTTAACTCAATTATTATTATTTTCATTTATAGCTCGATATCTCAGAACCCATTAATTTTGTTGGATCTATGTTCAATGACAATAAATAAATCTGAAACTGAATGTAAAACTGTATTTATCTAGGCATAGATGAGTAATAAGATTTCTGTACATGGTTAAGACATATCGTAGGCCTCAAACGCGACTGTTTCCTCCTTCTTAAACCTCATGCATGCAAAAGACCACTGGAAAACCTCATGCATGCAAAAGACCACTGGAAAACAGACCAATCTTAACATAACACCAACTGTGACGTTATAGCCGAGATGTTCGCCCACAATATTAAATTACACATTCAATTAATTACAATGTACAATGCTAAAGACAAAGTTGTGACTGCTGAGTTAGCGCTATATGCTAGTAAATGCTATATGCTAACGTTTAGGCTGAAGTTCTACTATAGACGTTACAGTTACATTTTGCAGGTCTATATCGGAAAAAAACGTACCACTCAGAAATGTCCATTAACCATCTTCAAACAATTAATTATTCCTCAATTCCGTATCTTTGTCTGATACAGAGTCAAACATAAGATCTGTTTACACACACAGAGAGCTACTAAATTGAACTGCTCTGTGAAACAGCCAATAAGAGCAGAGCTCAACATTATTATTCATGACTAGGGATGGGACGTTATGAAAATTTCATGTTGCATGTGCATGCCTGCGTCAAACTGATTCTGGCTAGACAGGATTTACAGCGAGTTTTCAAAATCACGGTAATCAAACACTAGCCTGGTTAGCCAGACCTACATCAAGATGTAAGGTCTGGCAACTCTTCACACAAACGACTCAATGCAAGGGGCGGGATATAAGGTTGTCCCTCAAAATGCCTCTGCACGCAATAGGATAGCGCTATGACCAATCAGAGCAACAAAGAAGGTGACGTAGTTACCGTAACCAGTCGGCAAAACTCCAAACACATCTTTCTTGCTTAAAAAGGACTTCAGTAGGGTTATTTGCTCTTCTCTCAAAGAAAAACATAAGTCTAAGTCCCCCAGAGTCGCGGCCAAAGCCGCTTCAAAAGAAAGCTGTTCGCCAGCAGCAGCAGCCATTCTTTGTTTTCAAGTAGGAACCGTTGCAGCTCTGTCGTCATCATGTTAAGCCCGCCCCACAGACGCTACACACAATGTGATTGGCCTGACCAAATTTTGGTTTTTGGAGCTGTTAAGTGTATTGTGAGTGCCTAGACTAAACCCTGGCAGCAAATATATTTTGCGGCCGCTAGGGTGCGTCTAGATTTCTAGGCTAATCAAACACGGTTGTAATGATAATTAAATTTCAAACGATAATACTAACCAGCAGGACATTTTAGCGTGGTTAATCGAGAAACCGGTAATCGTCCCATCCCTATTCATGACCCTTTCAAAAGACCATTTCATTCTAATCCTAGGTTTGTAAATAGACATGCAAAACCATCTCTGGATAATTTTTACACTTAAAAAGTTCACACACCTTCTATGTAGATATCAGAGAATAATTTAACAGATTTTTGCATTCTTTGGCACCTTTAACAAATAGGCAATGGCATTTATGTAGTTTACATGAAGATGACAATGCATTGTTATCAAAAACTTGCACACTCGCTCTAAAATTTTTGTATTTAAGGATGCTGTTAATAGCCAAACAGTTAAAATCATGTTTATCAACTTCAGTAATTTAATTCATAAACATATTAATGTAATACAATATAATACCAAACTATTTGTTTCCATCTTAGTTGCAACAGTTTTGGAAGGGCCTTTTTGGGGCTGTTTACTGTGAGGGGGTGGTCCGTGAGACGGTGGGCGAGTCTCTCTGCTGTCATTCAAACGCAAGCGGGACAAAAGTTTATATGGACGCAAACTTATATTATGTCGGAGCCCGCTGCTTGTTTAGCAAGTATACATGCTGCACAGTGTTTTGAACGTTTATTTGTTGGAGCTTTCTCTGAATTTTCAGCGCAATTGATGAAATAGGATCGCGCAACTTTCACGCTTTCAAAACGAAACTACGGAGAACACCCGCAGTAGTTTTGTCAATGAAAGGCTAAAAATAGCGCTGTTCACCGTATGTTCACGGCAGAAGTAAAAAAAAAAAAGACGTAAAATTAGTGTTTAATACCTCAGATTAGATAAATGGGCGGAGAGAAGGCGGTCGCGTGTGGCTGTTCGAACCATAGATATGTATATAGAGGCTAGATGGCTCGTCCGCACTGATGGCCAATTGAGTGGAACGTCCGCATTTTGGCGGCCATCTTAGGACAGGGCGCTCGCTCACTCGTAGCATTGAGTTTTAATGATGCAGGTACTTTTAAATGACCATAACTTGCTTAATTTTTTACCGATTTTCAAACGGATTGGTTTGTTATAAACGTCAAAGATGTACCTATGACACTGAATACGTATACTAAAAATAAATAAAAAATTCATGAAACATGTTAAAGCATCCAGAATTATAGCCACGTTAATAACGTTTGTAAAAAAACAAACCGTTTGTAAATCCGTCAAGAATTCAGCAAGTTACGAGCATTTTAGTTGGCGTATGTCACTCACCACAGCAGCAGGGAGCAGCACTATGGCAGCACTGACCTAAGATGGCCGCCAAGTGACGACACAGCTGACTCTGCCTTGAGCCATCTAGCCTTTATATACATATCTATGGTTCGAACACATTCAACCACATTGCGTTCCGCAACTCCAAAGCGATCCGATCGAAAGTGGTTTCGACTACCTCTGAATGTGGTTGAAAGTGGTCGAAAGTGGACGCGTTCAAAACGTTTTGAACACCGTTTACACCTGGCATTAACTTCGTCCACTTGTGATCCGATCGACGAAAACGCATGTTAATGCCAAGTGTAAAACAGCCTCTTTGTTCTGTTCCAGAATGGATCAGGTTGATGGGTGATTGACAACTAGGCCATGCCTGCCCTGCTTATTTATACTAAAAAGCTTGGACAATCCACATAAACCTACCTAACCTATTTTCAAGTGGGCATCCTGATTAAATCAAAATATCATTCGATATATACTTATTCATTTAGCTGACGCTATATATATATATATATATATATATATATATATATATATATATATTTTTTTTTTTTTTGTCAAACCCTACGGAGTTTTATCCCAATTGCTAGTAATCCCTCAAAACGAAAGTTTTATTGCAATATTGTCTGTCAACAGCGACTACAACGATTTATCTTACATAAAAGCACTTTTCTAAATACATTTCTAATGTTTCATAAATCAAACAGTGATATTTAAAAGTAAGAGACAGGAAAACTTAAGTTATTGATGTGCAAGAGAAGAGAAAAAGAGCTCTGAGCACACTTGGATTCCCAATACTCTGCTTAATTTGCCTGATTGCTCCTGGCAGACCACCCTGTGACTCTATCCAGTCATGAGAGGTGAACCCATGGCCCCGCACAGCGAGAGCGCAAGAGCATTAAACGCTCTACAGACCGCAGTCTTGGCCGGGTGCAATCCTTTACTAAAGGGGGTGTTAACCTGAGGGAGAAGGGTCAGAATATTCCCACTTGCACGTATCAGTGACGGACATTCAATGCTGCAAGCGGCGTTCATCCTTGTACCAACATCTAAGAGACAATGAACAAAGCTCACTGCAAAATTTCAAAGTAAAGCCATGTTTGCAAGACCAAAACGTCAGCTTTGATGTAGCCCAGTACTCCAAAATCAACTCTCAGCATAATGAATTAAAGACAAACGCTGTATTCTTTGGCAAACATGAGAAACTGATGTTGGGAAAGCCACACAAATATTTCAGCTCCGAGCCGAATCTTCATTTGTTGACTTGAGGTCATACTCCGGTTCAGTCTAGTCTGCATTGCTGTTTTGGTCTCATTTCTTTAATGAAAACTCAATATGATATTTATCTTGCTGTGCCATAGAGCAAGGTTGAATGCCACCTACTTTCATGCCCCCACTTTCAATTTGACTCCTTAATTCACATTCAAACTGGAGATAAATACGAGGCCCTGAGCACAGGCATTCACGTCTCAGCTATTCGAACAGCCTGCAATTTCTCATCATTGAATCTTCTAACCTTTCCACCCAGATTCAGCCTTTCAAACAGCAAAACAACAGCCTCTCGCCCTAATCCTCGAGACAAGCCACTGTGAACGCCTCATTCTGCCCCAACATGTTCTGGTGTGCACTAAGAGATATTCCACAGCCGCTGAAATCCACTAAAACCACCGCTTTGCTGTGCCTCAAGCCAATATTTTCAAGAGACACGGCTCTGACAGAAATACATCGTCCTCTTTTGAACTGTACACCTAATAACTCAATTGAATGCGTACAATGTGCTAAAATACTTGATCAATGGTCACCAAGCAAATTGGGAACACAATAAATCCTGGTGGGTCTGTAACGGAGGAGCTAAACTTGACAACATATGAAGGTTAATCCATCTCAATCTCAATAAGAAAGTTTAAGACTCCCATTACTTCATCAGCACTATCCTGGATTTATCAATTCTCTGTTACATTAGAGGATTAAATCAAGCCATGGCTGTAATATAACAAATAATCCTGTTCATATTTATAACAGAACAACACACCGCAAATGATTAAACACTTTACAAATAAGGTTGTATTTTTTAACATTAGTTAATGCATTAGCTTGGGCATGGGCCGGTTAGCGGTTTCAACGAATACAAGGGTTTTAAAGAAGCAGTGTTCACACTTTGTTTTAAAGGGACACTACACTTTTTTGAAAATAGACTCATTTTCCAGCTCACCTAGAGTTAAACATTTGATTTTTACCGTTTTGGAATCCATTCAGCTGATCTCCGGGTCTAGTGCTACCACTTTTAGCATAGGACTTTGCTGCCGTAACATGGCTGCAGGAGGCGCAATGATAACTTTCAATAGAAGGTGACTATTTTCGGGTGGTGTGCAATATCACTATGCCTGCTGCAGCCATAGTACGGCAGCAAAGTCCTTGATTATTACGCCAGAATGAGAGTATAGTTCCTAGCCATGTCTGCCTAGAAAATCGCAACTTTTAATTTTCTGGCGGACTTAGTGCACAATGTAAATACAGAAGAGTCAAGTTTTACATAGGAAAAATATCAAACTCTTTGGTTATTTTTTTAGCGCGATGCTAATGGTCTAATCAGATTCAATGGGTTACGCTAAGCTATGCTAAAAGTGGTACCGCCAGACCTGAAGATCGGCTGAATGGATTCCAAAACGGTAAGAATTAAATGTTTCATTCTAGGGGAGGTGGAAAATTAGCATATTTTCAAAAGAGTGGACTGTCCCTTTAAGATGCATTTTGGTTGATCGGCTCTGGACGAGGCTAAAGACGAGGTGTAAAATTAGGGATGGGCCGATAAATCGTCCGATGATGCTTGTTATGCTTCTCAATGAATTACGGTGAAATGCAGCTACATCCAAAAGCCAGAGGGCGCCCTCGTGCAAAAACTCAATATGGGACCATTTACCCATATTGAACCATTTTAAACACACATCTCCAGAAAATGGCTTAAGCATATCTTTATATTGCCATTCTTCAAACCCTTTCGATATGAAAGCCCAAAATGTGATGTACAGAGCACAATGTTTTACATCGTTTCTGACATCTAAAGCCAACACACAGTGTATAGCGCTATCTTTAGGCTTTCATTGCAACTGAAGCGCTGTTATCCGCGTCTTTCATTAGTTTCATTTTGTGAGCGTGTGAAAGTTGTGCAAGCTTATTTTATTGATTTCATTGAAATATCAGATAAATCTCTTACTTGTACATGTACAAAACACTGTTCAGCATGTTTACTAACAAAACAAGCAGCGGACTCTGACATAATATTAGTTTGCATCGATTTAAACCCACTACTTCTCCCGCTCGTGTTTAAATGACAGCAGAGAGACTCACCCACAGTCCCCACAGACTATCCCCAACTAACATTTTTGTGATACCGTTTTTAAGATATGAGCTGTGTTTACACAAAAATAATTCTAATTGATTTGATGTTTACATTTAATATTACTTTATAAATATTCCTTTTTTTTAAAGAATATTATAATTTAAAGGCTTTATTTTTACCTGGCATACACGTTGAACATTGCTTTAAAATAAAATGTATTGTTTCCAATTCAAAAGATGTTGTTTGTATTCGCAGACATGCAGACATTAGAAAATAACACATTTTAGTGTGGCAAAGGCAATACAGCAACACCATAAAACCGTGCTATTTTTATCATCATACTAGTTGCCAAAATCTCATACCAGTCCATGCCTACATAAGCTAACATTGAACAATACTTCAACATTTATTAATCTAGGTTCATGTAAATTTTATTACTTACTAATACAGAAAGTTGTTGTAACTTTAGTTAATCACAATAAACTTGAACTAACATGAACAACTGTTTTGGCATTAACTAACATCAACAAAGATTAATAAAAGTTGAAAATAAATACATTGCTCATTGTTGGTTCATGTTAGCTAATGCTTTTCCTAATGTTAACAAATACAACCTTATTGACGTTTCTTTTGCATAAGCAATCATATGCAAACGTCTACATGGTCTACATTAAAAGAAAAACATAACCCTTTTACAAAGTGGCACATTGGTGCCGAGCTTTAAAACGTTTCCTCGTGTGTATATTTAACATGCAATTTTAGAAAAATATAAGTACTTATATACTTATATGTAAGCAAAGAATGCATTCACAAACATATTAATAACTGTAACTGCACTGGTAACCACTTTCAAAAGAAAGTGTCTTAGTGGCCTGTTATTGTTCAAATCAAAGAAACAATTCATACAAAGCACGACAGCAAACTAAATCCAAAACAGAAACATTGTTAAACATTGAAAAGTCATGATTTTAAATTAAAACTTCATTTTTCCTCTGGCGTGTTAGCTTGCTAACAGCTAACGTTAGGCAACCCGTTTAATTCAGTGCGGCGGCTAATCCACTGCTAGTAAAGTTATACTGGGATGAGCTGTGAAAATACCACATTAAACTCACATTTCAGGTATCCTTTCTTGTTTCTCGTTTTGGGAAAAAGTTAAGAGAATATAGATGTTTACATAACACAAAACACTTCCAGGCAGGAGTAGCAGACTGGCTATGCTAGGCTAAACCGTGGGAAGGTAAATGAGGATCATCATGATCCAGAGACTTTGAGCCGTGTTTCAAAACCCAGCGAGCTGCCTACCTAGACGGCGTTTTTGAGACTCGTTCAAACGCGTCTGCTATGATAAAAAAAATTATTCACTCGCACAGATATGTCCAAAAATGCTGTCAAGAATGGAGCATGTAACGTTATATGTTTCAAAACACAGCATTTGGGCTGGTGTTATGCTAAAGACCGATCCGTAAAACCTAGCCTGCTGTCTAACACTATAAGCATTATTTCTGCATAGACTTATCTGCTAGGGCGTATGCCAACCTAGACAAACTACTAACGTTATAAGTCGCATTATAACAGTTGCATACATATTCAAATCGCGCGTCCCCGGTTGTCTCTACTGTTAGCAAGTTAGCTGCTCCAGAATTCAAAGAAAGATTCACTCACCAAGTTAAAATCAGGCTGTCTGCTCCAAAAATACTTGGTCTTCAGTCCATATACATGAATAAAGCATGGGAGGTTTTAGGAGACTGATATGGCCTGAATGAATCGTGGCGTCCCGGCTTAAAAGCAGAGTGAACAGTGTGTGTGTCGGCTGAAGCAAGCAGAACTCGAGCTTGCCTGACTGTCCCTCTCTATCTATACACACTTGGTTCTTTCCCTCTGGATAGTGCGCAAAGGAGCACTGCAAACAGTTTCCACTAGTGGGCACCAATAAAGAGCGAATCACCAGCCTTTGTGCACTGTCAATGGGCGAGGACGACTTCACGTGTCGCTGCGCAAACCGATAAACGTATGAAATCATAGTACCGCGAGAACGATTCAACATACCGCCCCGTATTCTGTGTACTGTCGCGGTAGTGTGATGTCATACGCCGATCTATCTGCGCAGTGCTATTGAACGCGCCTAATTTTAAAGAGCTTATTAAGTTAAAGCGATAGTTCACACAAAAAGTAAAAATTATTTTATCATTTTCTCATTCTCATGTGTTCTTAACCTTTATGAATTTCTTTATTCTGATGAACACAAAAGAAGCTATTTTAATAAATAATGGTAAGCACACGGTTGACTGTGACACTTGACTTTCATAGTAGGAAAACAAATATTGTGGAAGTATTGTGATAAATGATGAAGAAGATATTTTAATAAATGATGGTAAACACACAGTTGACTGTGACACTTGACTTCCATAGTAGGAAAACAAATATTATAGAAGTATTGTGATAAATAATGAAGGAGGTATTTTGATAAATGATGGTAAGCACACAGTTGAACATACCCATTGAATTCCATTGTATTTGTTCTTATTATGGACATCAATGATTACTATCAACTGTGTGCTTACCATCATTTATCAAAATGTCTTCTTTTGTGTTCATCAGAAAAAAATAAATTTATATAGGTTTAGAACAAGATGAGGATAAGAAAATGATGACAGAATTTTCATTTTTCGGTGAACTATCTCTTTAAATTGTTCAAATTGGTAAAGTCAGTTTATTTGGTTTGATTTTTTGTTTTTACACTTCTACTCGTGGATGAGTGGATTTTCAATTTTGTGTGAACTAAAATGTTTCGTTTTCCGTTTTAGTAATCACAATTATTGTCTGAAAGTTGATTCATGGTTCACCTGCGTGTTGTTTAAAAACAATGTGTCAATGTGTGAATTTTCCCCAATACTTTTAAATAGCACAGGTCAAAGGCATGCATAAAATATACATATTTTACAAAAATATTTTCTAAAAAGAGAAAAACAAAACATTTTAGTTCACACAAAATTTAAAAGCCTCTCTCTCTCTCTCTCTCTCTCTCTCTCTCTCTCTCTCTCTCTCTCTCTCTCTCTCTCTCTCTCTTCTCTCTCTCTCTCTCTCTCTCTCTCTCTCTCTCTCTCTCTCTCTCTGTGTCATAAATGTGTCATAAATGTTAAAGAACATGTCCTTCAATGGTCTTTAAAGCGAATGTGTCGGAGAACTGGGTTTTCATGATTGTCATTTTGCAATTTCTCAAATAAATCTTTGTTCTCATATGTTTAATTTAAGTGTACTTAAGTCACATACATTGAATAAATTGACGATAAAAAAGGTTAATTCGTTTTTCTTCATTAATAAATGACTTGCTGTGATATCTATACTATCTATCTCATTTCGAATGATAACAATTTATCTCTCTCATCACTTATATGTCTTGATATTTTATTGTCACAGCTGTACTTTTCTTCGGCTAGACTGACAAGTTAAATCAGGTCAGTTTTTTAATGGATTTTTAAATTGCAATTATGTAATCTAGTATTCCAGATCTGTCTTAATTATAATATACTCCATGACAGTAGGTGGCGCTGTGTTTCTCCACATCTGTACCGAAGCAAAAAGCTCTGGTTCACAGTTTCCGCTCACGCTAGCTCGCAGAAATGGCGACGTCTTTAGGCTCCAATACTTACAATAGGCAAAATTGGGAAGATTCAGTAAGTAAAAAACCTTTAATATTGTGATTTAAAAGTTATTACGTACCGTAACTGGAGGATGCATGTGTTCTGTGTCTAAACTCTACAAATCAAAGCTTTTCTGTGTTTCGTGTTTAATTATACAGCACCTTAGCTTCTGGCTAATGCAAAGCATTTGTAGCATATATCTTTCGAGTTGATAATCAACTAGTTATGTATAGTTGTGTATATATTATCAAAAAATCTTTAAATTAATTATTTTATGTACAAATAGAGTAGTGTTCCGTTCATCTATCCGTTCGAGTGCTTATTGTAATGCTAACAGTTAAAATCCTATCTAAAATGATGGTAACATATATGTTATATGTTATTTATACACACAGTTACACGTGTTCAAAAATTAAGGTTATACAGGTAAAATGGTGCATAGAAGAAAAAACTTGTCAAGTTGCCCCATTTCACCTATTCATCTTTTTGTTTGGTCAATAAACGGTGTCTGTATTTTATTGACGATTACTGTTAGTTTGTTTAATATGATGCCTGTCTGTCACATGATTTCAGTTGTTTGTAACTCGGGTCCTGTCACTTTTTTTTCAAATAGGATTTTCCCATCCTTTGTCAAACATGCTTGGGTGAAAACCCTTATATCCGCATGGTAAGATGAGATTTATCATACATTTTACCCAAACTATGTTATCCAATATGTTATCCTACTTAATTAATAACTGGTTTCACTCTATTAACTTCATTTTCTTTAAACAGACAAAAGAGAAATTTGGCAAAGAGTGTAAGGTACTGTTGCATTCATCAAACAACATGCTCCATAAAAATCGACACCCCATTTTTCCTGCGACACTGTTAAATATCTGGATTTGTCTTGTTCTGTAGATCTGTGCACGACCCTTCACTGTGTTTCGCTGGTGTCCTGGGACCCGGATGCGCTTTAAGAAGACAGAAGTGTGTCAGACGTGCAGTAAAATGAAAAATGTGTGTCAGACGTGCCTCCTGGATCTAGAATATGGTAATGTATTTTTTTTTTGTGTGTTATTATTTCAGATCATAAACTTACAATTTGTGGTCTTAAAGGAATAGTTCACCTTAAAAATTAGCCTATATTTTTTACTCAAGTCATCCTAGATTTGAGTTTATTCTTACAGTCAAACAAAATCCGAGTTATATTAAATAATATCCTGGCTTTTTTAGTTTTATAATGGCTTTGGATAGTGCCCCATTTGATAAACTCCAAAAAGCACATCCATACATCAAAAACTTAATCCATACGTCTTCCGAAATGAGTAAAATGTGGGCTGTTTTTTTAGGATGATGATTTTCTTAAAAAAAAAAAAAATTTAGATGAACACAGTGCTGTATTTCTACTATAGAAAAGTTTCTAAAAAATGATTACTTTAGTTATACAACATATGCTAGATACATATGTTTCTCTTTAATATGTATAAGATTGCAAAACTATAATTTTTCATCTCTATGTACGTTGCACAGGTTTGCCCATTCAGGTTCGAGACACGGGGCTGTCCGTTAAAGATGAAGTACCGAGATCAGATGTGAATAAGGAGTATTACACTCAGAATATGGAGAGAGAGGTAATTTGTTTGTATAAACATTTATAAATCTGTTATTTGCTACACACCATTAGTAAATGTAGTTTCTAGATAATGTTAAACACCACATACAGATAGAAGTTTAGGCCACACAAACTTTGAAATCACTCCCTTTCACTGAGATTATATAATAATATGTCTGTCTGTAGATTGCTAACTCTGATGGCACCAGACCTGTGGGTTTGCTTGGAAAAGCACCAGGTCACAGTGATATGTTGCTTAAACTGGCTCGCACCTCACCATACTACAAGAGGAACAGACCACACATATGTTCATTCTGGGTGAAGGGAGAGTGTAAGAGAGGAGAGGAGTGTCCATACAGGTGAGCAGCATCTCAACCAGTTTTATTTGCTTTAAACTACATGGTTTCATTGCCGTATTTAAAGATCTTTTTTTTTAAACCAGCTTGTCTCAAGGTAAATTTTAGTAGCTGTTTATTTTCAGTTCCCCTCAATGGTTCTAGCAGAATAACCACATGCGATTTTTTTCATGTTAACTATGAACATGTTCTACAAAGTGTTTCACAAAGTATCCTAATTTTGAACAGTATATCTGTTAATATATAATTTGGAACGTAATAGACCTATGTTTGTGTTCTTTAAATCAAATGACATTTGGTTTGATTATTTATTTATTTATATTTATTAGGGCTGACAATCAGTTCAAATATTTAATCTAGATTCATTGCATGATTGTCATGAGTTAACTTGTGATTTATCACACATTTTTATCCATTGTTTATTTACCTTAATTTAACCCTTTCAAGTTTTTAATACCCTAACCAACATGGGCATGGGCAAATATAGATGCCTTATGCAAATGTTTGTTTATTATTAATGAAAGAGTCAGCAACAATAATTGTGGGTAAAAAAAGATTATATCTGCGTGAATTCTTGTCAAAACCTATATTTTTTTAACTCTTATTCTGTGTATGTGTGCATATATCGGGGATGTGCAGTGGTGCAAACTTGTCACCTTTCGGCGAGTTTCGCCGTTGCTGTGCATGTGGTCACAAAAGCTTAACATTTGTACACATATGTAAGCACTGCAGTTTTAAATTAAGTGCTTTTAAGCTGTTGAAACACAAACAATATGCGCTGTTTCTGTGTGAGAGGAGCGTGCAAGCCGCACATCCGCTTCTCATTGTGCGTGTGAGTATTTTTGCCACTGTATTCGCCATAAATACACACATGCGTCAAAATTCCAGGGTTTTGCAAGTATCCTCATTAACAAGACAATTTAGGTCTTAAGAGAAATTAAATAGCTAAAAGAGAAAACGCATGTGTAACGGTATTTTGCTCCTGTCTGTCACTTGTGTTAATCAAACAGCATTGAGAGAAAATCTCTTTTTACTCTTAACTAAATCACTTTTCTACCTTTAATAAGATTTGTACGTCGAATTGTACACGAGTTTGATTCGCGTTGCTCGTTCAGGGTTCACATTCATATACTGTATTAGAGCTATGACTGTGAACAGAATAAACCCTGAATTATTTGTTTATGTGTACTGAATAATATGAAATACAAATTTCTGTAACACTTTACAAGAAGGTTGTATTTGTTCACATTAGTAAATGCATTAAGAACAATAAATGAACAATATAGGCTATTGTATATATGCATTTATTAATTATTGTTTATGTCATTACAGTCATTGATTTTAGTTTGAGGTGCATTTCAAATTAGATTAATTAGAAAAATTAAAATGCTAAAATTAATAAGATTTACAATAAATAAATAAATAAAATACAAATTATAATTGATATATAAACTGTGATTGGTATATATATATATATATATATATATATATATTTATTTATTTATATTTTTTTCACTTTCGAGGCTTGTCGCTCTTAATAATATTTTAACATCAAGCAAGTCAAGCACTTTATTTTCTACTTCCTGCATGTTTTGAAACCGACACCAAAATCTCAGACACGCAACTGGATGGACACGCATCATTAATATAAGTTTTTAGGCTTTAATATAAGCATTTAGGATGGTACAACTCTCAGAAAACTTACAAATAAAGATCATTTTAGACGTTTGATGACTATTTACTGTCTAAGCTTGCATTTAAACTTATTCTACAACAAGCTAGGCCTAGGGTCAGAAATTCTGCGTTGCGTTAATCCCACGTTAATAACATTTGTGTTGTTAAAATGAATTTACGGTAACGTGTTATTAACTTATATTATTAATAAAAATCTATTTTTACATTTAATGCGTTAATTTTGCCAACTCTAATGTATGTTGTGGTTCATGTGTCCAAAATAAATTTTTCAGCCACTGGTTGCCGACATTTCATTTTCTATCTTCTTTCATATTGCTTGCATGATAATTTTCATGCTTTTGAATCAAATATGATAAATCATGGGAAATTTTTATAACATTTTGAATGGACGTGATATTACAGGCACGAGAAGCCCACTGATCCTGACGATCCGCTGGCCGATCAGAACATTAAGGACCGTTATTATGGCATCAATGATCCTGTAGCTAATAAACTCCTTCAACGGGGCACCACAATGCCTAGACTGGACCCACCTGAGGACAAGTCCATCACCACACTATATATCGGAGCATTGGGAGAGGACGTGACAGACTCAGAACTCAGGTCAGTGCATACATGAAGCTGTATGTGAGTAGTTTATGCATAATGTAAATGCATTTTGAGAAGATTCAATTCTTTTACATACTTTGTCAATAGGAATTTGATCCGAAAAAATCGATTCTGTCATTAACTCACATTCATGTCTCAAGTCAAATGACTTCTTTTCATATTTTTTTTTGTGTAAAGAGTTTAACCATAAAAAGTTGTTTTGTTGCCTCCTAGAGGCTTTCATCCTAAAAGTTTTATAGAAGTGGCCTCATATTAATAATAGAAACTATCAGACTTGTGTGTCATTTCACGATGAAAGATTCCTAATGCACAATCTTTTTATTTTTAAACTAAGGAATCACTTTTACCAGTTTGGGGAGATTCGTACCATCACTGTTGTTCAAAGGCAGCAATGCGCCTTCATCCAGTTCGCCACACGGCAGTCAGCTGAGGCAGCGGCAGAGAAATCCTTCAACAAACTCATCATCAACGGCCGGCGCCTTAATGTTAAATGGGGCAGGTATGTGACAGAGCGTGTAAGATAAAGCTAACAATCTGTATCATGGTCAATCTAAGTTTTCTATGCTGAATGTTACCATGTGTGGTTCAGGTCTCAGGCGGCTCGAGGGACTACCAAGGATGGGGTAGAGAGTGGAATCATGCTGGAGCCAGTGCCTGGTCTCCCTGGAGGTAAGACCTTTTTAAGTCTGTCTTAATTTAAAATGTGTTTGGAGTGTCATGTGCAAAACATATTTCGTGATGACATGCGCATCCAACTGCGACACGCCCCTTATGGCATTGTTTTTTGCCTTTTGTTCACATTCCCTCAATGTTACGGGAAAGTTACTATGTCCCCATTAAGGGAACGATCCAAGAACATTTACAGGACGCGTTTCTGCTCACACAGAAAGCTCTCTGCCAATTGTACAGACATTTTCTTGGATCAAAGTGTTGTGTGAAGGAAGTTTCTAATGTATATTTAGCAATATAGACTAGATACTTGTGCAATACACAACAGCTAGTGAAATCTATCTTTTTGACAGCTCTGCCTCCACCCCCTGTGTCTGATGTGGACGCCCCGGCCAATTACTTCAACCTTGGACCCACCAGTTCTCCTGCTGTCATGAACTTCCAGGCCCTTCCTCCTCCACCTGGGGTTGCCATGCCTCCACCACCTGGTGAGTCACATATCATCCTTCCTTTTGATTTTTCTTATTGGCTTTGTGGAGCTCTTTTCCATCCTAATAAATATTTCTTCTTAAATATCTTTTCTTTATTATCTGTTAAGGTTTTGGTCCTCCCATGTTCCATGCCATGGACCCCATGGGCCCACCAATGCCCCCTCCGATGGTTATGAGGCCACCCGGACAGGTCCACTACCCATCCCAAGATCCTCAGCGGATGGGCGCCCATGCAAGTCGCCATGGAGGCCCTTAGATGGTCATACAGCTACCTCACTGAGTGAGCAAGCAAGCAGGACTGAATGTTAATGTTTGATGGACAAGCAAAACAACAAGTTCCAGACAATAGAAAAAACAGAATCTTGGAAATGTAAACAAAGGTTTTTTTAATGAATATGGTTTTGGATGTTTTTATGCTTTTGATTTAAAACAACCTTGGTGTTAATGGTTTCTGTCATGTTAAGCCTTGAAACCTTGCTTACGTGTTACCAGATTCGGTGTATTTTATATTAAATATAAAATGCAGATATCATGCATTTTGTAGTAACTAGTTTCCAAATTAGTTGCAATGACCAATAATTACCAAGTGGGGGCACTGTTGGCCATTTTAGCAGCCTGAAGATTTGTTTTTATACTTTCTTATGCCTTCAAAATATTCCAGGGCTTATCTTACAGTCTGCATTAGTGTCCACCCCATTTCCCATTTATCTTTAAGCATGTTTTCTAATTGCATACATGATACCGTGTTGACCTAAGGTGTTTTAAAACCGTATCTTTTTAATATACAGCTGTCTTTTTGTGTTTAGAATAAAGAAGCTTAACAAAATAACGTGATATACCTTTTATGTAAACAGTGCAACAATGTAAACAGTATTTAGAATTTTATGGCTCAGCACGCTACTCAACTGGCTTAACCATCCGTCAGAAAACATTTCGAGATTTATCATTCCTCACAAACAAAATCATCTTCATCAGTACACAAGTCTCACAGATCAGGAGATTCTACAATGTTCCAGCCCCGCGGGATCCGGTTGAAGTTGGGGCGGCGGCACAACTTTTTCCAAGCCGGGTTTGTCTCGATGTGCGCCTGTTGTGGCTCAAAATCGGGCAGATTTTGAACAATCCCTGTAATCCCGCAGAATGGCGTAGGAGCTCTGTGAAGAATAACATGTCCTGTTTCATTTCCAAATATTCTGATATTCGCTGAAGGGCCGTTCACAATATAACAATAACTACAAAAATATAGTTCTAAACATGAGAATAGTGGAGTTCACATCACAACCATAGCGATAAAGATAGATATAATAGATATCGTTGGGATCACTTTCGGGGCGATTTTCCATCAAAACTAATGAACGATAAACCATTGACAGCCAATCAAATCTATCTGAATCTAAAGCGCATGCGCACTTGAAATTAAATTACCTCAGGTATTCAGCGCTGATGCAGTTGCTGTGAAATTGACTAATTTACGTAATGCTTTCCCCTACTAAGTTACACTGACAACGCCATAAGGTAAGATGTTAACGTTAGATTATACAAACTACCAGATTCACTGTTTAGAGTTGTGATTTGCCGTGTATGAGCGAATTATTAGCATAAATTGATCGTTATCATCCGGTGACGTGGACGCTAATATAGTATCGTTATAATGTGAACGACCCTGAAAAGTTCAGACTACTGTAGGTTTCGTAATTTAAGTGGCAAATTCTGTTTTAAGGTTTGACCTTTATAACACACCCATACTGTGCCAAACACACTATCACATGTTAATAAGGTTAATGTTACTACCAGTCTTGGGCCTGGTTTCACATACAAGACTTAGCTTAAGGCCTTGGTTAAATGAAGATGTTTAAGCATCTTTTATAAATATGTCTTATAGAAAAAATATGTTACTGGTTTGTATCATGAGACAAATCAATGGCAATATCATATTTTAAGTTATTTACAGTTGAGACCGTTAAAACGTGTTTTAGTCTAGGACTAGCCTTAAAGGGGACATCACGAAAATCTAACTTTTTTCATGTTTAAGTGCTATAATTGGGTCCTCAGTGCTTCTGTCAACCTAGAAAATGTGTAAAAGAACAACCCAGTAACTTAGTTTTGGTAAACCATTCACTGCAAGCATGTGAAAAAATAGGTAATTGAAATTTGGCTCCCCTTGTGATGTCAGAAGAGGATAATACAGCCCCTAAATCTGCACTATCCAACCACAGCACTGCAATTTATTGCAGAGATCAGCTCATTTGCATTTTAAAGGACACACCCAAAACAACACATTTTTGTTCGAACCTACAAAGTGAAAATTTTAACATGCAATAACAAATTATCTATATGGTATTTTGGGCTTAAACTTAACATTTTAAAAATTCTTGTGAAATGTCCCCTTTAAGCCTTGTCTGTGAAACATCTTTGTGGGCATTTATTGTTTATGTAGAGACAACACCGAGAGGAAGTGGGCTGTCTGGGACACATGCAAGATTTGAACCTGCATCTCACCTATTAAAATAATAGATGAGAGCAGTGTCTCCGATCACTTGTGTCTGAATTGTGTGTATTGTAGTTTGGGTTGCAAAATTCCAGGAATTTTCCAGTCTGGGAACTTGAATTATTAATAGGAATATATGGGGAAATAATTTAAAGTTGCCTATAACAGGGAATTTAAATGTAGTAAAAAAAATCTTGAGACATTTTTGTTAAATTTTTGTACAATTTTGTTTAAAACAAGATTTCAGTTGAATTTTTACCCTGCACATTCCTCAGTCACAGGCTCACACTGCTTACTGAAGGACAATTGGGGCCACACCCCATGAATGTAGGGAAGAGCGGGGCACAAAGTAACGCTTTTTAGCTAAAAAAAACAATGATTAAAATCATATAAGGTTAGATTTGGGGACTTGCAAACCCAAGAACAAAAAAAAAACATAAGATGAAGAAATTTACGTCCATGCCTCCAAAACACTCACCAACACAACCAGTGTTTTCCAATCCTGGTCCTCGAGTACCCCCTTCCAGAAAGTTTTAGATGTCTCCTCATTTAAAACAGCTGATTCAACTAATCAGTCTCCTTTCCGAATGGATAACATGTCTCCCTGACAAGCTGTTGAGTAAAATCAGGTCTGTTAGATAAGGAAACATCTATTATTTCTGGAAGGGGGTACTCGAGGACCAGGATTGGGAAACACTGTCCAAAACACATCAAAACTTTTCACAAATTGACAGGAGATCATCTTCTGACAATAAGAGAAAAAGACCAAAAACACAGATTGCTCAGCCCTGTATAAATATGTTAACTAGCCGCGTTACAATTAACCCCGCATTAGTCTGTTCCCAGCTCACCCCATGCATTCTTCCATAGCATGCACAGATCATTTCTTGAATCCTGAACACAAAATTATGTCAAAATGTCCATGTTTGCATGTATTCACAGAAATTATATAAATTTGTTTAAAACGGCCTTGTGCTGTGTGTAAGCTAGTGTACGTAAGCAATAAGTTATGAGAGGCTGTGCTATATCGTGAATAAGTAACGGCTGAAGGGCGTTGTTAGGTAATCCTTTATAAAACGGTAACCACATAAAAATTTTTTTTAGTTAAATTTAAATCAATAAAAGCATTCCTTCCGCTAGAAAAAAAATAGTCCCTTGGTTGAAGCAGTCATAACCGTGTTTTATCGTGAATAAAGCACAGCTATTGACCAATTAGAATCAAGGATTGGAACTAACCAATTAATAAAACAACATTATACCATTGTAAAGACAATGAAAAAACATTTTGCTGCATTTAAACTGTTTAACTAGCAAATACTAAAATGTGTTTATACAGTAGCTAGCTATCTAGCCAGTAAATCAGATATCTAAATGTAAGCTAGCACTATTATAATAACTATAAAAATGTCTGTTATGCTTTTGTGTTACTCAATGATAGAATCAGTTAAAGTTCTACTTACAAATAAATCAGTCAAGACTTCATTTTTAAATGATTTGTATTACCGTGCATGCATGTCTGCTTATAAACAAACAAAATGTTTTTTTATGTTTGTATATAATAAAGTTTATATAAATGTCCAAATAATTCCCATAAATTTCCGTTAAATTTCCAATTTGGAATATTTCCAAAATTCCCCAGATTTTCATATGGAAAGTTTCCTGAAATTTACCAGAAACTTTACACCCCTTTGCAACCCTAATTGTAGTACTTATGCACTTGTTTTAAAGCGACACTCCACTTTTTTGAAAATATGCTAATTTTCCAGCTCTCCTAGAGTTGAACATTTGACTTTTACAGTTTTGGAATCCATTCAGCCAATCTCCGGGTCTGGAGGTACCACTTTTAGCACTTTTTAGACCATTAGCATTGCGCTCAAAAATGACCAAATAGTTTCAATATTTTTCCTAATTAAAGGAGCGGTGAATCAAATACTCAATTTTAACTTGATAATTTGTTATATAAGAGGTCATCATAGTTAAATGAACATCCTGCAAGTTTCAGAACTGAAAACGTCAGTGCTACTGAAATATAACAGTTTTTGTCACCAAGCAAGTATTACAGCCGAGTGTGGAATTCGGAGAAATATGATGTCAAAGTAGATTGAAGCACCTCCCTGAATCCAAATACAACAACCACTTTTGTAGCCCCACCCACAGCTTCACGTGACACATGTGTGTCTCAACAATCAGTAAACATGTCTTTAAAGATTGCCAAATGTAACCAAAATGTCTTTTAAATAAATTTTTTCTGAGAGTTTTATTTTGTAAAAGTATTGTGTTATATCATTGCGCCTCCTGCAGCCATGTTACGGCAGCAAAGTCCTTGACTATTATGCCAGAATGAGAGTATAGTTCCTAACTATATCTGCTAAGAAAATCACAACTTTTAATATTCTGTTGTTCTTAGTACACGATGTAACTACAGAAGAGTCAAGTTTAAATAGGAAAAATATTGAAACTCTTGTGCAATGCAAGTCTAATCAGATTCAATGTATTATGCTTAGCTATGCTAAAAGTGTTACATCCAGACCTGAAGATCGGCTGAATGGTTTCCAAAATGGTAAAAATCTAATTCTAATTCTAGTAGCTGGAAAATGAGTGGAGTGTCCCTTTAAGTGACTAGATATATCTAGGATGGCATGAGTCAGATTTGGGTGAGCTATTAAAACCTAATTATATGAAAGAGCTCAGTGAGCGACATGAGGGTGAGTAATTAATGACTTTTTTATAATCCTATGTTGGGGATGTTCACTAACAACTAAACCACAGCCTTGGTGTTTAAGTGCTGTAAGGGATTTACTTAATGATATTTCTTTATGATCATAGCAGTGGTGACAGTAATGTTTTACCTGTTAAAACATTTAAAGTTGGCAGGGGGGAGTTTATGAGGAGGCTCCTGCAGGCGGGTACTTATTTTGGCAAACAGCACTCTGTTGCTAACAAGCTTTTCTTCCCAGGGTGACTCATAAGACTTTGGGATCACAGTAAAATTGAACTTCTCATGAGGAACCCCAGTCAGAGGTCCACCATAACCTAAAGGAGGGAAATGAGTGGCTTGGAGGTACAAAAGCAACCTTAATGTATTGATTTGTATAAGCACACACAGATACACAACTCCATGCATTTACCAGGAGCAAGATCGTCTGGACTTCCTTTTTTGGATACTTTGTGTTTGAATTTGCCCACCATACTCTTTTCTCCAGGCTTGGTGATGTGGTCTTGAGAGGTCATGTGCTTTCCAGAGGTCATGTGCTCTCCGGAGGTCAAGTGCTTTCCAGAGGTCAAGTGCTCTCCAGAGGTCAAGTGCTTTCCAGAGGTAAAGCCCTCTCCAGAGGTCAAATGCGCTCCAGAGGTCAAATGCGCTCCAGGGGTCAAGTGCGCTCCAGAGGTCAAGTGCACACCAGAGGTCAAGTCCACTCCAGAGATAAAGCGCTCTCCAGGGGTCGAGCGCACTCCAGAGGTGAAATTCTCTCCCTCGTCCCCTTGTGTGGCGTTCTGGTCTTGAAGGGTCTCCTCTGAGAACTGTATTTTGTTGGAACGTCATTTAGTCTTTTGGAATTAATTTAGCTAGTCAGTTTGTTGCAGAATACTATAATAAGTTCAAGTTCACCCTTGAGAGCATCTCAACATACATAAAAATAAAGATGCAACAAGATGCCATAGAAGAACAGTTTTGGCTCTATGTTTCTATAAAGAACCTACAAAGAGCCAAAAAGATGTTTCTTAATAAAATGGCTCTTTTAAGAACCTTTGACTCAGCGGTATCCAAAAATTGTTCTTTTATGGTATTGCTGTGAGGAACCTTTTTGGCACTTGTGATTTTTGCACTACAAGGGACCTTCAGTGAAACATATAGCCAAAATTGCTCTTCTATTGCATAAGGTAGCACAATGTATGTGCTTTTCACAACAAGATATATGGTTAAAGGGGTCATATGATGTGATTTTATGTTTTTCTCCATCTTTAATGTTTAATCTAGTTGTTTGTGCATGTATAAGATCTGCATAAGTTACAAAGTCTCAAACTAAACGATATATTTTATCCAAAAGACATCATTGATCCATACCCTTCCCTACCATGCCCCCACTTGACCACGTTATGTTGTGGGAATATTTGCATAATGCCGCCCAAATGTATTCAAAAAGAAAGAAAGCGTTGCTTCAGTTATCAATGTAGTGTTGTCACCACAGTCATGTCGTGGACATGTGCTTCTTTGTAAAACGGCTTTATTTGGCCTTTAAAAAAGGGAGAAATAAAAAAAATCTGTTTATTTATAACACTGTTCCAAAACAGTACAAACAAATTATTATTTGTACTTTCTAAAAAGTGTGATTTATTGAAATTAATTATTGAGAGAGAAATGTGCGCTGTGAGCCATCTCTTTACATAGCCTAGTGCGAACCTGCGAATTTTAAAGCAACACTATGTAGTTTTTTTACCTTTAAATAATGTCTCTAAAATTATTTCAGTGATAGAACAACTTTTATCTGGACAAATTGTACTGTTGCTGCAACCTGAGCAGCTTCCTAGCTGCTACAAGCACACTCTGAAAGTGGCGGTGGAGGGTAGGAAACACGGCCCCGCCCCTCCACCTGCTTGCAGAAGAGTGTCTGATACCAGGCACTGTTGCGCTTTTCAACCACATGGGGGAGGTGTAAGTCATTTTTACATGGAAACTACATAGTGTTGCTTTAAACATAAACCATGTTATCACACAGCTTGTTGGAATACCTGATTTTGATTTGCCATTTGCAAGTTTTTTATTCTTAGATAACAACCGCCCAAAACTAATAACATACGGCAACCCAGATGGAGCAAATCATTTTGACGGCTAAAGTTTAATATTACACAAAATTTAATATAAATATATGTATTTTAATAACATATATGACATTATATTTACAAATGATCTAACACAATAGTGTGTCCGTGACATTTTAACGTCTGCATTCGTTAAAAATGAGAAAATAAAATATTTCAAATTAATATTTAATGTTCCTTCCCTTTTTTCTGAGATAAATAGCCTTGTAATAAGCGGGAAAATGTACAGGTCAGCTCCTACGCTTTGTGTCGGGTCCTGATCACAACGCTGTATCTTATTTCTGCGACAACAACCTGCTGCCTATACTTGATCCCTTATTGCATTATATTACACCAAATACATAAAATAATGTGTTTTAAGAAACATCACATGACCCCTTTAATTCTGATTTCTTATTGACTTTAACATGCTAAACAGACATCTTACATTATGGCTGTTTGGTGTATTCTCCAAGGTGTACTTCTCCGCCCTTTTATTTCTCTCCTGAAACATTATAGATCCTCTGTTTTTCAGAAGATTGAGCTCCTCCATCATTAGATCCATGGGAATGCTGATTTTCTTTCCCAGGTTAAAATGTGCTGATTCAAACATAAACATCTATAAATACAGTATGATATAATCACAGAACCTTCACAGTCTTAAAAGGTTCCTTAAAGGTACGAAAGAAATGATTTTGACTGAATAGTTCTTTAGGAAACCAAAAATGGTTATTTTATATCTTTTCTGCAAAGAACGCTTAAAGGGATTGTTCACCCAAAAATGAAAATTCTGTCATCATTTATTTATGTTGTTACAAACCTGTATAATTTCTTTGTTCTGATGACCACAAAGAAAGATATTTTGAGAAATATTTGAAAACGAACCGATTATGAGCGCCATTGACTAACATAGTAGAAAAATACTATGGAAGTCAATGGGACTTCTGATTGGTTCCAAACATTTCTTAAAATATCTTCCTTTGTGTTCATCAGAACAAAGAAATTTATACAGATTTGTAACAACATGAGAGTGTATAAATGATGACAGAATTTTCATTTTTGGGTGAACTATTCCTTCAACAACTTTATTGAAACTGCAAGTGTTATAGCAACATAAAGCGGTTATGACAGTAACATTTAATGACATCTCATTTACACATACTCCATTAACAATTAACCTCATCAAAATAATGCATTCTTGAATCTTCAAGCATGAGCTAAATATGTGTAATTATGTGATTAAATCACTACATTTGACACAGGAATCTGGGCGTAACTTAAGCCTGCTGTTTTATAATGTTGAGGGCTCAGATCTTTCCCAATTGGGCGTGAATGAGTCATGATCTCCCAGAGGAAAGCGTTTAGTCCCATGCTGTCGTATTACATTACAAACTCCCCAACTGATTTGGACGCAGTCACAAAGACATGTCACTGCGGTGTTTCGCTTTTCTTGTGCTTTTAAAATGATTTCATTGAAATTGAAATAGCATGCTGTTTTTATGTATCTTACCTTCGCATGAGTCCGAACATATTTCCAACACCTCTTTCACCTTAGATACATCCGTGTTTGGCACAGGCATGATGATGGGTTCAGCCTTCAATGAAACCAGTCCAGGAAGAATGATTTCTTTTGGTATTGTCTCTTTAAATTAACAGGAAAACATACAACTTCACCTCATCTGATTTTACAGAATGCATATTTGTCTTGCAACTCTTGAATTTATAAGATAAAGTTCTCATTTTTCTTTCTAAAGAATTGTTTAAACAGATAACAATCAATCACTTTCTACAAAACTTACCAGTTTCAGATCTTGAGTCAGTTTTTGCTGATGTGAGCGTAGATGATGCGTACTGTCCCACAGCGCAAACAGTTATGTGAGCTCACATCAGATACTGTAGACCCTCTGTCCTATTTTAGAACTGTGACTTATAGGCCTGAATTGGCACAGTGGAGCAACAGCATCCACAGAAATTAAAATTTGATCCACTGGTCATAACACACAGCGTGTAGACTGTTGACCGCAGAGGAAGGCTACATGGCCTTTGGGTCATGCCTATGTTTATCTGCAAGGTTCAGCCAAAGGAAAGGGGGGTTTGTGTAGATATATATTTATTATTATATGGTTACAGAGGTGAGACTATTAATTGCATATCTTATAGTCCATGATTAGTGTAACAGTAAATGCATTACATGGACGAAATTAGTCGATATCTATCTAAAATATCTATCGGTCTAAAAATAGCGCTAACGGGAAGAAATGTACCTGTGTAAACTGGATTTTGCTTAAGCTGTTTATGAGCTTTTATTAATAAAAGAAAAAATATGTCATTATATATACTTAACCTCATGTTGTTCTAAACCTGTATGTTGACACAGTTGACAGTACCCATTGAATTCCATTGTATTTGTTTTTCCTGCTATAAATAGTTACAATTAGCTGTGTGCTTACCATCATTTATCAAGATATCATCTTATGTGTTTAACAGAATAAAGAAACTCATACAGGTTTATAACAACATGAGAATGAGAAAATAAAGACAATATTAATTTTGAACTATCCTTTTAAATGTAAAAAATTTAAAACGTAAAAAGTTTGATTTGAAAAGCTGAAAAGCTTTTAAGGCCGTTTCACACGGTACGCGGCAACCGCGAGTGTTTAGTTCTTTTTCAATAGGAGACGTGCGGAAAGCGGCAAAACGGGGGCGGTTACAGAGGTGAAGCGGAGTTGAACCACACGCCTTGCTCATGCACCCAAAATCCTATTCCTTCTCTGGACATGGTACTTCATGACAGGCGCCGTTGAAGATAAACATATTTGGACTAAATACTGCACAAAACGCTTCCAATACAAGAGAAAAGCTGAAGCCGCGCGGCGATTTTGCCGCTTACCGCGTACCGTGTGAAACGGCCATTAGAGTGAAAACTGACACTACTAATTTAGATTTTTGTGTGTTATTCAAATCCTAACACTGCAATTTAAGAAGCATTTTTGGTTCCCCAAAGAACCATTCAGTCAAATTTTCTTAAAAAAACATTTCTTTCTTTCCTACCTATGACCTTTTACACTACAAAGAAACTTTAGTGTAATATAAAGGTTCTGTGGATGTTAAAGGGCACCTATTATGCCCAAGATGTAATTTTAGTCTCAAGTATGCTGTGTCTGTGAAGTTTCAGCTCCAAATACAGCACACATCATGTATTATAGCATATCCAAAATCACCCTATTTAGGTGAAAGCAAAAACATGCTGTTTTCGTGTCTGTACCTTTAAATGCAAATGAGCTACAGCTCCTCACTCCCTTACCAAACAAGACAGTAACTGCTTTCAGTAAAAACAGATGTGATTCCTGTGAATGCTGTTTGAGACAATAGGATCTCACTAGGGCTGGGACAACGCGTAGATGTAATCGACGACGTCGACGCAAAAAATACGTTGACGCAAAATATGCGCGTCGATTCGTTAGACCCAAAAGGCGGCGCAGTAGTAGCAACGCGAGTGGCTTCAGTTCACGCCGGTTTCACACAGCAAGGGTGAGCAGTGCCTGCGGCCGCGCGGCGCGTGGTTTTTTCAGCGCCCATGTTAACAAGCATGCACCCCGCCGCATGAGCAGCGCGAGCTCGCGGCTCGAAACGGATATAAACGGAGGTCGGAGCCAGCTGCAAATACTTGGGCGGCTCTGTAGCAACAGTGCTGCAATCGTTTCTGCGTGGTTCTGCTGCGCTGCTCACGCTCAATTAAAGTGAAAGTGCTTTGTTTATGGTTTAAATGCTCGTGGATTTACGCGAAAAAGTGTCATTTTACCATAAAATCATGAATGTGATGCCAAGAGTGTTTTAAACAGTCATTTGAGCAATTTAACAGAAAGCAATGAAATATGTCACTGTTGCCAGAAGACTGCGCTTTCATTCACTCTCTGTCCAGCAGTAAATGAGTCCTAATCTATCTTAACAAACTTAAGAGAAAGAGATTTAATAATATATGTGCTTCTTAAGTCTATAATAAGTCTATCTTAAGTCTATCTTAAGTTTATATCTGTCATTAAATGGACTAGAACAGCACGAAAACAATGTGGATTAAACAAATCTAGTTATAAAAATTACACAGACCATCAAAAGGCACATTGAAGAGGTTTTGCTCATAAATGCATGTAAAATAAAGTAATTTGAACTTGAGATTTTTATACGGTTACTTAACTGCACAGTATGCACTGCAAATGCTTTATTGAATGCTACCTCTGTCTAAGAATGCATTATTTTGCACTTGTATAGTCTTTTTTTATTTTGAAATTTTAAGAGCAATAAAGATATATTGAAATGTTTACATTCAGATATGTAAATCAACATGTATAACTTGCTATTAGTTAATTAATGGGGAGATAATCGAGAATCGAATCGAAGTCGAATCGGACTGACAAAATGAATCGTTAGATTAATCGATGCATCGAAAAAATAATCGCTAGATTAATCGTAAAAAAAATAATCGTTTATCCCAGCCCTAGATCTCACTATTAAAATATGGCGGACAGCGTACAACTCACTAAGGGTGGAAAATGCGGTAATGCGGGACTGTCATTCAGTGGCTGTGGGCGGGGCTTTATCAGTGTGCAAACAGGATTTCCAATGAGACTGCTTTGGTTAAATCAGGATTTAAAAAGAAGAAAAGGTTGGATTTTTTATTGTAGGGTTGTTAAATGTACACATTTATGTCCAAACACCTTGTAGAAGTGGATTTTGCATGTTCATTAAAGGTTTTGTATGGGCCCATACAGCCTAACAAATTAAAGCCATATTATTTTTAGAAGTGTGAAGGTTCTGTGCCACTAGTGTGATTTTGTTATTAAACAGATTCTTCAAACACTCTCCACAATTGCTTTTTGCTGGTCTAAAAGGAAGCCATACCTTAACTCACGCCATTGTTTAAAGGTGCAGTGTGTAACATTTATAAGGATCATTTGACAGAAATGCAATATAATCTACATAACTATATTATCAGTGGTGTATAAATACCTTACATAATAAACTGTTATGTGTTTATTACCTAAGAATGAGACATTTTTATCTATATACACCGCGGGTCTCCTTACATGGAAGTTGCCATTTTGTGCCGCCATGTTTCTACAGTAGCCTTAAACAGACAAACTGCTCTACAGAGTGCGTTTTGTCACCACTGTATTTTGTTTTAAACACCGACGTGTTTGTCCTGTGGCAGTATAGCTTCCCTGTGCGTACCGCTAGATGCCACTAAAATCTACACACTGCACCTTTAAGGCATTGTTATGGTCGGGAAGTACAAACACAGAAATATTTAAAAGAAAAATAAAGCTACAGTGTTGAAGTTCTTTGTGTATGTTGCATGTAAGTACCTCTGGATATTATCCTGCATGTGGTAGAATAAAGCAGTGGTTCTAAAACTGGGGGCCGCAAGATGGTGCTGGGGGGCCCCAGTTTTATGAGATTTTATAACGTACATTAATTCAAATAATAAATTCTGTATAATTAAACCTAAAAAATAAGGCTACTAACCAACAGTACTAATTTGTATACTTTAATAAGTTTTGTGTAATTAAAATGTTACGTTTTAGAACAAATTTGTAATAAATTTATTTGTAATAAATTTTCGTACACAAGGGGGGCCGCACGCTGAGAAATTTTAAGAACTACTGGAATAAAGTATTTGATTAAAATAAAATAAAAACACAGACTTCAACTTTAAAGAACTTCAGTAAAATTTGATTTATTACCACCATCACATAATCACACACACACACACATGACAATCATAAACTACAAAATACACTAAAACATGATCTTCATATTTCATCTTTAGCAAGAGTTTTGCTCTTCCTGTTAATGACAACTACCAAGACATCTGAGAAAAACTCTACATACTTGTAACAGTTACATGAAAGACTCCTCTTTATTTTAGGCAGCAAATTCTGCTTTTGTGCATTATTTATATCCCGGTGTTTCATATCTCTCACATACAGTGACAGCGGCGGCAGCGTTTGCACAAAGTAAAAGGCGTGTCTAGTCAGACAGCAATAAAAATTCTCTGTAAGAGAATAAAAGATAACAGAGTAAAAATGATTTGTTCTGTTTTTTCGCAGTTGGTTTCTGTTGGTAGCTAATTTACAGATATGAAGACGGCTCCTCATTACTATTGCTATTACAAAAAGTAATAAAGTCTTTTTAAAAGAAATATTTCGTTGTTAGTTTACACTGGAGTGACTGTACAAAATAAGGAAGTGCATTCATTTCTTCTTATTTGCAATATTGTTGATGATCCAGTTCATGCCATCCTGAAGATAAAAGCAGAGAGGAACTTTAATACCTTCATCTTTTACTTCTGCAGACAACTATTTCAAACACATCGTTTTAAAGTTTAAAAAAAAATATGTCTGGTAAGGCTTTACATTAGTGGTACACTACAGTACATTCACCAAATCATGCAGGTCAACTAGGGCAAACTCTTAAAGGTCACATTTTATGCCCATGTTTACAAGATGTTATATAAATCTCAGGTGTGCCTTGAATGTGTCTGTGAAGTTTCAGGTCAAAATAACTAACATATAATTTGTTAGCATGCCGCTATTTGGGCAGGAGCAAGAAACGCTGCTTATTATGTTTTAGATAGATCTGAAAAATAGATCTGATTTCTGTAAAAACCGCATTAGTGCTACAATGCGCTTACAAACCCATTTAGAAAAGCTTTTGCATAAAATTAAGCAGTCTGTCAATAGCCATGGGTGGGGCTTTGTCAATGTGACATCACATTAACAAGAAAATAAAAACAGCATCTCTAATGAGGAGAGGTTGGATTTTCTTCATTGTAGGGTTGTTGTGTTCACACACCACCAACACACATTTATGTCCTAACACCTTGTAAAAGTGGATTTTGCTAAATATGTGCCCTTTAAAGGGGTCTTTTGGAGCAATGCCTTTTAAGGCAAAATTTCTTACATTTAAAATATATATATTTTTATCGTTTGTACAACCCTTTATCCACTACAAACAACCTTGTGTGCAAGAAAAATCATGTTGAAGGTTCTTTATGGAATCATACATCCTGATAAAACCTTTTAAAAACATTTTTAAGAGTGTATGAGTATACCTGCACTCTTTAATATCACTGATAGGGTTCATTTTTACTTGTACATGGATGATATTTCAACATAGTAAATGTAAGATTGAATGTATAGTTGGAGTCTTATTCATCTGATTTATGCTGATTATTCAGTTATTCTGTCTATGTATAGTGGCACTGGCACTACCATAATTTTATTCATAAAAGAGTACGATCTTGATGGTTGAAACCGAAAAGGACCCTAAGCAAAATGTTTCTTCATTCTATATGAGAGACCATGTAAAAAGGAAAATACACGGGTCATTAGGAATGATAAATGAGGATGATGATCTGTAGGAAGTTGAATGCACTTGCAAACATGCTGGCTTGCAAATAATTTATCTGTATTGATGACGTTAAAATAGCTTTAGCTTGAAGTTTGTGGTTTAAATATAGTAAGCTAAAATAAAAAACCTTCAGGTGGCATTTAAAGATGCATTAATAATCTTGCTGAAGCTATAAAGTTGGATAAGTGCAAGCCAGATGTTTGTATTTAGTGCTCTCCCTTTACATGCTGTCTTGAGGAATCATATTGATCACTTTGTGTAGATTGGTTAGGGTTAAGGTGGATGCAATAATTAAAGGTAGTTCACTGAACAATTACAATTCTGTCATCATTTCGTCATCCTCAAGTTTTTCAAAACTTGTATAAATATCTTTGTTCTGCTGAACACAAATAAACAGTGTTGGGGAAGTTACTTTGAAACTGCAGTTAGATAAGCTACAAGCTACTTATCAGTAAAAGTTGTTAAACTAGAGCCAAGCTACCAATCTAAAAAAGTTAGCTACACTACAAGTTATTAAAAAATAGTTATACATTAAAACTACTTATACATTATATTACAAAAAACTAAATATAATTAGATTTTTTTCCTCAAAAACAAATGTTACATCTTCTGATGTTGATATATCTATTAATGGTGAAAAGATAGAAATAGTAAATGAGCTCAATTATCTTGGTATTATATTAGATTCAAATCTCAATTTTAAAAAACATGTAAAGAAAATGGTGAGGAATATTAAACACAATATGGCAAACTTTAGACAAATTAGTAATGTCTAAGGCTACAATCGTTTCTCACATGTCTTATTGTTTGACATGTTGGGGTCAAGCTTTTGAAACTGTTAATAAACCCTTAAAATCTCTATATAAACAGACACCAAAATTTTTAGATAAAAAACTTATCATTTTCATTCTTGTAGGATCATAGAGAAACATAATTTTTTAAAGTTTGACAATTTTAGACTTTATTCAAGTTTGTGTATGGTTCATAAAATTAATCTTCGCTGTAAAACCTCTGTGAGATTTACCAGACCATCACTTATGATGTGATTGTCTGGTTCCCATTCGTCATTCCGCATTTGGACTATCATCTTTCACAGTGAAAGCCACTGACTGAACAGTGGAATGTAGAGTTGTGACGTTCGCGAACGAACCGATTCTTTTGAACGGCTCACAAACATGAACGATGGGAGCCGAGTCGCGGCTGGAGGGGAGCCGTTCTTTCTGTCGTTCTTTTTTCCTATGCGTGTTTCACACAGATGCACACAAATTAGCTCCTCCGCGAGACAGAACAGTTATAGGGGGAGGGGCACACCCAGCGGAGGGGTTGTTCATTTAAGACTTGAAGGGGCTGATGTCCTATTTGCAAAGTTTACATTAGTAATAGTAGTAATATTGGACTGTATGTAGACATTTCCATTTTATTTATTCTAAATTGTGGAAGTGTTTGTAGTAAAAGCTATTTTGCACAGAAATTCATTGCAGCAGGCTTTGTTTTGATATTTATTTGTGAGAAGGTATTGTATGAATAACATAAGACAACGTAGCTTTACACTTTGTACTAAAGATAAATCCAAAATAGTGATGTCACTGTCTAATGTTGTGAAACCCTATGGAATATAGTCTTCACACGACAAATGAGGTAATGATCAATATTTCAGAATAATTCAAACTCAGATATTGGTGTGTGATATCTGAGTTTTAATGATTTGACTACAAATCTAACCTCATCATTCCTCCCAGTGATTATTTACAGTTTTACAGGATAAACTGAGATGCCCCCAAGCTGGCTTCTTAAAACTGACTAAATATTTAAAAAGAGCCAAATGAGCCGTTCTTTTGAACGGCTCTTTGAAAGGAACGGATCGCCAAGATCTGGATCCCCTGAAAGAGCCATAAATCCCATCACTAGGAATGCCCCACCAGAGGATATTAAAGGGTGTAAAGCTAATGGTCTTTTAAATTGAAGTTAAAATCTTTTTTTTTTAAATTGAACCAATTATGTAATCATTGAGATAAGGGCTGTCAAAATTAACGCGTTAACGCAAATTTATTTTAAGGCCACTCATTTTATTAACGCGCGATTAACGCAACTCACAATATCTGTTTGACCATTGGTCAAGCACACAGCTGGATAAATTGAGACCCAGCAAGTGACCCACACAGTCTAGATGTGTCAGAGGTTTTCATAAAAATAAGAACGTTAAGCTCTAATCTAGCGAATCCAATGCTCTAAATGGTCATTAAACATCTAAAATTATCTTTCTCTGTACATTTTCTGAGAGGTGTACCGTCCCAAATCCATAATCTAAAACAAGGATGCATCTTCATTCTTGCTCGTATTTTGTTTTCATTTTAAAAGCATGCAGAAATGATAGAAAATAGACTGCAGGACTTGCTATTATAGGACTATACTATTGTTTCAGTTTATCTTCACGTACCTGTACACCTTCCCCAGACACAGCAGAGCAAGCCTGAATCTGCCACTCTCTGTCTCTGTATGTGTGCAGGTTAAGTCCCTCAGCGATCTCACTGGCAGGTGAAGCTGTGGCCAGGTCCTGCTTATTGGCAAAGATGAGCAATGGCACACCTTTGAGATTTTCCTCATCGATGAGTTCTGAAAGCTCCTGTTAAAGCAGGTGAACACTTTTCACAATGTCAATCTGTATAGTTGACAAATACAAAGATTCAAGCTTTAAAGGAATATTCCACTTATATATAAAAATATATTTAAATGATTCACACAACACGATTTACTAATGTTTGCGCTTGTGATATTACTGGTATTTGTGACATTATTTAATGTCTTAAATTATTTTGCGCTTAAAATGGCTGCAATTGTAGCTGATAGGAGAGGCATCACAGAGATCAAAGAACGTGTGGTATAACACAAGGCACAGGATTTTTTAAGATGTAACAGTTAAAGGAACAGTATGTAGGATTGTGGCCAAAACTGGTATTGCAATCACAAAACGTGTGGCTAAAACTGGTACTGCAATCACACAGCTGGTGGCCAATATACCAAACGACAACATAAACATCAGTTGAGGGCTGCAACTCCACTTTTTAAATGACAATATCCTGGCCAGACCACTGTTGTGAGTGATATAAGTATTTGAAATGAAAATGATTTCTTAATGTCTAGTGACATTTCAGGGCCATTTAATGATTAGTTGATACAAATTTCTTACATACTGTTCCTTTAATTGGAATGTCAGAGAAACATATTATTCAAAAATATTGTTTGCCATGTTATTTTTTATTTGCTGGAGGAAATGAAAGAGGATTCACTAGGAGAAGTCATACAATACCAGGTGGTTTAAGACTTCTTGTAAACCTTCACTTTTTGTCATCCAGTTCTATTTATTGTACTTTGGCTTCATTAGCTGGGATTTCAGAACCCACATTTTCAGCTGAGATGTCTGTGGTGCTGATCTCAAGCTCATCAGGTGTTAGTAGATCACCCGCACCTGAGGAGCATCAGCTCTGCTTATTTGCGACCCTGAACTAATTTGCGCTGCTTTAGTAGATCGCGTTGGTAATTATGGAAATCAGCTGTTGCACCTGTGTTATTTAATCTGCGCCTTTTTAGTAAATAACCACAGATATTAACACTCCCATCTGCACTTTTTGGGTTGTGCTCTTGCGCTAATTTGCCCGTTTAGTAAATCTGGCCCTAAGTTTTTTGAGGAAAACTCTCCAGAATTTTTTGCATATAGTTGGGTTTCATGGAGATTAATCCTTAGGTGTCATTTACACTGGGGACGCTGGGGACATGTCCCCACCACTTTTTGAAATGGCTGATTTTGTCCCCATCACTTTTTGAAAGCATTTGGTTAAAATTTTCTGAAAATTCAAGCGAACCAAGACATATTAAAGGTTTATTTGCACAAAATAAAACATGCAATGCAGTTTAGATACAGAAAGAAACAATGTACATTATCCACAAAATGTTATTAATAACTATGATATACTATTAATAACTATAACTTTTTCTAAAATGACCCAAAACAAAAATTTCTTAGTATTTTTGTCTTGTTTTTCAGTAAAAATATCTAAAATTCTTAAATTATGATGCTTTTCTTGATGAGCATAACGACCCAAGAAAATAAGTCCAGTTTTTAGACCAAAAATATCAAATTTAAGTGATTTTGTGCATAAAACAAGCACAAAAATCTGGCAATCTGAATTTTTCTTGAATTTAGTGTATAAGAAAAATTTTCAAGATTTTTTTGGTTACCCCATTGGCAGATTTTTTTTGCTTGTTTTATGCTTAAAATCACTTAAATTTTATATTTTTGGTCTAAAAACTAAGTTATTAACTAAGTAAGTTATTTTTTGCAGTGTGGCCTAGGCTATGCGCATTTTTGATGCACCATTATTCAATATTTTTCCCATCCTGCTGTATTGTTTTTTCATCTAATCTTGTGTCCCCACCACTTTTTTAACACAAACTGACGCCCCTGGATTAATCCATATAGTAGATTGCAGTTTCAGTGCTTCAAAAGGCTCCAAACAATCCCAACCGAGGCATAAGGGTCTTATCTAGCGAAACAATCGTCATGTTCGCTACAGAAATAAACAACTTTTTACTTTTTAACCACAACTTGTGATGCCCCAGCGTCACCTTACATATAACGTAATCGTGACGAAAGGTCAGGCATATGACGTATGTGAAACTACCGCTGCAATGTTTACAAGTGTGGAGAAAGAGGACTGTTCAGATGTTTTGTATGTGGAATGATACGAATTAATGTCTTTGTGTTAATTTATTGTTTAAAATGGTTCGCAAGTGTCAGTTTCACATATGTAAAGTGTGACCTTTTGATGTGATTAGGTAATACGCAAGGTCACGCAGCTAGTGCAAGACAAAAAGTTGCAGTTTAAAAGTACATATTTTTTCCTTTTTTTTTGGTAAAAAATACAATTGTTTCGCTAGATAAGACCCTTATGTCTCATTTGGGATCTTTTATAGCACTTTGAAGCTGCATTGAAACTGTAAACTGTTGAGGTCCAATAAATTCCACTATATGGAGAAAAATCCTGGAATGTTTTCCTCAAAAAACATGAATTGAGGGTGAGTAAATTATAATTTTTTTATGAAAGTGGAGCACCAATCTCAAAATGAAAATACAGTTTTTTATATAAAATCATCCTACATTATGTAAAGAACATTCTTTGAAAATATAACCTTGATATCTTTAAAACATTAAAACATACACAGCTAAATCACTGGTGTTAAAATAACACCCAGGGTGTCAAATTTAACACTGGAAAAGTGTGTATATGTGTCCACACTACACTGTGTTAATTTAGTCAAAAGTGTAGTGTTAATTTAACAACACTCATTATATGTTAATTTAACACTCAATATTGTTAAATTTTACACTTTGTTCAACACTATTCATTGTTGTTTCCACACTACACTGGTGTTGGCACAGAAATACAGTGTTAAAAATTAACACTCCTAATTTAAAGTCAACACCGGTGTAATGTGAATTCAACAATGTTAAGTGTTAAAATACTGATTAATACTTTTGTTGCTAATGGGTTGTTTCTATAAAAGACAAATTACAAGAAATATTGCAAAACCTCTTTTTATTAAAGTACATCACATTTAATATTTACATTGATACACACAACACTTTGCATTTAATACTGCTTATTTAAATACCTCAGCTACAATTAGAAACAGAATACAGTATGGAATAATGAAAGTTATCTTATACCACAGCGCAGTGACATGAAAACCACTTATTATAAGGTCTTTAATATATCAAATGAGAGTTTAAAAAAAATTAGCCACCCTACTCAAAACTTGAACATTAAAATACACTGCAATTACCTTACTGGCAGGCAGAAATGCTTATCCTTCACAATACTAAAGATTTATCCATAACAAAACAGACATTTCAATTCAAAAGACGTTTCATTTTTCTTAAATACGTTCCAACCTGGTATTTAGTTCTGTAGTTGTTTTACTCATGATGTAGTGGAAGGCTGCATCAGTGGTCTTCATCATGGAGGGAATGGCTTTTTGGTCCAGAATGATGCAAAAATTCTGGATGCAACTTCTGTTCCCAACGCAGTGCAGGCAGGGCTGTGCTGATTCATCCACCTCAAAGCATGGATTGATGCTCATCACCTAAGTGTTTTAAAAGAGTGTATTTGATGAATGTATTTGATGTGTATTTATGAACTTGTATGCATTTACATGGGGTGAACAATGCAAGCAAACTAACTGCTGAATAAATAACTAGAACAAAATACTAAAAAAAACGTACATAGCACAATCAGTAGCTTCAGTTGCACATTGACCCTCTATCTTCTTTCTTCCTTTCACAAATGAAGGCAAGAGGTGAATGAGCCAGGGAAGAGCTGCCACATAACTGTCCCGTCCTAGCAAAACAGAATTTAAACACCATGAGTATACAGTTAAACTTTAAAACCGTAAAAGTAGCAAACCCATGTACACTTACCATATTTAAACTCCTGTTGACCAGACAGAGGGTCATCCATATTGTTGTATGTTGGCTAATTTGCAATACATCACCTCAGCATATTTCTGCAGATTTTCAAAGACAAAAAGAGTCAAGAAAATACCAAAAAGGGTGCAGTTTTAACCGTTATTTGAATCAAAATCATCTCAGTATAATAAATCATGTTAGAGACAGTGTACAGTACAAATGTACTGTGTGTACTCACATAACTAGTTGGTAAACTCTTATCCTCCAAACTGCGTTAAGGAATAACAGTTCCACAATTCATGGGTATGCCGTATTCAAATATAGTCTGGTAGGGTCCTATCACAAAAATGACAATAAAGACTCTGAAAACTCAACATTCTTTTTATATTAAAAACAGCACTCAAGACAATATGAATCTTCATTTATACATTTTCAAAATAGTAATCAATTTGATTGCTATTTAATATGACATCAATAGCAAAACGATGTATGAGAAGATAATATATTTTTATTAAAGTTGGCAGCAGGTCATGTGAGTTTCTTTCCAGATTAATAATAATAATAATAATAATAATAATAATAATAATAATAATAATATGTACAAAACTACATATACTAAAAAGATTGGTTAACTGTTCAGTTATGTCAAATAAAATGATTTATATGTATTAATATATAAACTTACCTTCTGTAATGAATTTATATAAGTATTAGCAGTCGTTTCTCATTGGGAGTCATGCATGTCAGGTCTTCTTTAATAAACTGCCCTAAAAACAGCATCTCTTCTGAATGATTTGAAGCACTCAGTGTGAACTTTCACCAAACTAGCATCTATAATGACAGAAAAAAACAAATGTTCGCCATACACGTTTTACACTTTCGTATGTATTTGCCATTTGCATCTGTCTGACATCTAGCGCCACGAAAAGCTTACAACACACAATGCATCCAATCTGTGCATACAAATGATGATATATTGAGAGGTTTTGGTCAAATTAATTGTTGGTTTGGCGATATTTCCCCTGTTTGCATACATCTTAGAAAAACACATGACGATGCGGTTGCGGTTTTCTCCGTGTTTTTCAGTAATTTGAATAATTAACCGATATCCGTGCACTCACGTGCATGTAAACGACCTCGTTAACTCACGGTATCTAGCCTATATGATTACCTCATAACGAGCATCATATGGTGAATAAACGAGCTTTCATTTAACTTAATTTCATACCTTCAATTTGTAGTGCATGTCGCGTTTTATCATGGTTCAATTCTTTCGTTCATATCTCCTGTTAAAATTATCCTTCTTGGTTTTAAACTTTTAGCTAGCAGTTTAACTATATACTAAACTAACAAGGGAACAACGTAACACAAGGTAGCTCTGATTAAACTGAACCAAATAACGAACAAAGGGGAAATAAAATGGGAAAAATATCTTATTTAGGTTTTTTGGCATATGGCTGCGTAGAGTCAGACAGAGAAATAACAGTTTAATTTAGCTAAACCATGTGAATATTATGAGACTGATTTACCTGATCTCTTCAGTCCTCCTGTGAAAGAAAATGGCTGTAAAATCCCTGACAGGATGTGTTTAGTGGAGGCGTGGCTTGATTTACACCGCTCAGAGTGAAATCTGATAACACCCTTGTTTTACACTGACACTGTCGTGAATATAACACTGGCCTAGCAATGGCAGTGTTATTTTATTACCAGATAGTGTTAAAACAGCATCAACACTGTGTATTTAACACCATCCCTGAAAATTTAACACTGGTGATTTTGCTGTGTATTCACCACTCAAAAAGATTGAATTATGGACAGGTTGTTTTGACACTGAGTGAGATGAAACTCAAAGACAAAGCTGTCAGGTATTGTCACAGATTGATTCTGTGTAGTCTTACCACTCCTGTTTCCTCAAATCTCTTTTTGTCTCCGCTGTCAATCACATAGATCTAAAACAGAGGGAAAGACAATAAATTTGAAAGGATTTTTAGACTTACATATCTTTCCCTGAATAGAAATTTATTTAAATACTCTATGTGACTTTAAATGCTCACATAATGTCATTTCAAGGACGCTTGTCAAAGTTAAGCCATGAACACTTTTCTCATACCAATAAATCTGTGTTCTCCAGATACTTTTTCCAGAACGGTCGAATCTTCCTCTGACCTCCGATATCCCACACATTGAGCTTCATGCCATCGCAGGAGACGCTTTTAATGTTGAAACCCTGACATCAACACAGAGCAGGCAGCATGTCAACTCCTTTTCTTTAGGAAATAAACTTTTTGGGGGGTCAACATCTTAAAATGACCGCAGATAAAGGCGTAATGTAAACTCCCAATCTAAATATAACTGCCCCTTGGACAGCCTCCAGCTACTGGGTCTTTATGGTTAAGTAATCTTTAACCGTGGGATTAAAGGCACTGTTGTAGTGCTATTCTAAGAGCAGATCATCTCCCCACACAGGCCATGGCTCTTTACAGCTTTAAATGGCTGCTAACAAAACATACTAGGAATATAGTATTAGATCTAGGTCACAGGATTCACAGCAAAAGCATCCGCACCAAAACGCAGCCACTGCAAAACCACTTATTAAGAATACTACAGATTTACTTGTTGCTATTATATTAGGAAACCTGCCAGATAATTTTTCTGGTTTAAGGGAATTACTGGTTATTTGTTAAATGTTACTGCATGTAAACCAGACTGACCATATTTAATCATATTTTCCTAAATGTATTTCTATTAAGATGGGGGGTTGAAGTAAATGTTTTCATTAATCATCGTATAAATATTGTGAGGGAATGTAATTGTAAATGTTGATTATTGGGGGTTACCTGACCCCATCCATATAAATGGAAAAGATTTTCTTTTTGTTTTTCCTCATATAGATGACACATTTATTAAAACAATCTTTAATTCACACTGATCTGCACATCGTAAAAAATGCAGGAAGAAGTTATTACAACTTGGTTTTGCAAGTCAATTCAACCTACAATTTTATGTTTTGGCTTGTGATAAGTTAACATAACTTATAAAATCAAGTTGAAATTGTTGAACTTATTTTTCTAAGTTAAAGTAACAAAAATATATGTTGATTTGACAAAAATTCTGCGTATTTTTACAGTGCATAAACGACTAAATGCTCTAAATTCATAGACTGTAAAAACATAGACGTCACCCATAGGTTTGTAAAGAGCTTTTTTGAAGCCAACAGTGGGTGGGGCCTGCTGTCGCCATCTTGGCAGAGCGTCACTACACATGATGATGCGGATAACCAAAAAATGGTTAAAGAGGCAGGTTGTGTGAAGCTGAGGTGGCTGGTTGCTAAAACCACACCCACTTACCTCGACGGTAGTGACACCAGTAGCAGTTCACCCGTCACTCAATTGGCCAAACTTGAAACTGATAAGTTACAAAAAAATCCACCCCCTCACAGTTGTAATGAAGGGCAAAAGTAACGATATTGACCAAAATCACTGTAAACAAGGGCATTATAACATAATGGTCTATGGGGATTGACTGGCTCTAACGGCCAGACTATGAATTGCAGTTTAAGTCACTTCCATATTGGCTTTATCAGAGAGATCGGAAGTTTGGCCCACACCTGAAATACATAATGGGGTGGTTTCCCGAACAGGGATTATCTTAAGCCAGGACTATGCCTTAGTTTAATTAGGAAATATAACGTCTCGGGTTACGAATGTAACCATTGTTCCCCGAGAAGGGAACGAGACGCTGCGTCGCCAAAGCTACGCTATGGGAACGCCCTCTGCGTGATTGCGTCTGAAGTAGTGTTGTTTTTGGCAGCCTGTTTTCATTTTAGTTTTAGTCTAGTCTTTGTGTCAAGCTGTCATTTTAGTTTTTATTAGTTTTAGTCACGTCATACTCTTTTTAGTCTAGTCAAGTTTTAGTAGACTAAAATTCTTGCCATTTTAGTCTTATTTTAGTCAGACTTATCCATTACTATTTTAGTCTAGTTTTAGTCGACGAAAATTGATGACATTTTAGTCTAGTTTTAGTCAGTGATATTGTATTTAGTCTCTTTTTAGTAATGCAATTCTATTTAACCCACATAGTATAATGACCTAATAGTATTATAGACAAAACAATATTTTCTTTTAGCCAAACCCATTTCAAACAAAAGTTATATTATTGTTACCTTATAGACCCAAGAATACATCCATTCCAGACATGGAAGATGCTCTGATTTGAATAGATATTTATTTTACTATCCTCTGAGTGAGTGACTTGACTGTTCGTAATAGTCTACATAAAAGTCTACAATATCAAAACAAAAGTAGTCTAAGCAAACACACACACACACACACACACACACACACACACACACACACACACACACACACACACACACACACACACACACACACACACACACACACAAGGTCAAATGGGTCACACACAACTATAGTATGTGTGAGAATAGAAATATGCTATTGTTAACATTTATAATTGTATTTTGACAGCAGCACAAGCTACAATCATACATATGTAATTATATATTATTATAGTTTATATTTCTGCATCTGTACGTTACCACCAGTGTACCTAATGGACTTTGGCTTAATCTAATGTGACAAAGCTGATCTTAAATGTCAGTATAAATCCAAGCGATTTTGGAGAATTACTAAATGTTTTTCTTGTAAGTAAATTAAAAGTCAGCTTTAAGAAAACATCAGATGTCTATTAAGAAAAGCAAAGTTGGTATGTATGGTTATGTTCTCAACAGTACAGGTGTTTGATTGATTTAATACTCAAGTATTCAGCGAAGTATGTTTTGTTTATTTAAATAATAAATAAGTGTAGTTATTAAGCATATACAAAACAACGAATGTCTTTAGCATAGATATATTTACAATGTTTCAAAACGCAACGCAGCACAATGTCATTTAAACAACTGTTACATGATATAAATTTGTACATTGTTATACTGGTGGTGTCAGCAATCAAAGCTATAGATTTTAACAGGCTTGTTGAACTGACCTGAAAGTGATGCACTGGATTTATTTTGGACTTTTCTTTTACATTTGGAGCCAGAATGCTGCATCTTCCCGGTCGGAATCGCTGCGCGGCTACAGCGTTTGTCATGTAGTGGAAGCGTTTTGTGCAGCATTTAGTGGAAATGTGTTTATCTTCAACAGCGACTGCCATGAAGAGTCGTGTCCGTAAAAAGGAGAGGATCTTAGGTGCACGAGCAAGGCTTGTGGACCAACTCCGCTTCACCTCTGTAACCGCCCCCGTTTCTCCGCTTTCCGCATGTCTCGCGGTTGCTGCGTACACTGTTTGAAATGCCCATTAACGTGCAAATGGAGGCGTATGATATCAAAGCATCGCGAGAGCAGACTGCCCCGCATGCTTTCTACTCACTCTCGCAGTACTTTCATGTTTTGATTGATCTACGCAGCGCCAACAACACACGTGATCACCTGCAGTCAGGTGGTGGGGGCGCGGAGATGCTGAGATGGGTAAAAGACGAAATAACGTTATAACATTTCGTCTCGTCTCGTTTTGGTCAACGAAAATAAAGAGACATTTTAGCTTAGTTTTTATTTTGTAAAACACTTTTAGTCTCGTTTTTATTCGTCAACAATATTGCATTATACATTTTATTATAGTCATCGTCACATGACCAGCATTTTCGTTACGTCTCGTCTCGTTTTCGTCACGTGAAAAAGGTTCGTTGACGACTATATTTCGTCATACTTTTCGTTGACGAAAGCAACACTAGTCTGAAGCACCTATGTCAAATCAGTCCAATGGTCAAGTGACACGTCATAGGCGGGTGACGTGGGAACCAGGAAGCTATAAAAAGAGCACCCGGCAAGCCAACTTCAGCTAGATTGTGCCGAAGCAAGGCGAGACAGGGATGCAGGGAGTATGGCAGGGAGACGCAGCGTCTCGTTCCCTTCTCGGGGAACAATGGTTACATTCGTAACCCGAGACGTTCCCCTTCGAGGGAACTCGAGCTGCGTCGCCGAAGTTACGCTATGGGAATGATGTACCAAAACACCATACTACCAAATGCCTGTCTGTGTGTAAAAACGCGCACAGCTTAAGACATGAGCACCTGGGCTCCAGGCGTAGCACCAACATCTAACTCGTAAAACTGAACGAATGTGAGCGGAGAGGACCAGCCTGCCGCATCACAGACATCCTGCATTGAAGCCCCTAGCCACAAGGCCTTGGAGGCTGCCATACCCCGAGTAGAATGAGCCCTGACGGCGATAGGTGAAGGCCGTCCAGTGGTCTCATAAGCCAGAGAGATAGTCTCAACTATCCACTACTGAGTGTCTGCTTGGTCGCCGGCAGGCCTTTCTTGGGCGAGCCAAAGCACACAAACAGTTGCTCAGACCTCCTCCACAAAGAAGATCTGTGAACGTAGGCATCCAGTGCTCGCACTGGACACACCAAGTTAAGCTTTTCCTGATTCCTATCCCTAAATGGGGGAGGACAGAGGGCCTGAAGTACGACAGGTCGTGGCACATTAGTCGGTACCTTAGGCACATAGCTGGGCCTTGGGTACAAGAAAGCCTTAACCATCCCCGGGGCAAATTCAAGGCACGTAGGGGAAACCGACAGGGCCTGAAGGTCACCCACTCTCCTCAGAGAAGTGACTGCCAACAGAAGTACTGTCTTAAGTGCCACAAACTTGACTGGAACGGTCTCAATGGGCTCAAAAGGAGCCATGGACAGACCTTCCAGCACAACAGCCAGGTCCCAAGCTGGGACCCTGGGTCGGACTACAGGCCTCAGCCTCCGAGTGCCACGAAGGAAGCGAACCACCAGCGGGTCTGAAGGAGATAACCCTGCTGTGAACTTTTCCTGCAGAAACTCCAAGACTGTACCAATTGGGCAGTTCACAGGGTCATGCAGGTGTTTGCTGCACCAGGAAGTAAAAACTCTCCATTTAAAGGCATAAAGCTTCCTCGTGGAGGGAGCTCTGGAGTGAAGAATGGTCCCCTCAGTGGCCAGACCCACAGTTTCCATAACTCTGGGCGGGGGTGAAGAATCGAGCCACCCGCCAGAGAGAGGAGATCCCTCCTGACGGGGATTTCCCAAGGTGAGCGTCGAGGAGGGACACCAGGTCCGAGAACCATATTCGGTTCGGCCAGAGTGGGGCAACCAACAACAAGCGGACGTTGTTGCGACGAACCCTTTCCAGAACTCCCGGGAGCAGAGCGATCGGGGGAAAAGCGTACAGCCGTAGCCTCGGCCATGGCTGAACCATGGCATCCAGTCCCAGCGGTGCTGGATGTGTGAGAGAAAACCATAGCGGACAGTGTGTCGTCTCTCTGGACGCAAACAGATCCACTTCCGCCTGGTAAAATCTCGTCCAGATGGACTCCACCACCTGAGGGTGGAGCCTCCACTCCCCGGGCCTCAGCCCCTGTCTCGACAGGACGTCTGCTCCCTGATTCAGACACCCGGGAATGTACACTGCTCTGAGGGACAGCAACTTCCCCTGTGTCCACAGAAGGATATGCCGCGCCAATTTGTACAAAGGGCGTGAACGCAAACCCCCCTGGTGGTTGATGTACGCGACTACCGACGTGTTGTCTGTCCGGACTAACACGTGATGGCCCCGCAGGTGAGGGATGAAACATCTCAGGGCGTAGAACACTGCAATCATCTCTAGGCAATTTATGTGCCAGCTGAGCTGTCTGGCCCCCCATAATCCATCAGCCAGATGGCTCCCCATAGTTGCTCCCCAGCCTGTGAGGGAAGCATCCGTTGTCAGCGTAACTTGACGGAACTGAGCCCCCAACATCAGTCCTTGGGAGAGAAACCATGGTCTCTTCCAAAGATCTAAGGCACGAAGACATCTGCGCGTGACCTTGATCAGACAGAACGGGTTGCCCCTCTGGGAAAACCCTTTGGTTTTGAGCCACCACTGTAGCGGTCTCATGTGAAGCAGCCCAAGGGGTATCACATTGGACGCTGCTGCCATGAGCCCCAACAACCTCTGAAATTGTTTTACAGTGTGTGACTGGCCTAACTTCACTCTGCCTACAGCCAAAAGAATGGATTCCACACGAGCAGGGGACAGATGTGCCTGCATTGTTGTTGAATCCCATATAACGCCAAGAAAAGCTGTCCTCTGTACTGGAGAGAGCATGCTTTTCTTTGCATTTAGCCTTAACCCCAGTTCTCTCATGTGGGTCAGCACAGCATCTCGATGCTGCGCTGCCATACTCTCTGATTGGGCTAAAATTAGCCAATCGTCTATGTAGTTTAAGACACGGATGCCCCGGAGTCGTAATGGAGCCAGCGCTGCATCCATGCACTTTGTAAATGTACAGGGTGAGAGAGATAGATCGAAAGGGAGAACCCGATATTGGTAAGCCATGCCCCCGAAGGCGAACCTCAGGAATCTCCTGTGTTGCGGGAGGATAGATATGTGAAAATACGCGTCTTTTAGATCTATCGTCACAAACCAGTCCTCGGATCTGATTTGTGTGACGATCTGCTTTATAGTTAACATCTTGAATCTTAGTTTTGCAACAGACCGGTTCAGATGACGTAGATCTAAAATCGGACGTAACCCCCCGTCTTTCTTTGGAACTATGAAATAGCGGCTGTAAAACCCTGACTCCCTGTTGTGAGGAGGAACACATTCTATGGCTTCCTTGCACAAGAGAGTTTTTACTTCTTGTTCCATTGTTAGAGTCTGCCCAGCACCCACTATGGTAGATAACACGCCGTTGAATTGGGGTGGCTGGTTGCAAAACTGAATTTTGTAGCCCTTTTCTATTATTTGCAGAACCCACTGAGACACGTTTGGCAGGAGTTTCCACGCTGCCAAATTTTCTATAAGGGGTACCAGCCTCTCGAGACTGGCTTTTTGTGTACTGCTTAAACTTTTCCCTGTGCCCTGAACCAAACTGGCAGGGTTCAACCTGGGTGATATTAATGCCTCCCTCCTCGGAGAGAGGTGTTGAGTGCCCCGCGCACGAGGCACACAAGAATATGAAGCCGCTGTACCCCGAAACACACACTGCGGCGGGGTTAACACACTGGCATTCTGAGGGCATCGAGGAGAGACGGGCACCGTGTTGTGAGGTGACTGCCGGCTCTCCCCGATTGGGGGCTGCCCTCGGAAATATGACACTACGTCCCTCAGGACTTCTTTTTAGCCGACGCCTTCCTCGCCATAATAACAGCCCTCAGGTCTGTTTTCTGCTTGGATGATGTCTGAGTGCGACTGCCCGAACCCCAGTTTTTTTGAGGGGGACCACGAGTGGCAACACTATGCTTTTGCGATGCTCTATATGATGTCGATGGCTGCTCCCGCCCAGCAGCCCTATAATCAAGAGCACGGCGGGGTAGATAGCGTTCGAACGCCGCCGACTGCTTACGAGCCTCCGCAAATCTCTCGACGAAAGTATTAACGGCGTCGCCGAAGAGACCGGAGGGCGCAACGGGCGCGTCTAAGAGAAAAGCCCTATCTGAGGTTTTAAGCTCAGACAGATTAAGCCATAAATGGCGTTCCGTGGCTACGAGAGCTCCCATCGATCTACCCACGGCTTTCGCAGTTTCTTTAATCGCCCTGAGTGACACATCAGTGACTCGACGAAGCTCTTTAAATACATCAGACGTACCCCCCGCCTCGGTATCTAAATCTTTAAGCAGTTCTGCTTGGTACGCCTGTAAGACAGCTAAGGTATGCAGTGAAGCCCCAGCCTGCCCTGCAGACTTATAAGCTTTACCCACTAAAGATGAGGTTAACCTAACCGGTTTTGTGGGAAGCGAAGGCGATTTTAATGATGACGCCGCAGCGGGGGAGAGATAGCTCGCAAGCGTCTGCTCCACCCGGGGCATCGTTAAATATCCGTGCTCACCCATCCCCACAATGTTGGAATACATGGTGGCGTGAGGGGTATCAACACGGGCTGAATACGGGGCTTTCCATGATCTCGACAGCTCGCTGTGGAGATCAGGAAAGAAAGGCATGTTGCGCCGCGAAGGTTGAGGTTTCTGTTTTAAAAAGCGCTCATCTAACATACTCTGAGGACGCGCGCTCTGTGTCTCCGCCGGCCAGTCTAATTTTAAGCGAGCCACGGCATTAGTGACAACCTCCATCAAATCATCGAACGCGGGGGACGAATGAGAAGGCTCCTCAGCGTCCACCACGTCCACAGACATAATATCGACTTCCTCGGACGACGATAAATGCAAATCTGGGCTCCCGCCCTGGGCGGAAGAAACCGCAGCGCGTGCTTCCGAATCCAGAGACGGGGCACTAGATCCCGCGGGTGAAGGCTGAGAAAGGGGAAGACCCGTCTCAAGCTCGTCCGCGAGATCTAGTTGTGATCCCCACGATCGCAGCTTCCGCTCTGCCTCGGCAGCAGCGGGGCCAGAACCGTGGGGAACACGCGGCTCACCACCCTCCTCGAAGAGTGCGAGCCGCGAGCGCAACGTACGGAGCGGCATCCTTTCACAATGTGCACAACCACCCCTCTCAAGAGATGATCGTGCGTGTTGTGCCCCGAGGCACATAACACAGAGACGATGTGAGTCCTCGCTCGTAATGAAACGAGGACACGGGGAAGCACACTCCTTAAAACTTTGTTTGGACTTAGACATGATAATAACACACACTCGCTTGCTGAGGCACAAAGAGCTGAAGTTGGCTTGCCGGGTGCTCTTTTTATAGCTTCCTGGTTCCCACGTCACCCGCCTATGACTTGTCACTTGACCATTGGACTGATTTGACATACGTGCTTCAGACGCAATCACGCAGAGGGCATTCCCATAGCGTAGCTTCGGTGACGCAGCTCGAGTTCCCTCGAAGGGGAACTAATTTTAACAAACATGCATTACTAAAAACATTACATTGCATTTTGAGGCAAAACAAAGGGCACTGATGTATCTTAAGATATGTCAGTGCAAGTTGTTTTCCATTTGGACAGCTCTTACATTTATTTTAGTCTAGGACTAGTCTAATCCCTGTCCAGGAAACCGCCCCAATATGCATGCCAGGCCAATAGTTGATGACTCAGGATGTCTAAACACATATGCATGTGCGTGATGTCACAGTTTTCACACTTTATGTCGTTTGCACTTAGACCATAATGTTATGATTTAAAGAAATTACTATTTTCAAGTCCTGCGATTTATTTTCTAATCCTGCGCGTTTTAAAAACAAAACCTCAGATGTGCAAGTGGATGGACACGCATCATTTGTATTAGTTAAGCATTAAGGATGGTACACCTCGTAGAAAACTTACAAATAAAGATAATTTTAGACGTTTGATGATTCTTTACTGTCTGCATCTCAATTTATCCAACAACGGGCTAGGCCTAGGGTCAGAAATTACGCTTTAATTTAAAATAAATGAAAACAGTAACTGTTGCACTACTGTCCAGTGTCTTGTTTTAGGAGTATATCTGTTGAATATGTTAATAATAAAGCATAAGATTTATAACTTCACACTTTAGCTGAATTACTCCTCCAACATGCTTTCACAAGTCACAACACAAAATTGGACAAAAAAAAAGAGTTGAATAAGTGCCATGTTGCTTTCATAACCAAATGTGTCCTTATTAGCAAAACTGTTTATGCGCAGGCGTTTCTCACCTGAGTTGGCGTGATGGTGTTTACATCTTCAGAGGCGAGCTGTTTGAGCAGAGTGGTTTTTCCAGCATTATCCAGGCCGAGAAGCACTATGCGTAGTTCTTGCTCTGTAGTGCCCTTTAACTTCTCGATGACTGATAACAAACCCTTAAAAACAAACATTTGGGCATGCAATGCCCAATTAAATTCATATAATGTTTATATATATATATAATAATAGGAAAATGACTTTATACATTTATGATGCATTGATATTGCATTTACATTTATGGATGTATTTTCTGGGAATTGAACCTACAACCTTTGCGATGCTCTACTACATCCATCAGACCTTGAAAAATAAGCTTAATGTGTATAGCATTAATAAACTAATTGATGTGAAGATACAGCAGATTTAAAACCCATGAGTAAATCTAATGGCCTGCACATAAAAAGCATGTTTATTTTTTTACAAAATTGGTTTATTTTAAAATGTCTGGACTCTCCAAGCAGGCCCTTCAAACACATTTCTAGTTAGCAGAATACTCACCTTCTGGACTTCTCCCATAGTTGTGTGAATAGCAGGAAGAGGATACAGAGAGAGATGGTAGGGCACATCTACATTCTATACAGGGTATATGAACCTTAGGTAATCCAGTTGGTCACTAGTTTTTCTCTTGTCAAATACTAGTTTTTCACTTAGCAGGGTGCAGAAGTCTCTATGTGCCTGGTCTTTTCCATATGTGACATGTAGAGGTGGGTGAACCTGGGGGAGGTGCTGGATTAGCAGCCCACAATTAGCCATCTCTCCACCCTCCTCCCTGCCCATCTTTAGCATTAAAGACTTACCTGGATTATCTAACTACCACCTGCTTCAGACTCTTCTGTCTCTAAACTCTCTCTGCCACGGTTATATCAACCATTCTTTTAAACGTAGTTTTCCTTGCATTGCTCTCCCATCATTTCCTTCTTTACTTCACTTGGTTGCTTTCTTGTTGGTCTACAGTTTTGATTGGCTTTCATATCCACATAACATGCAAACCCCATTGGTTGGACATATTTAAAGCAAATAATGAAAACTATAATAAAACATTTTCACCCAGTGCACAAGTTACACACCGGTTACACATTTCCTCTCCCATGCAGCAGGTGTCAATAGTGTCTATATTGCCACAGACTGCGTCCGAAAACTCTAAATTGCTGTCTTCTGCGGTAGCTTTTCAAGGCAGGAAGGCATCAAGGCATGTCTGAATCCAATGTTAGGTTTACTTCCTGAGTCCTGAGATTTTGTTCCACAATTCTATCGGTGTGCACACATGGGAAATGTGATTGGTCGAGCCTGGTTCGAAAAAATAAAATAGCGGCCAAGAAAGCGGCTAGAGCACAAATTTAGTGTAAATACATGTATATTTTAATTTTTTTACACCTTTTAATTACATTTCTAGTGAGAAATTACTATTGTAGTTTTCGAATATGTGATTAGTTATCACAAAGGCACTGCACTCTCTGTTTATATTTCAAACACGCTGCCTTTGAAGTGTGTCGAAAGCATTTATCTTTAACGTCTCGTGACTCAAGAACGAGCGCCAATGTGAGTGCGCACACCCACGCGAAAAGCGCGAGGCGCAAATGCGTCATTTTCAGAAAAACGCCTGGGACACGTTTTTTGGGTTTGACGCGGCGCGTTAAAAGTTGGCCGACCAATGAGATTGGCGCTTTTGTTCACGTGCCTGGCGCTGCTGAAGTGCCAGTAAAACACGACTTGGTGGCGCTCAAGCACAAAATGGTCTTGCGGAGCACGTGGAACAGGTAAACACACAAGGAAGCATCGAGGCTGTGGTTTATGAAGGTGTCGGAGTTCCTCACAACATCGACTGAATTTCGAAGGTAACGTGATATATATAAGAACATAACAATACATAGCTGTGTGGGCTATATTAGATTAAATTAGATTCAACTTTATGGTCATTACACAAGTACAAGGCAACGAAATGCAGTTTAACGTTAGGTCTAACAGGAGTGCAAAAGCAGTATAAAAAGTGCAGGATATCAGTATTTGCATAGGTGCAGGATTATGTAATACGATGGAACAATTTACTGTGGGTGGTACTATGAACATAATATACAGAAATTTACAAATGGATATGTACATAATAAATTAAACTATACAGAACAGGAGTGAAATTAATATTTAGGTAGTGCATGAATGAATTTGGATTGTAACTAGTCAGTTAAGAGTGCAATGGCATAAGTTATTGTGCAGTGAATAGTTATTCTAATATTCATTACATAGTACAGGGGTGTAAACGATGCAATTCAAGTTGTCCAGCAGTGCAAATGAACAGGGAGTATGAAATAGACAGTCCAGTAGTGTATTGAACGGACCAGTAGTGCAAATCTACATTATAACTGTGCAAGTAATAAAAATGATTATTGGTGCATTACATTACGATATGTATGCACTGACATTGAACAGTGATTAATTTGTGTTCTGTGTATAGGTAACCTAGTTTGTTTAGTCAGATGAAATACCATGAATCTAAATTACATTTGTAATCAAATATTGACCTCATGGATATCGTGGCATGGCCCTCAGTGTGAAAGATTGATTCTGATGAAAACTACATTTATCTTTACAGTGTTCACAGCAATATTTCTGCTAAAAATGATGTGAGCAAAAGTGAGGAGGCCCCAGCAAGCACGTCTTCAGGATCATCCAGCACCAGCCGTGACAAGGTCCAATCTAAACAAAAGAAAACAGTCCGAGACAAACCTCTGGAGAAGTACCTCTTATTAAAAAATGCTAAAGGGAAAAAATTTAAAGCAGTGCACAGAAGAAAGAGGAGCACAGAAGGAGCACTCTGCCAGTTTTTGGTCACACCTATAGATGTTTATTATATACCATTTTATTTAGTTTTTTTTAAAATGTTTATACATTCAAGAAATACAGTTGAACATGTAGCCTACATTTCATACATATGTTTATTTGCACTACAGTTCACTTAGACTTCTATCATTGTGACTTTTTTGCTCTACAGCTCTGCCAGTTCTTGTTCACACAAATTAATGTTTATTATATACCATTTTACTTATGTATTTTAAGTGATTATACATTTAAGAAATTCATTTAAAAATGTCTAATTTCTAAATGTTGATTTGCACTACCGTTCAGTTGCACTATAGTCATTGTGACTTTTCTGGACCAACATTTCTGACTCCTGTTTTATTTGATTTTACTTTCATGTATCTGATTGTTATTGCAAACTGCAGTTCATTCACAAAAATAAATGTTTGATTAAAAAACGAATTGAAAATAACATGCCATTTTGACACTATGAATATATTTGTACATCAGTATTGTTGACCTCTTATTGTAATAACTACATACCTACTTCTTTAGCCAAATCACAAAATACAATACATTTGGGAGGAAATGTGAGAAAATTGTTAACAAGAGAAAGTGCTTGTAAAGATTAGTTAAAAATACACACATCGGATTACCCATTACCTTATATTTTGTGAAAGAGCTTTAATTTTGATACAACGTTTTCTATCAATATAGTTAATTTTATGTGGAGAGTGCTGATATATTAGCCGATGATAAAAGAATCGAATCAAATAGATTTGATTTAAAAATGTATTTAAGTTCACGGAGATATTGTTTGTACAAAGAATATATATAAACACACCGTTTTCAAAATAGTAATTATAATGACTATAAAACTAATGCACAGTTTGCTTTTATCAGAAAAGATCGTGGTTCACATGATCATACTGTCAAGTAACTGATGGGTGAGTCCTGTTGGTGAGTTGAATTAATCTTTGTACAGTTGCTGCTGTTAGAAATCGAGCTGCTACTAGTAATATCCATGTTTTGTTAAAAGCAAGCATATGACTTGTTATTGACTTGCGTGTGGCTTTCTTCTTCTGTGTGACAAGTGAGTGTCAGAACAGAAGCATAAAGTTTCGCTGTGCCCCCTTGTGTACCGGCATATATCTGTTTTGTATTAAGCGCCATCTAATGTCCAGGGGGTGAATTTGCACCTCACTCGGCTCAGCGCCAGTAAAAATCGTTTGGGTGTGAAAGCAGAAAAACGTCACGTTAAACGCCGACGATAAATGCGCACGAAAAGCGTCCCGGTGTGTCAAGACCTTTAGCGTGATACTATTCCCTCATACAAAAGCCCATTCAGTTTTCCCATAGACTTTTGGATTATTGCAACAAATAAGCTCTGTGTAACAAAAGTTTTTGACAAACATTTTCTCCAAGAAGTTATGCCGAGTTCAGAATTGACAATTGCAGATGAGTTGACGACACCTGTGAGATACCTGGCATGCTAGATATTACAGAAACGTACACCGCAAATTCGACACAGTTCTTTTTAATCTAAAGCATAACCATTTATAAATGTTAATGATAAATTAGGAGCGTTTTATACACTCTCACAAATAACGGTACAAAAGCTGTCACTAGGAATGGTACCTTTTCAAAATAAAAGTAACATTTTTACTTCACAGGTATATATTGGTACCTCAAAGGTACATATTTGTACCTAAATGGTACATATAAAGACCTTTTTAAATGGTATTATTCCAGTGACAGCTTTACTACCTTTGTTCTGACAGTGAACTAATGAGGAAGTTTAGAATAGGGTGTGAATTCAGGGTCACTAAAGACCCAAACATGAAATGATTGGTAAAAAATTCAAAAAAATGCCATGCATACAATACACTTACATACAGCATAGTTTACTTCTGATATGAGATTGTAGTATTTAAGCAAAATATAATTTCTCCTTCTAAAATTCTCCTTGTATTTAAAATTGTAAACATGAGAATAAAGCTGTCAAGGCATATTTTAGAAAGGCAACCATGCCATTTATGCATTTAGGTCTCACGCTAAGCTGCCCAATTTCTATAGTCAGCTGACTGCTAGAGGTCTACACAGAAGACCCGAGACCCGAAGACCCGGGACCCGACCCGGGACCCGTACGGGTTCGGGTCTATATTTTAAATAATCAGCCGGGTCCGGGTCGGGTCTCAATCTATTACTTCGGGTCCCGGGTCTGTTTAACATTGTGGATAATACCCGAGGTCAATCGGACTCGGAGAACACACACTCACGTTTAAATAAAATATTTCAAAATCAGCAACAAAAACTTAGATGAACTGTCGCATAGCATACATTTTTTCTATGACGCTAAAATTGCGTTAAAAAGTTTATATTTGGTTGCTCCAACCAGGCAGCTAACGCGCATGTGCTCTTGTAATGTTTCTCTGGCTACCAGTCAGGAGCTTCTGCAGTGAGACGCAATGACTTTACCTTTGACAATTGGCTCTTTTATTTAGAAGGCGGGACCTATTCCGCCGTACCGCGCATTTTGCACTGACTTCTCTCATTTTTATAATAATATTATAAATTGACCGTCTTGCTGTTATATCTAAAGTTTTCGCGACTCAAAGAGCACAGAGATGATAGCAAAGAAGCAAACGAAAGCAGCCATGGCACTGAACGAGCAATCGTTATTATAATCCAAATGGGCAAACATTATTAAGCAAGTTGACCCGATGTGAAACTGCGTTATTAATCACCATGACTGTAAAGTGGACTTTAAAAGCTGGAATAAGCATTAAACATTTCAATCGTCAAGATAGGAATAACATGGATGGAACTTTCTTGGAAATAAGGATTGTGCATCACACAGACAGGTACAAGGAGGGAGAAGACTAACTTCTATGGGTAAGACAAAAAGTTTAATTTTCGCTACTTGTTTATTGACTTTTTAATAACATTTAGCTAAAGAATATTTGCCGGTCGGGTCTGTGTCTTCCCGGACGGGTTCGGGTCCAGATATTAAATTATAGACGGGTCTTCGTCGGATCCGGGTCCAGCTTTTAAATAATAGACGGGTCCGGGTCGGGTCCGGGTCCAGCTTTCATAACAACAGACGGGTCCGGGTCGGTTCAGTGTAGCACATTTGCGGGTCTGATCGGGTTCGGGTAGGAATTTTTGGACCCGTGTAGACCTCTACTGACTGCTATGGTAACATGGACACTAAATACTGCTCTAATACATTGTTGGGATACATGTGCTGCACAGACATTTTTATTTAAAAGAGGATAAATGTGAACGGCACAGTTTTCAGTTGCAGGCAAAAATCGCCAAATAATAGCGCTATACAGAATAAAAAACAACACACAATTTCTGAAACTTGGCACTTAAAATGTAGAGAATGATTAATATATTTTCAGAATTTGTTTTCTAGACAGAATAGACAACTTAGTCGCTTTCACGTATACAGTCTTTACTGGTAAATTACCGGTAAATTGCAGTTAACACACAGGTCATGTGTGAACAGAACCTTTCTGGTAAATGTGGTGCTGCCAGTTTACCAGTAAGAGAGGTTGTAAGATTACCAGTACTGGTATGCTGGTACTGATGTGTGAATGATATCTTACTGGTTAAAAGACAGGACGTCAATGCGTGTATGAACAGCACATTGTTGTATTTACTGGTAAATTCTCACCCATTCTTATGAAATTCTCGCCAAATTCCAATTCCAATGGCAGTGCTTCCAGTTTACTTAAAGGTCCCGTTCTTTCTGTGTTTTTGAAGCTTTGATTGTGTTTATAGTTGACATTATAATATGTGTTCATGTTTCACGTGCAAAAAAACGCGGTATTTTTCACACAATTGACTTATCTGTATAGCGCTGTTTTTACTGTCCTCAAAACGTGCTGATGTCTTCCTTGTTCTATGAAGTCCCTCCTTCAGAAATATCAAACAAGTTCTGATTGTGTAGTTTGTTTAGTGTGTTGTGATTTGATAGCAGCTTAGCTTAGCAGAGCCATTAGAGCCAAAGCTGGTGACTGACGTATTCCTGTGGGCGGAGTTTAGTCAAAAAAAAAAAACGTTTTACTGACGTCATTAAAACAGGAAGTAGAGGACTGTAGTCCAAACCGGCCGTTCGCTGTAGGCTTTGAAAGAGGAATTCTGTTAAAGAAAAGATATCGCCTGGCAGTGAACTTTTTTGCTTTATAATTTTACAGGTATTATTTATGCAATAATAACAACATTACACACTAACTAGGGTTTAAAAAAATGGGATTAGGATGAACGTGACCTTTAATACGGTGCATATTTTTGTCTTTTTATGTTTTGGTTTCTCATTTTTTTAAACCATTGTTGCATTAACAATTTGCTTTAGGATGTCATTTAATATATGGCTTTCTCAATGTTTTTGTCTATTTTTAAATCATGGTTCATTGGTGTTGGGGTTAGAATTGAGGTTTGGGTTAGGATGTCAATTTATGTAACAAAAAGTTGTTCTAACCCCAAACCCAAGCGACAATGGTAAGAAACAAAATAAACTGACACCAATACATAAACTGACACCAAAAGATGTGCGCAAAATTGGAATTTGGCATATGTATTGCATGAGTTCACACTGAGTGCTATTTATACGCATCACATTTTATGAGACTAGGCTCGTAAATTCATTCTGGTAAATTTGTGGTAGTTTAAATTACTGTGTGAAAGAGGCTATAGTCAGATTTAGGTTTAGAGTTAGACTACATTTCTATAATCAGGACAACCTTATAAAGGGGACGTTTAACAAGACTTTTTTAAGATGTAAAATCAACCTTTTGGGTCCCCAGAGTACGCAAATAAAGATTTAGCTCAAAATATCATATAGATAATTGATAACAGCATGTTTAAATTGCCACTTTGTAGGTGTGAGCAAAAATTTGCTTTAAAATGCAAATGAGTTGATCTCTGCACCTAAATGACAGTGCCGTGGTTGGACAGTGCAGATTAAGGTGCGGTATTATCCCCTTCTGACATCACAAGGGGAGCCAAATTTCAAAGACATAATTTAAAACACGAATGGTTTACCAAAACTAAGTTACTGGATTGATCTTTTTCAAATTTTCTAGGTTGATAAAAGCATTGAGAACCTAATTATAGCACTTAAACATGGAAAAAGTCAGATTTTCCCTTTTTAAACTTTATCTTTCTTTTGCAGGAATACTTAAAACAGGACTTTTATCCTTTTGTATTATTCCAAACAGCCCCAATGTCCATTCACCCTGTTAATGAGAAGCAACGGGATGCCGGACAAGTCAAAATCCAGCCTAACAATACAGCAGCGCTCTGGTGCACTTATCGCAGGTCTGCAGACTTTATAGGCTCTATTCTTGACTGTTTGCTCCTGAAGGGATGCTGTAATATAATGGGGAGTTATAGAAAGAACACAAATACACAATAATCCACTAACTGCTCTGTAGATGTTGACCTAATAAAAAGTTGTTTCTTCGCTTCTCTGTGTCATCTTAGCATGGGCGAGAGTTTGTATTATTTGTGACCTAAAAAAGTCTTTTTTTACTGTTGTAAAGAAAATTCTGTGAAAATATAATCTGATATCATTCATATTAACTAAGAATGGTCAAGATTTAAAACAAGAGAAATCAATAAGTGAATTAAAACTTTAAAGACCTCATCTCAAAATTAGATGAACAGACTTTAGCCTGAATTGAACAGACAGGATCACATTTATATACTGATTATAATAATAGTCTATGACTTTCCATCGCCATTGTCTGGTATGTTAATTTGGAAAATATAATTGACAATAATTACCTAAAGCCATCATGAACCCATTAACCTTGTAGTCCCATACCCATGTTTACTCATTAATATTAACTGTTCCCTATAGAAACAATAAAATCCCGAACGAGATCTCAGGTGATTCCCTGGGCCCACGCATGCAGGGCCTAATCTGTGCCTTGTTCCCCTCCTATAGGGAGACAGCAAATGAGTTTCTGAATGGATATATGAACATCATAAGTCTGAGCAGTCATCTGTCAGTTTTGCCAAGGGTCATTAATTACCGCATTTGCTCTTTCCTCAGATGCACAGGAACGCAAATGCCTTTGTTGCTAGCTGAGCTCATTTATCCAGCTGTAAGGGATGGTGTACTGGCTTATGGCGGCACGGGCTGCTGCACTGATGAATTGAGAGGAACAGGTGTCAGCCATCACAGAACAGAAGGGGCTTAAGTGAACCAAAACAAACTGGTTCTGGATGCTTTTCTGGTCTGGACCTGTTTGGGGCAGTTTGGAGGATTAACTCGACACCACTTGCATGAAATGGTTTTATTTTTTCACTTGTGGTAAGCTTATTTAAGTGTCAAATAAGTTAGTCTTTGTTTTATTAAAATAGATTTTGTGTATTAAAATACTCTAAAAATGCTGGCTTATTTCAAACCCAGCATTTTAACTTGAAACAACCTATCATAGGTTAATTACAACCCAAAAGGTCTGGGCTCATCCTTTTTTTGACCCATTCCTGGCTTGAAAATAACCCATAGTGTGTTATAGGCTGTTTATTGGCTGTTCATAGGCTGTAGGTTCAGTTGTGACACCTATTTGGTGTTTATGGTAACAAATCATGTTGTTGGGGCATGTTGTCACAAAAGTTCAACACGTTTCATTTTAGCTAAAACGTAAATGTTTTGTACATTTTTGTAGCTAAAACTTTACAGCATGTGCCTACAACCCTTATACCCCAATTTAAATTCCATGTGCACCTGTCACAGTGATCTCCATGCACCTTTAGTGTATCATTAAAGCAGATTTGACATTTTGATTACCACTTTGTTTGTTACAAAAATGTCACATGGAGCGTGTGGATGCTGACATCTTGTTTTTCGGTCACTGGCCAACTTAAATACTGCAAAAATTACTTTTTAAAGGGGTGTGCACACCAACGCTTTTAAGCACGACTGAAAATGCCAAGCAGATGCCGACTGCCAGCATTTTTTTAAGCTTAGCGCTTTGGTTGCTATGATATTTCTGCTTTGTTGAATCAGTCGTTGAACGATGCGCCGTTTGTTTCACTGTGATTGGATGGCTGAGTGAGAACTGACAAGATTTTACCCAAAGTTGAATATTTTTCAAGTCTCCAAACTCTCTGCTGGCTTTTTTTGAAAAGTGCCGCGCTTCCATTGGAAACAATTGGAAACATATGTCGGCCACCGGCGTAAACGATTTGGTGTGCACACCACTTTACTTAGTATATTTCTCTTGTTTTAAGTACAAATATCTAAAAATCTTGAATCACGATGCATTTTCTTGATGATTAAATAACCTAATAAATAAGTTTTGTTTTTAGTGAAAAAATATCAATTTAAGTGAATTTTTGCATAAAACAAGCAAAAAAATCTGCAAATAGGGGTAAAAAAACTCTCTAAAATAAATGAACTTTTTTTGATTGTTTTAAGCACAAATTTACTTACATTTTAGGCTATTTGTCTAAAAACTAGACTTATTTTCTATCAAGAAAGGATTTTGCCCATAAAGAAAATACATCTTGATTTAAGAACTTTTAGGCATTTGTACTAAAAACAGGGCAAAAATACTGGGTAAGAAAGTAATTTTTTATGCAGTGAAAGTTTAAGGTGGCACATGGTGCACTGCAAAACATGACTTTCTTACTTAGTTACTTATTTTCTTAGGTTATTATGCTCAACAAGAAAATGCATCTTGACTTGGGATTTTTTGATATTTGTGTTTAAAAAAAACAAAAATACTAAGAAAGTCTTTTTTTGCAGTGAAAGTTTAAGGTGGCACATGGTGCACTGCAAAAAATGACTTTCTTTCTTAGTATTTTTGTCTTGTTTTCAGTACAAATATCTAAAAATTATTAAATCAAGATGTTTTTTTTTCTTGATAAGCAAAATGACCTAAGAAAATATAGACAAAATTAATCAAATTTAAATGAATTTGTGAATAAAACAAGCAAAAAAATCTGCCAATGGGTTAAGTTAATTTTTCTTGCATTTTTCTTGCATTAAGTGTTTAAAAAAAAAGTTCAAGATTTTTTGCTCATCCCATTGGCAAAATGTTTTTGCTTGTTTAATCCACAAATTCACTTAAATTGTATATTGTTTGTCTTAAAACTAGACTTATTTTCTTAGGTTATTTTGCTCAACAAGAAAATGCATCTTGACTTGGGTTTGTTTGATATTTGTGCTTAAAACAAAACAAAAATACTAAGTAAGAAAATCATTTTTTTGCAGTGAAAGTTTAAGCACATGGTGCACTGCAAAAAATTACTTTCTTACTTAGTATTTTTGTTTTGTTTTCAGTACAAATATCTAAACATTAATAAATCAAGATGTTTTTTCTTGATAAGCAAAATGACCTAAGAAAATAATAGACAAAATTAATCAAATTTAAGTGAATTTGTGAATAAAACTAGCAAAAAAATCTGCCAATGGGTTAAGCTAATTTTTCTTTCATATTTCTTGAATTAAGTGTTTAAGAAAAAAGTTCAAGATTTTTTGCTTACCCCATTGGCAATTTTTTTGTGCTTTTTTTAATCCTCAAATTCACTTAAATTTTATATTGTTTGTCTTAAAACTAGACTTATTTTCTTAGTTTACTTTGCTCAACATGAAAATGCATCTTGACTTGAGAGTTTTTTGATATTTGTGCTTAAAACAAAACAAAAATACTAAGTAAGAAAGTCATTTTTTTGCAGTGAAAGTTTAAGGTGGCACATGGTGCACTGCAAAAAAAAAAATGAATTTTTTACTTAGTATTTTTGTCTTGTTTTCAGTACAAATATCTAAAAATTATTAAATCAAGATGTTTTTTTCTTGATAAGCAAAATGACCTAGGAAAATAATAGACAAAATGAATCAAATGTAAGTGGATTTGTGGATAAAACAAGCAAAAAAATTGCCAATGGGGTAAGCAAATTTTTCTTGAATTGTTCTTAAATTTCTTAAATGTTTTAGAAAAAAGTTGTAAGATTTTTTTGCTTACCCCATTGACAGATTTTTTAGCTTGTTTAATAAACAAATTCACTTAAATTTGATATTTTAGTCTTAAAAGATAAAAGAACTATTTTCTTAGGTTATTTTGCTCATTACGAAAATGCATCTTGACTTTTTAGATATTTGTGCTTAAAACAAGACAAAAATACTAAGTAAGAAAGTCATTTTTTGCTGTGTGGTTGAAGGAACTTCGAGGTCCAGTCACTGGCTCATCCAGGGTTCCCCTGAGGTTTGTTGCCCGTGTACGTCAGTACGTTTTCCCTCTCACTGACTTTTATACCCAGCAGTGTTGTGTTTTATGGTGTTTACACAGTGACACATTGTTTCTGTGAGGCTTGAACACCTAACGTAGATGTTGTACTACCTCACTAGTCTCCAGCACACAGCCAGCCTCGGCTATCATCATGGAGACCTCTTTGTCTGTTCTTCAGCAACAGAAACCAACTGTTCAGTCCAAGGAAAAGGTACCAAATTTCTTCTTCGCTTATATTCTGATACTATATACTAAAAAAATTAAGCCTTTTTTACATTCTTCAAAATAAAGGTTGCTTTAAGTTTATTTGTCGGACTACATGGTTCCAAAACTAACATAAGGCTCTTTCTAATGGAGAAAGGTTCGACAGACTATAAAGGAAATAAATTGTTCTTTTAAAAACATTAATGAGGAACCAAACATGCTTCTTCGATGACATCATTAGTGAAGAACCCGGTAACACTTTACTTGAAGGGGTGTTCATAAGTCTGACATGACACCTTCATAATCATGACAAACATGAAGGAGTTTTTATGCACGTTTATGACAACTGTCATTAAGTGTTATTTGCTCAATAATGTCATTTTTTATGCAAAGAAAACTTGACATAAACCAATACATCATAACTTGTCATGACAACTTGACATTACCAAGACAACATAACTTGTCATACATTTTTTAGGCATCGTAATTTAAGCGCCGTCCCTGAAAATCCTCGTTCTCCTCTGTTCTTAGGCCTAGACTGCGATACATCAAAAAGCATCCGATTGGACGACCTCAATTATCTAGTCTGAGTATGGACATATAGCATCATCAAGTGTTAATACTAATTGTTAATAAACAGATACGTCGAAAGATTATATTTAACTTCATGTATGTGCACAATACATAACAGAGGGTTCTGAAATTTTCTGATATAGAAGAAAAAACTAACAAAAATGTAATTTATTTAATTGAATTAACATTAAATTAAATTTTTTGCAGCGATATGGACCAAATGCTGCATGGCTTAACACACCATTGTAATGTTTTCATTTAATTTTAGGTGTGTCTGTCTCCAAATGCAATAAAATATAATTTTATCAATTTTAATTATTATTATTGGATGATAATTATTTTATATAATTATACAATTATTTTAAATAATAAAAAATATAATTATTTTAATGACAAATTTAATTTTTACCACTGTAGTTGAGGTCAAGAAAAATATTGACGATGCTGTTATAAAACAATTTGACAGAGTATTGACACTTAATGACATTTTAATGACAAGTTAAAATTTCTGTCACTGGTTAAATGTGGTCAGACAGAATTGTAATGGCCTCATAACAGTCAATGTCAAAACCAACCGCATTACAGTTTAAAGTAATGTTAACCCATAAAGCTAGGTAGTTTCTTAATTTTGATTATTTATCTGCTATGTCATGTTTATGACAGATTTATAACAAGTTATGTTGTCTTGGTCAAGTTGTCAAGTTGTGATGTATTGGTTAATGTCAATTTGTCATAACAAAGACATCTCAAACCATGTCATCTTTGCACTTAAAATGACATAATTGAGCAAATGACACATAAACGTGCATAAAATCTCCTTCATGTTCATGACACGTGTCATGTCATGATAACGAAGGTGTAATGTCAGTCTTATGAACACCCCTTCAAGTAAAGTGTTACCAAGAACCTTTTATAGCACCTTAATTTTTAAGAATGTATTGTGGGGTTGTCTGTGTAAGAGATAAACATTACAAATGCCTTTTTGTTGCAAGAACGACTGCGATGTTTGTGTTGTGTTTGGGCTAGAATCAGAGATCCTTGAGTTTTCAAGAAATAAGCAGAGGCTTCTCGAACCTCGCTCGTCGCAACTCTTTGCGAAGGACTCTTGGGAGACCCAACACCCTGTCAGACGGCCACCCACACACGCTGAATAAGGTACCACTTTTGACTGATTTCGGAAGAACCCTTATGTCAAGAACTTCCTCGTCACTTCATATTCGAGTTGCTGCATGCCAAGGGTTGAAACATGTCTAGATTGGAGATGCACCTTAATGATTTTTCCCAGCCTTATATTGCCGAATAGCTTTACCATGTCTTAATAATACAGTTGACTTTATATTATTGGCCTACTGTGCTTAGAATCTGACTAGATTGAATCAAAATATATATATTTTTCACATTACTAAAACATACCAAAGGTGTAATGTTTTATGTCACGTACATTCATTCGTGTCATTAAAACAAACTTTCTTTTACGTAAATGACTTTGTTATGTAAGAATGGAAGAACTGCAGCCGTGGTTTCACTGTAAAAACTTCAATAAGAGAAAAAAGAGGTCTGTCTGAAACGTGCCCACGCTTCCTCTTGCGGCATGTTGCCATGGTAAGACTTCCTGTTCGAGCAGGAAGTTATATTGAGTTTAGAGCACGGCTCATACGCACATGAGAAACAACTCACTCATGCGCTCGCTATTATCCTAAAGTACATGCGATTGTATGGCTATGTCTTTGAAAGGGAATAACATTGGAATATCCAATGGACTCAAGGTAGGTACAGAGAGTCACCACCCGTCTGTTAATGTGTAGATGTCTATGTGTGTATGTTTTGCATATCGTATGATAGCACTGCCACAGATGTCAGCTTTTAATGGGGGGAGCCAAAAGCTGGCAAAAGTGAATAACAATGGGGTTGACATGATTTTTCTCACACAGAAATACTCTTTTTGTACTCTATCTGGGGAAGATATCAGAAGACGAGTCCTTGTGACTTGTTAAGGCGGAACTGCCATCTTAAAAAAAAGTTTTCTTACCACTTCTGCTTGATTTTTAGCGCCAATAGCATTTTGGATCGAACTCCTACGGCATTACCCTCCCGGGAATGAGGCGATAAAAGAACAATGATGTCAGTTAATATGCAATCAGAGATGAAAAGAACAGCAATTTCATTTCAGACTCCAATTTTGTCCTTTTTCTTTATCTCTCGGATGCTCGTGTCCGCTTCATTTGGCCGGTGGCACTAAATCAAACTGGGCTTATTTCCAAAATATTGTGTGCTTTAACTCAGTTTTTAATACCAAAGATGACTGTACCCCATGATTCAACATTTATATCTTTAATTTCGTATTTTATTACATCTAATCCATCAATTTACAGCTCTGATTGATATAATTTCATTTTCACCCACAGACGCTGGCGGTTTCTGATGGAGGTGAGTAATGAATTAATAATGATTTTTTTTTTTTTGAGGAGGTCCATGAAGGAAGATAAATGATGTGTTCCTCTTGGTCATATCTTCAAAGGCACAAAAGGAAACTTTTTTTGTCGTATTTTATCGCGTGGTTAACGAAAGGCATTAATGCAGTCACACATCAGAGTCTATCATTTTGTCACTGACCTGTTTACATCCTGTTTTGGGGCAGCAGGTGTAACCACATAAATTTCCTCTTTCGTTTCTAAAGTCATTCTGAGACAAAAAGAGACGAGAGAAACACAGACAGGTAGGCAGACAGATAGACAGAGGTATAGAAAGTCATGTGACTGCCTAGAATGTATAACTACAGTAGACAAACATCAGTAGCATAGGCAGAATCATCTGTGAAGTCTTTCTGATGCTAATCATTCATGAAGTACAACTGTAATCCACCTCGGGGAAATTCCTCTACTGCGTATCAATGCCACAAAACAAGTGATGTTTGTAGTATCGGAAGTGAAAGAATAAGTGAGAGATAACTGAACAGTTTGGTTTTGGCTAATTATTACCCCGAAGAGACTGTTTAACAGTTCTCGGTGTGAAAAGGAAATGTCAAACTGCCGATAAGTTTACTCTTAAGCAAGTCCCAGATGCAGCCTAGGAAGACAAAAGATGACTAAATAAGCTCATTCATTCTTGAAATGAAAGCTGAGTCATTGTTTGACTTGTTTGTACACTGAAGTTGACTTCTGTGTGATGTGTAGTGTCTTATTGAGATGCATTCACATGTTAAAGCGATACTCAGGGCTCTATTTTAACGATCTGAAACGCAAGTGCGAAGCGCAACGCGCAAGTGAGTTTGTGGGCGGATCTTGGGCGCTGTTGCTATTTTCCCGGCGTGAGAAATAACTCTTGCGCCGGGCGCAAATCAATAAGGGGTTGGTCTGAAGTAGGTTCATTATTCATAGGTGTGGTTTGGGCGTAACGTCAAATAAACCAATCAGAACGCTATCCAACATTCCCTTTAAACGCAAGGGCGCAAGTTCCATGGTGGGTTGCTATTATTATGACGGATTTACCAGGCGCACGCCAGGAGCGGTTCACAGCCGAGGAGACCGACGTCCTTGTACGGGGGAATCCCACGCTTGCCAGCATAAATCGGGCACGCCGTGTAACGGGAGGTGGATCTGCCTCAGGACTTGACGCCAGCAGAGGACATCGCTGCGTCCACCCTCACCGCTGAAAGGGTTTGGGGGCTTTGAAATCGGACCCAAGAAACGCAAGCAAGGTCCAACCCCAAAGTACTCTTACAAATCAAGTTCATATACATTAAGGTTTCTTATGAAAACATTTTAATTATTATTTACATAAAATAAACGTAATACAGCCACACAACAAAGTTATGAAAATATTTTAATCGTTATTTGCATGAGAATAAATAAAAACTATCACCACAATGCTCACCACTATGATTCCCCTTATCTCGTGTATTAATATTTTTAAGTGTAACAATTTATGATGTGCAAAAATAACTGTTGCATCTGTGTAGATTAGATAAGCAAAGTGTATGCGCGTTGTGCACGCTATACATTATGGTCAAGCATGCGCCCTTAAAATAGCATAATGAACCACGCGCAACGCGCCACTGACTTTAGACTAGTTTTTTTTGGTTAGTAGCGCAATTGTTTTTTGAAACTGCAAAATAGCATAAGAGATGGTTTGCGCCGCAACACGCCTCCTTTTTGCGCTGAACCGCCCAGGGAGCGCAAGTTTATTCCCTAGTTTGCCGACGTGCATCTGTGGAGGGAAAAACCCCGCTGTGCGCCGGCGCAAAATACGAATGATACATGCGTCACTGACAAAGTCAATTGCGCTGGGTGCAAGATAGGGCCCTCAATGTCACCCCATGATTTACTCATTCTCAGGCAATCCGAGATACACAAGTCCATCATCTTCAAGACAAACACATTCAGGGGTGGTTTCCCAGAAAGAGATTTTTTCTTTAAGCCAGGACTAGGCCTTAGTTTAATTAGGAAATATAACTAGTTTTAACAGACATGCCACACAAAAAATATCGCTTGTGTGCATTTTGAGTTGGGACAGCTCTTACATTTATTTTAGTCTAGGACTAGTCTAATCCCTGTCCGGTAAACTGTCCCTTAGAGTTATTTTAGTAAATGTTCTTTTCCCAGGAATCAGGGAACAACTTCTGACTTTGAAGCCCAAAAAAGTGTATCCATCCTTCATAGAACCATAAGGGGTTAATAAAGTTTTTTGTGGGTGATTGATGTGATTTTGTATGAAAAATATCTATATTTTAAACTTTATAAACTATAATAACTATCTTCCGGTAAAAACGCCACCTTGAACTAACGGAATTTACAAATGTCACTGCGCAACGTTTCAAGCGCTCACTACGTTAAAACTCTCATGTGAATCAGGTCCATGGCTGCAGCTGAAATCGCATACTGTGACAGTAGCTACTGAATTGGGGTGGATGGGGGTGGGGATGGCACAGTGGATAAGACACACGCCTTTGATCCGGGTTCGAATCCACTGTGACACACCATTGTGTCTCTGAGCAAGACACTTAACCCCAGTTGCTCCAGAGGTGTGCAACCTCTGACGTATATAGCAACGTATATAGCAATTGTAAGTTGCTTTGGATAAAAGCGTCAGCTAAATGAATAAGCAAGAAAGTAAGTACTGAATTGACCTATGGTTAAGCCATGCCCCCTCCACTCACTCGAACAAACAATCAACATTCAGTGATAGGTGCTATGGCAGCTGTCACACTAGGAGACATTTCACAGGAGGCAATTGATCATTTTTGGAGACAGAAAGACTATATATCATCTCGAAGTCACCAAAAGGGCATTAACTATGCATTGGAGGGTTAGATATTTATAATTTTATTGTTGAGAAGGTCGATGTAAAGCTTCACAGGTAAACGCGATAAACCGCATCTCGTTGCCATCATGATCAAATTAAATATGTACAGGAAGTTGCATATGTTTCCAGGACAAGCCTTTTTACCATCTTTACCAAGAGTACCAAGAGTTAGTTTGGTGGTGCTACAGTATTTACATGAATCATTCAGCACAACATTGCTATTACAAAACCATTTGTTATCTCAGTTATTTACAGATACGTTAATGAAGCTAAGTGACATGATGTACAACACAGCTAGAAGCTAACGTTAACGTTTTCTAATGTTAGGCTAACGTTACGTTAGAGATGTTAAAGATAATTTTCAAATGCGTTGTTGACTTAGCTTAGACGTGGACATCCATGTTTTTTAAAAATATCCACGTTTAGTTGGTGTTCTGGTCTACCTATAACTTAATCCAAAGAAGACACTTAACGTTATCTCGGTTGAAATGTGGCTTGGGAAAGTTTAAAAATACACACCGTCGCCCAGCCTTTTGAGATACCTAGTGTCGAAATTGCATGTACCCCATGCACACCGTTTGACCATTTTAAACTTAAAATGACAAGAAAAAACATATAAAAACGAATGAAAAATGACCAACTGCAATGCATTTCAATGGATGTGTAAGCTGAGAATGTCCGAGTGTATTGGGTTAGCTATGCACACTATAATTGGCACATTGCATTTGAGGGTGTGGCTTAGCCATAGGTCAATTAGATGAAGTACCTACTCATGGATCATTAAAACAGTAGGTACTATGTAGTATGAATATGGATAGTATGAATAATTTGGACGTATTACATCTGCCATGTTGATACATCACGTGACATACGTCGCCATAACAACAAGTAAGTTGTTAACTGGAATGGCGTTAACTAGCGCAATTTAACCACAAGGGACAGCTGTTTAATATATGTATTTGCATTTTAATAGAGCTGCGTTACCGCTTTTGGACATTTTTGAATAAAACAACGCCCCTTCGTCTTCTTCGTTGTATGACTCCTCTCCCCGGGGCTCACGGGATAGTTAAAGGCAGAGTGCGTGATCTCTGAAAGCCAATGTTGATATTTAAAATCACTTAAACAAACACGCTCCTACCCCAATAGAATCTGGACCTTCTTTTGATAGACCCGCCCCACACATACGCAAACCAGGTAATGATGTTGGTTAGTAGACACACCCCTTACTGCTGATTGGCTACAAGTGTGTTTTGGTACTCGGGCCGACTCCCTTTTCCAAAGTGTTTTTCAAAAGTCATGCAAACCTCCTTTTTGCATACTATATAGTATTGAAGTAGGCGGTTTCGGTCACAGCCCAGGTTACCGGAAGCTAGTTATTGTTTCAGTACTCTCTCATCTCAAGATACGCATAACATGACAAGAATACATTTTTGCAAATTCTAGACAAAAGGTGACTAAATCAAATATGCTAAATATGTTTAATTTAATTGGACGTTATTCCCATAGTTACATTTCCCATAGTGCTATTACAATCTCTAAAATGCTGCCTTTGGATGCAGCATTCCAAGGCATCAAGGCACATCCAAATCCAATGTTTGCTTAACTTCCTGTCTCCTGAGATAACTTCATCATCTTGTCCCACAATTCTATGCGTGTGTGTGTGCGGGGAATGTGACTCGTCGAAACGGGTCAAGTTTGAAAAAATAATATGGGGGCAAAGAAAGTGGATCACAAATTTAGTATATACTGTATAAAGTTTTATTTTACACACCTTTTGATTGCATTTCTAGCGAAAAAATATGGGATTTGTTATCACAAAGGCACTCTGTTTATATTTCAAACTGATTTGCATTACACTGCCTATGAAGGCTGTCCGAATTTGTTTCCAATAGCTGTCTTTATGTCACCAAAGTTATTGCCTCATGAGGCAGTGAGGCAACAAATCAGCTGTCAACACTTTTGGACGCAGCCATAGCTGGGATGAATTTAGTATTATTATTCAAAAATGTGGGAAAAAATGAGCAAGTGACCGTAAACATTGGCTGGCAGTATATACAGTATTCACATTTAGTTTAATTTAAAATGTTTTCAAGAGATTTGATGAGACCTGAGTTTATAACCACATTTGGAAAAAAATGAAATAGATTTAACCAAATACAGTGCCTTTCAACATCTATGTTTCATGTTTGTTAGAACTAAATATGTTGGACTCAGATGAGCGGGCAGGGACTCAGTACTCCTGCAGCAACTCCAGTCTGCCCACTGTACCCAGTGAAGGATCCACAGGGGTGGGCAAGGTGGCCAGCTGGGCTGTTAGCTTTGAGAGGTTGCTGGAGGACCCGATGGGCATTCGCTACTTCACAGTAAGTAAACAAGTATTGCTTATACAGTCACGGGCATGGGAGCAAATATTTATGGACGTGGAAAGCACGTCACTCCAGATATAAATATGCATCACATGCACTGGAAATGAATGCACATGTGGAAAAGGTATTGATTGCCATATTAAATGGATCATTTTGTTGTTGTGTTGTTCCTGTGATGGAAAAATACAAAACAATAAAGCATTCCTGACTGCGGTTTTGATATATCTCTTTGAATACCTCTTATCCAATCAAAACGATGAACCAGAACTACTGTAAGTTTGTTCACCAAGTTTGTTATACAACAAGCTGACCAGTATACTGTGCAAGCAGCAAAGAAATGCAGAAGTGATCTCCTAAAAATAAACCAGCTCTTGCTTCTCACGTCATAACCGTGCATTTATTGACGTCTTAATAGACAGAGCTTTGGAAGCAGCTAGCATGTTGCTTGGCTCTGTCAGGCATTTCAGTTTCACATTTGTTTACCAACCACGCAGTGCAAGTCATTCAACCAATTCATTGTGAAATTTGTAAAACAAGATAAAAGCAGTAAGGGTTAAGGTGAAAACGGCCCACATTGTGAGTCACTATAATTATATGGAAATGAGGAGGTGTGGAGATTTTGGCAGGGCTGATCCTGTGGATAGCTGGACGGGTTTATAAGGGCAAAGGAAACCTTTGGTATTTAGTGTTGAGATAAAAGAGCTCCAAGATTAAAGTAATGATGATTGAGCTAAATTTGTAAAATATGGCGCTTGCAACAGCGAGTTTGTGGGTTCGATCCCTGACTCTTAGTATCCTACATAATGGTAAAATGCTTACTTTGGACTGTAGGTCTCTTTGGTAAAAATCAAATGCATAAATGGTACTCTCTGGATTGTTTTAGCTTGGGAAAAATACAGATAAGCCCAATGGCTGGATTAAGTTAACCTAGAAAATGTACATATCTGACCCAATGGTTTGTAACAAAACGTCACATGAGGTTGAAACAACAAGCATACACTGTCAGAAAAAAGATACTAAACAATATCTTTTCTGTCACTGGGGTGGTACCCTCAAAGGATCATGTTTGTAAATGTCGCACCTTTTAGGGAACAATATTATACCCCAAGGATCTATTGTGAGCCTTAGGCCATGTTCATACTTGATTAAAGCAACCTCTGCTGCGATTGCTCGGTTTGTCCTTTTTTTTTTTTTTTTATCAATTCTGCCACCCAAACTTTGGTGCTCGTTTTGCTTCCAACCAACTCTGGTGCGGATCGACTGATATGTGAACACGCATGGACCAGAAACAGTTCAACAAACCAAAAACAGGATGTGATATCACAAGATGCAACCCTAATTTTAAAGCGCGATTCAATTTAAGGGGTACAAAACAGATAACTGTACCTTTAAAGGTGACATAGAATGATTGAACGGGGTATTTATCCTTGTTCTGTGATGTGACATGTAGACATCAACATTTTGGTTGGGTCTGTAATGCCTTAGGTGCTTCCTAAAAACCTCTTTCAGAAAGCTATATTAGGGTTGGGGATTTTGGTTTTGCACCTATTTTGCATCCCTTCGGGCTTAACTGGCAACCTCATTATGTAATGCAAGCACTTGACGCTGATTGGCTTTTGCTGACACTCAAAAGAATGTAAAGTTTGCCGTCTTCCGGACACGGACAGACCAAAATGTTACAGATAGAAGCATAGATTTGTATAAAGGCTAGATATCTTACTGCAGAGTCTCTAACGTCATCACTTGGCGGCCATCTTACCACAGGCAGCTCGCTCACTCGTAGCATTGAGTTTAATGGTGCAGATACTTTTAAATGACCATAACTTGCTCAATTTTCTACAGTTTGGTTTCTTACAAACATTATTAACGTGGTATAATTCTGGATGCTTTTTTTAGTATAAGTATGCAGTGTCATAGGTACATCTTTGATGTTTATAACAAACCAAACGTTTGAAAATCTTTAAAAAATTAAGCAAGTTATGGTCATTTAAAAGTACCTGCACCATTAAAACTCAATGCTGCGAGTGAGCGCGCCCTGTGGTAAGATGGCCACCAAATACAGACGTTCAACTCAATTGGGCAGCAGCAGGGGTGAGACATCTAGCCTTTATACATATCTATGGATAGACGAGCACACCTCGGAAAGTGACTCGCCATTTCGCCTTGAACTTTGCGAAATCTGCTGCAATTTACTTCCCGTTGGAGGCGAGAGGCCGGATATATGCAAATAATTTTGAAGGGAAGGGAAGTGAATGAGAGTGGGGGGGTGAGATGCATTTTATGTAACATATATCCGTTACGTAAAAAGGTGCAGTTTTGTACCGTGTAGATAAATTTAAAGCCATTGGTTGTGTTTGTCCATATTTAGTCCAAGCATGCGTTGAAATTAGAGATGCACCGATATTTAGGCCAAGAATTGTTTATTTATCAATATTTAAAAACAGCCATAGTCATGGTCGATATATCCTGTCAATCAAAAGACAACAGGAAAATGCAACTATGTGTATAGATAATGTAAATAAACAACACTCGTGAATGAATTATATTCAGAAATTTTATATCTTTAGATTTTAGTTAATGCAAGTTAATATAACCACCAAACTATCGGTATCAGCAGATATCAGTCTGAATAATCGGCTATCGTATCGGTGGAAATTTTTATGCTGTGTTTACACCAGATGCGGTAGAGCATCAAGCGCAAGTGATTTCAATGTTAAGTCAATGTGAAGACACGTTGATACGCGTCTGGAGGTCCCGCGGCGCGGATGTGGCGTTTAGCGCGGCACAGAAGACGCGTTTCCGCCTAATTCGCGCGTCTAGTTCACGTGAATGCCACGAATTGAGTGTGGTGCGCGTTACGCACGAATGGTGCTTTTGTGGATTTTGCTTTTGATGCGAATTTGCGGCTGACGCCCAAGTTGGAAAATTTGAATTTTGGTGGATTTTTGCGCCACGTTAAACAATTAAAAAGTTAAACTGTGGCGGCAGCCAGGGGCGTTGCTAGACATAAAGCTCTACTGGGGCACAGGCCCCCCATTTTTTTTTTTTTTTACTTTTTCTTGAAAGCCTGCGGTGTGCAAGATACAATTTCCTTTGCTTAACCCACTATTCCAACATTGCAACAAGTACTGGGAAAGACAAACATTTATTTAAAAGTATCATCTTCATATATACATATATACAACATAATTAACATGTCTTAAGGCATAAAATGTTTGGAAATAATGGCTGGAGAGAAAAAAATGTTATGCACATTTGCATTTTACATAACAATGATTAATAACTTCTTTTTTTATTTTTAAGAATATTTTCATTTTATGACTACTAAAAAAATCTATCTTAGTTACTGCTAACTGATTATGTAATGACCTAGAGCTAGTGAACTAAATATTAATTTCATATCTGAAAATACAGAACAGTATAACACAGTTTTTGTATGTGAACAATGCAATTTTATAGACTATTGACAGGGGTTTTACTGAAATTTTCCCTCTAATGTTTAAGCCCTGACAGGGTAGGATGTTATGTGTCTTTACTCCCTTAAATTCATCATCTCTCATTTTTCCTTCCCTTTTCCTGCTTTGCACAAAACATTTCTGATGTCCATCACATGCGTCAATGAGATTTTCATTATTATTTAGAAACTTACTTTAGTCTCGCCATGTTTTCATAAACCAACTCAATCGCGTGTACTTTGTTTGCGGCTGCGCACGGCAAAACAGTCGCGTGCACGCCTCAATTCATGTCCGCGTCCGCGCACCCATTCATGTCCGTGCGCGGACGCGGACATGAATTGAGGCGTGCACGCGTCAGTGCGACTGTTGCGTCGCTTTTTCAAACGTGAATTGGGTACCTACATTGCATATAGATCCGTTTTGCCGCGATTGTCTTTGTAAAGGAATAAACTAGTTAACTGCTAAATTGTAAACTTGAGATTTACACAGGGGCACAAAAGATTTACACTGGGGCACGTGCCCCAGTAAAAGGGGTCTAGCGACGCCCCTGGCGGCAGCCCCGCCTGGAATCACTCATTCAGCGTGAAGGCTTGATATTGTCCGTGAGCAGTCACCCGGAGGTATACGACACAAGTTCGTATTTCTATAGAGACAGGAATAAAAAGGACCTAGCTTGGAAGAGTGTCAGTGAGGACATTGGGCAACCTGGTTAGTTGTAAATACACAATTCACTTTTGAGCCGTGGACGTTTATCGACCCGCGCCATTTATTTTCACCCTATAGTAAGGTTACCACATACAAACCGGTAACTCTCTCAATGAATGCACAATCAACCTCAGCCAACCTGCAAATAGACAACCGTATAGCACTTGAACTCCCACAAGAAGCGGATTTTGCCTCTGATGCGCGTCAAATGCTTGCTTTTTCCGCGCGTCTACTTCGCTCTACACACGCAAATGCATTCAAACTGTTCAAGCGGCAAACTAGGCGCGGTAGACGCGATTTTGATGCCTGAAACGCGGTTGGTGTAAACGCAGCATTATATCAGCATCTCTAGTTGAAACAACTCAGCATTTTATAGAGTGTGTAGGCCAACAGACACATTTTGGGATTGTACATGATGCACATAAATATCAGAAATGTGAACAAGGTTTGTATTCAACAGGCATTCCTCAAATCCGAGGTCAGCGCTGAAAACATTTTATTCTGGTTGGCTTGTGAAAAGTACCGCAAGATTCCTGCCCATCAAACTGAACAGGTAAGAAACCATGGTGGATGATGGTCACTATTTTAAAGAGACAGTTGACACAAAAATAAAAAGCATGTTGTACCAAAGTATTTTGTGTGGAAAGGGTCTGTGAATACGTAAGCCTTTTAGACTTTATAGACTATATAAGACTAACAAGATATGGTGACCTCAAACTGTCGAGCTTCATAAAGGACAAAATCCTTATCAAAGCATCATACAAGTAGTCCATATGACTGCCGCACTGTATTCTGGAGAGATGCACAGATTAAATTTCAAGGCATTATTCACATTCAAATCAAATTATTCATGCAAATCATTATACATGTGTCGAATTTAATTTGGCACCCATGATGCAAGCCTAACTGTCATTAACAGTTGACCCGTATGCAGAAATTGTGTTTCACTGAAAATATAACAACATGTGAGTGAGAGCATTTATGGGTGAGATATTGTTTTAATATCATACATTGTTCTCTTTAGTACTGGAGACGAATTGTCATTTGCATTTATGCTTATAAATACATATATCCTACAAAGTAAAATGATGGTACGTTGGTCTTTTCTTTCGCTAGCTGAAGAAAGAGGCTCTCTCGATTTACAACATCTACCTGTCCAGCAATGCAACCTCTCCCATCAACATAGATGACAGGGTACGAGTAGAAGAAAAAGATGTGCAAAACCCCCATCCTGATATCTTTCAAAAGGCCCAACAACAGGTATGCGATGATTTGCCAGATTTCAGGATTTCCCAAAAGGGTTCATGAACTCCTTGTTTTGTGACTGATACCAAATTATATTAAACAAAGATATACATTGTACATTGTTGTTGTGTAAATCTTAAAAATGTATAACATGCCATAGTGATACCTTTATCGCCATACGAAACATGACAAAGAGGATCCTGCTATTTCATACAAACCACAGGGAAAACTCCCTGAGCGACTAAAAGCAATCAAATCTAAAGCCAATCTCCTTTGACTCCCTCTTGAGCAGAAGTGTCCTTACCTCTCTTCTCTCTCTAGATCTTCAAGCTGATGAAGTTTGACAGCTATACTCGCTTTGTGCGCTCGCAGCTCTATCAGAACTGCATGCTGGCTAATGTGGAGGGCAAGCCTCTGCCAGGGCTGGACTCTCGTGGCAAACCCCTCACTTTAGCCAAACCCACCAGCACTTCACCCAAAGGCCAAGTCAAAGCTGACAGCAGAACTAAAGAGGTATGGTCTTCACAAGAGCTTTAAGATTAAATGGGTTGGGCTCATGCAACACACATTTGTGTCATTCATAACACTAACATAAAGAGAGTTCACCCAGAAAATGAAACGTTTGTCATCATTAACTCAACCTTAACCTGTATAAAGGAAGGAAGAAATTTGTGATCAAACCCAAGTATGAGCACCACTGACTTCCATAGTAGGAAAAATACTATGGAAGTCAGTGGTGCTCAAAAATGGTTTGGTTCTACATTTTGCAAGATGTAAACATCACTGGTCCAGAAGAACTTCCTGTTTTAACACTGAACAAAATATTAATATTAATTACTATTAGAACAAAATACAACCAACAGAAAATTTTGACCTGAATTAAAATGTCAAATAAATGTGAATTAAAAACTTAAAAGCAACAGGAAGCGCTTCTGTACCAGTGTTGTTTACATCTTGCAAAATGGTCTATACATGCCTAACATTAGTTTAAACAGACTGCATGAACTAAAGATCGTTAATTTCGCTGTCCAACACATTGTGAAAGACTAGTTGTTCATTTTAAATCATTTAAAAAATAGCCATACTGTTTTTAATATATAGCGTATTATTATGTTTCTTGAAGTTTAAAGGATTAGTCAATTTTCTTAAAAAAAAATCCAGATTATTTACTCACCACCATGTCATCCAAAATGTTGATGTCTTTCTTTGTTCAGTCGAGAAGAAATTATGTTTTTTGAGGAAAACATTTCAAGATTTTTCTCATTTTAATGGACTTTAATGGACCCCAACACTTAACAGTTTTAAAGCAGTTTAAAATTGCAGTTTCAAAGGACTCTAAACGATCTCAAATGAGGCATAAGGGTCTTATCTAGGAAAACGATTGTCATTTTTGACAAGAAAAATAAAACATATGCACTTTTAAACCACAACTTCTCGTCTAAAAGCGGTCCTGTGAAGCAACAGGGCGACCTCACGTAATACGTCATCACGTCAAATCCTGGAATGTTTTCCTCAAAAAACATAATTTCTTCTCGACTGAACAAAGAAAGACATCAACATTTTGGATGACATGGTGGTGAGTAAATGATCTGAAAAAAAAATGGACTAATCCTTTTAGTCGTTTGTATTTGTATTTAACTCGCCTTATTTTAGCAAGCCAGTCATATGAGACGTTCAAGGGGCGTGGTCGAATTGGGTGTGCGAGTGTTTGGGCGGATGTTTGATAACACGGTTCCACCTCCGGGCTCCACGGACTATTCCTTCTGTGCATGCACCAGCTCCAGACTGATATTTTTGCATAACATGTCAACGCCCATTGTCGTACATTTTACGTTCAGTTTATTACAATGGAAGGAAGCGCCATCGCATCGTCCATCTTTTTTTACAGTCTATGGTTTGGCTACAAACATTGCTCAAAATATCTTCTTTTGTGTTCATCAAGGTTTGGACAACTTGATGGTGAGTAAATGATGACAAATGTATTTTATTTTTGGGTGAACTATCTCTTTAATAAACCTGTGGGCAGAGAACCGTTTGTGAAGCTCTGCGGTGGCCATGCAGAGACCTTTGGTGTGGCAGGTGCTCAAAGTATAAAAAGGGCACATGGGACATTCCTTGCTGACACACATATCAATATGGATGCAAATAAATAAAGTAAAACAGATGGAAAAGACAATTTTAATCTAATATTTTTCTTTATTTTCTGCAAATAGATTCAAAATATCTAAATAGACAAAAGGTGTGTGTGGTCTTCAGTATGCAGTTAAATATATGATAATGATATCATACACTCACCTAAAGGATTATTAGGAACACCTGTTCAATTTCTCATTAATGCAATTATATAATCAACCAATCACATGGCAGTTGCTTCAGTGCATTTAGGGGTGTGGTCCTGGTCAAGACGATCTCCTGAGCTCCAAACTGAATGTCAGAATGGGAAAGAAAGGTGATTTAAAGGAGTAGTCCACTTTATATATGGGGCCCATTGACTTTCCATAGTATTTTTTTTCCTACTATAAAAAGTCAATAGACCCCATCTCTAAAGTGGACTACTCCTTTAAGCAATTTTGAGCCTGGCATGGTTATTTGTGCCAGACGTGCCGGTCTGAGTATTTCACAATCTGCTCAGTTACTGGGATTTTCACGCACAACCATTTTTAGGGTTTACAAAAATGATGTGAAAAGGGAGAAGCATCCAGTATGCAGCAGTCATGTGGGGAAAATGCCTTGTTGATGCTAGAGGTCAGAGGAGAATGGGCCGACTGATTCAAGCTGATAGAAGAGCAACTTTGACTGAAATAACCACTCGTCATAACTGAGGTATGAAGCAAAGCATTTGTGAAGCCACAACACGCACAACCTTGATGCAGATGGGCTACAACAGCAGAAGACCCCACCGGGTACCACTCATCTCCACTACAAATATGAAAAAGATTCTACAATTTGCACAAGCTCATCAAAATTGGACAGTTGAAGACTGGAAAAATGTTGCCTGGTCTGATGAGTCTCGATTTCTGTTGAGACATTCAGATGGTAGAGTCAGAATTTGGCGTAAACAGAATAAGAACATGGATCCATCAAGCCTTGTTACCACTGTGCAGGCTGCTGGTGTAATGGTGTGGGGATGTTTTCTTGGCACACTTTAGGCACCTTAGTGACAATTGGGCATTGTTTAAATGCCACAGCCTACCTGAGCATTGTTTCTGACCATGTCCATCCCTTTATGAACCACCATGTACCCATCCTCTGATGGCCACTTCCAGCAGGATAATGCACCATGTCACAAAGCTCGAATCATTTCAAATTGGTTTCTTGAACATGACAATAAGTTCACTGTACTAAAATGGCCCCCACAGTCACCAGATCCTAACCCAGTAGAGCATCTTTGGGATGTGGTGGAACGGGAGCTTCGTGCCCTGGATGTGCATCCCGCAAATCTTAATCAACTGCAGGATGCTATCTAATCAATATGGGCCAACATTTCTAAAGAATGCTTTCGGCACCTTGTTGAATCAATGCCACGTAGAATTAAGGCAGTTCTGAAGGTGAAAGAGGGTCAAACACAGTATTAGTATGGTGTTCCTAATAATCCTTTAGGTGAGTGTATATTGCATTGTATGCAAATATAATTCGATTCTAATTTTGTCCTGAATTTAATCTTTTATAATTTTTTTAACAATAATAAAACAGTTATAATGAGAAAAAACTGCTTTAATAGTAATTTAAAGTATAAATAATTTTTAGTTTAGTCAAATGAAGTAAAGACCAGACCCGTTGAAGCCCATGAATTTTTTCTGCTCAATCAGCAAGAACAAAGTAAGTGAACATGCATGCATCATTTATTGTATGCTGTGTATAAATTCAATGTAGCAGCTGTAGCTAACATTACTTGCATCTAGTTAACGTAACACACAGGTGCTCAAGCAAATAAACCCCCACCACACGTGCCTGAATATAATATGTCAATGTATTATGTAAAATAATAACTTGGGTGCACTGCTCAGTAAGTAGCTTTAGGAAAGTGCATGAATGTAAATTTTAAAATGAATTGTTTTTCAGAGATTAAAGGTCAAGCCAGAGTCTGAAGATGTGGTAGAGAGGAGGAAGGTCAATCTGATAGGAAAAGACAAACGCAAAGAGAAGAGAGAGTCATGGGGAGGTGATGTTATGATGCCAGATTATAGCCTTAATATGAGACAAAATAAGAACTAAATTTAGCCCATCTAATAATTTAAGACAGTGTAATAAATTTGTTCCCTGTTTTTGACCACTTCCAGAACAAACTTTTAGCTCCAAGACTGGACTGAAGAGTTCAGAGGTAACTCCATATAAAGTCTCCCTGTACAAGGATCATACAATCACTTAAAATAAATATCGTTTGTGACCCAGTCTGTGAAAACCCAATAAAAGTCATGATTTACTTTCTATATAACATCATCCTGCATAACATAAAGCACATTCAGTGAAAATATTACCCTGATATCTTTAATATTGGCTCAGTAAGGTCATGTCAAAGATTGAAATTAATGCGAAATCAAACTTTGATGATCTTCATATCATAAATAAATTGTAAGACTTTAGATTGGACTTCACAAACAGGGTCACTTGTAATAAAGCTGTTCAGTCTTAAAACCAGGAAGAAAATTAGCATTTTTAAACCATGGCTTCTATTAACTTTAGATTAATCAATATAAAAAATATCATAGAAATCAATTCAACTTTTACTCAAGTCTTTAAAAAAGATAAAATGTTCTTGTTTTCCAGTTATCATGTTTATTTCGAGTCATGTTTTATTTTTATCGTTAATGTTGTCATATCCTGTTAACTTCCGTGAATGTTTCCTCACATCATATTAACCACAAACCTAACTTTTCTCTTAAATCTCATAATTAGAAACTCATGGGAATAAGACTGTTGGTTTGGCCTTTATATTGACATCATCAATGATAAGCTCTATAAATGTCATTTATAACAGGCTGAAAAATTAGTGGCTCGCTCTGCAGAAGGAAGGGTTGACAAATATTGCTGTGTGTTCTTACCTGACGGCACGGCCTCTCTCACCCCGGCCCGACCAGGACTCACTGTACGCGATATGCTCACTGGCTTGTGTGAGAAGAGACGCCTTCCTCTGTCAGATATCATCATCTATCTACAAGGCAAAGATAAGGTAAGAACTGTTAAAGTGAAACATTGCATATATTTTAGAAACTCATTAAACTACATGTATAGAATAGCGTACAGTAAACATAATTGTCGTACAAAAACATTTATCTGGCCCAAAATATATTTTAAATATATGCTAAATACATGTTGTAGCAAGTAAATCTTAATTAAATATATTTTTTAATTTGAAAATATTTTAGTATAATTTGATTTAGATTTAGCCTTCATATATTAACATATATTTAAAATGTATTTCACAGCAACATTTATCATTTCTAAACACATTTATAATTTGACACCCCATACTGCAAAGTTTGTATAAATGTAAAAGTATGTATACAATTTAAATATAATAGTTTACAGGTTTTTAACATACAAGGTGCAATGTGAATATAAATGCTTTAAAATATAGAAACTATAGAAACCAGCCCTACCCATTTCATTTCAGAAGCCGGATATACGTCACCATTAAAGGATTAGTCAATTTTCTTAAAAAAAATCCAGAAAATTTAATCACCACCGTGTCATCCAAAATGTTGATGTCTTTCTTTGTTCAGTCGAGAAGAAATTATGTTTTTGAGGAAAACATTGCAAGATTTTTTTCATTTTAATGGACTTTAATGGACCCCAACACTTAACAGTTTTAATGCAGTTTAAAATTGCAGTTTCAAAGGACTCTAAACGATCCTAAACGTTGCATAAGGGTCTTATCTAGCGAAACGATTGTCATTTTTGACAAGAAAAATAAAAAATATGCACTTTTAAACCACAACTTCTCGTCTAGGTCCGGTCCTGAAAAGTGTCAGCGCGACCTCACGTAAATGCTTAGTGACGTAGAAAGTTCACATGTTACATAATATATGAAACGCACATTTGCGACCATTTTAAACAATAAACTGACACAAAGACATTAATTAGTATCATTACACATACAACAACGTCGGAACGGTCCTCTTTCTCCACATCTGTAAACACTGGGGCGTAGTTTCGCATACATCATTTGTGATCCCTTGACGTGATGACGTATTGCGTGAGGTCGCGCTGGCGCTTTTCAGGACCGGAGATAGACGTTGTGGTTTAAAAGTGCATATTTTTTATTTTTCTTGTCAAAAATGACAATCGTTTCACTAGAAAAGACCCTTATGCCTTGTTTGGGATTGTTTAGAGTCCTTTGACACTCTGTTGAAAAAACTGTTAAGTGTTAAGTGTTGGGGTCCATTAAAGTCCATTAAAATGAAAAAAAAAATCCTGGAATGTTTTCCTCAAAAAACATAATTTATTCTCGACTGACATGGTCGTGAGTAAATTATTTGGATTTTTTTTAAGTAAATTGACTAATCCTTTAAACTTTTGATAAGATCATTTGACTCCAATCCTTAAAATTGAGCCTTGACAACCCAATCCAACCAATTCTATATGTGATTTGAAATCCATTTATAATCAGGTGTTTGTAAATGCGTTTCGGTGAGCTAAAGTAGTTCTTTTCATCATTCAGGACTGTAATTTGTTATAAAAGCTCAGTAGAGTCTACAGCTGTGTCATTTACACTTAAATAGGACATTCACAATGTACTGAATGGTGGATGGGCGAGTGCCTTTAAATGTACCATATGCATGAATGTGTTCAGCACGTTTGCTTCACGAGTGTTTTATGATGAACATAACCACAAGCAAAATTTCCAGATTTGTTTGCCTTTTTGTATTAAGCCTCTCACACAGTTCTTTTCCACCCTTTAATCCATATAACGGTATAGCAACCGCTATCTCTGGACCAGGACAGTTCTCTGCTGAAGGACCAGCAGGTGTTTTTGGAACTGAGGGTAACATTTGCGTGAGTATTGTCACTGTTTTATCATAAAACCATTTAGCTTCGGGTCAACCACAAACAATCCATATAAATAGCCTGTTTTGTCAGAAGTTAAACTGTGGACGTTTCTGCTTCTTATACAGGGTGAAGGTAGCTTTCACCGGTAAAACTGTGGCTGTTGTTGTGAAGTCCAATAAGACGCTGCAGGACGCCCTCAACACAATGCTTACTAAACACCGCCTCAGGCCACAGGACGCCACTGTTACCATGGTGAGTTGTGGTCTACGGTGATTGGAATAGATGTTTTATTTTGTTCTTTGTTAAAAGTTAACAGTTTGACCTTCTTTGATGGACCACAAGCTGGACACAGGGGAGAGATTTGGTTTGTTCTGTTCCCCAGGTTATACATTAATCTGAAAAAGCAGGACGGTAGTAATGTTAAAACAAACCCTAAAGAAAATGTATGACATAAATTAAACAAAACATATTAAATTAAACAATGTAGTGCTGTTGATTAGTATCCTTATATTTTTTTGTAATTACACAGAATCTATGATAAATTCATGAATTTTTTATAAAATGTCATAAAACTTGGGTGTCCCAGCACAATCTCGCGGCACCCCAGGGGCCACTAGCGGTGGGAGCAAGAATCGATTCTTAGATGCATCGCGATGTGGATGTGGACAATTCTGAATCAATTCACAAATTTCAAAAATCGATTCTTAAAAGTTAGTTCACAAAATAATAACATGACTTTTTCAGAACCCAAAAGCGGAACTCAACTGTGCTGCACACAGCCAGCTTGAGAGCACGCACCGCACAAGCACCTACTGTACAGCCGAGTTTACACAAGCAGTAGAGAAAGAAAAAAAAACAAATATATCTAGGACCGCCCTGTTTGACTCATTCTAAACTGCAAGAAATCAAAATACACTTTGGGATGGTCTTCCTCTGCCTTTTCTCTGTTCAGGGTTTAATTTACTGACTCATCTGACTTTGCAAATAGTGTTTCCCCAAACTTGCTGCTGACTGTTTAGACATAAGAACATAAATTTATTTCTGTAAAAATAAGCATATAGTTATCCAGACGGAGGCGCTGGGTGTGCTGCATTAGCTAAAAACAGTGATACTGCCAAAATCGCTGTGTATAAAGATGATGATGAGACCATGGGCCCTATTTTAACCATCTAAGCGCATGGTGCACGGTCTAAATGGGCATTTCTGATGCCACTTTTGCTAATTTAACGATGGGAAAAATGGTTTGTGCGCCGAGCGCATGGTCGAAAAGGGTTGTACATATTTACCTAATGAGTAATGGGTGTGTTTTGGGCGTAATGTGCAATAAACCAATGAGAGTCTTATCTGTCATCCCCTTTTAAAGCCTGTTGCGCTGGCGCTGTGCATAATCCCTATTTAGATGATGGACTTTGTAAACTGAAAAACTAAGCGGAGGAAGAAGATCCCCAGTTTAAGAAAAATTTATTAAAACCTTTAAAAGCCTTTTTCTTTCAGTCATAGAAGTACAAATAGCAGGCTTTGAATTGCTGTAAATGTATTGATATCCTACATAATCAATGTAATCTCATAAAATAATTTGCAAATATGCAAGAAAAGGTTTGTACTCTAAAAATGCAAACAAAAGATAAAGGATTTACAAACGTGCAGAAAGCCGACGCGTTTCAGCACTAGAACAGCGCCATATGGGATTTTATTACAAAGCATTACTTAAAATGTTTCTCATCTTACCATATCCACAGGTACAGAGTCATCATATACAATAAATCCATAAGATAGCATTTAAAAAAACATTTAAAATAGATGCATTTGTTTAAAGCAAAGCATTTATTTACTTACCAGGATACAGGCGAAGCAGCTCTTTGTGCCTTCTAACGTCTCATAATCGATCCTCATTTATGTCCAAGAGACTCAATAATAATCTTTTACATTCAATCCTTTAATATTTCATATTTAAAAGCATTTTTGTGCTGCTGCGCATTCATGTATGTGATAAACAAAATTTTTCAAAGCATTTTTTTTAAAAAGTGGAGGGCGGTTCTTTTCTAAAATTCAGGAAAATCTTCCGCTATACCTTTAATTAAATCTCAATCTTAAATTACATTTCTTAGGTCATTTTGCTTACCAAGAAAATGCATCTTGATTTAAGAATGTTTAGATATTTGTACTTTAAACAAGACTAAAATACTAAGTACAAAAAGTAATTTTTTGTATGTGACAGTTTGTATTATTTGTGAACAGTCAGACTGTATGTCGCTGGAAACCAGTGGCATTCCTGGTGATAACATCCTGGTATTCATCAGTCTCTCATTGTTTTTCTTTATGTTTTTTTCAGAGTGGAAGTGGACATGTAATAAGTTTGAATACACCGGTCACACTTCTAGCCAATAAGACACTAATTCTAGATAAAGGTATGAATATCTGGTTCTTTGATTGTATTGGGTTTGGTCTTTCTATTTTCCCTGGCTTTTTCTTCAGTTTACTAACAATGATCTAAGTGATTTGTCCACTGAGATCTCCAGTAGCCCTGTCCTCTGTAGAAAACATGTCATCTTGCATTTGTACTGCATTGTTTTTTTCCTGTCACGTTTCACTTTGCAACATGAAACTTTTTACCATCTAGACTGAATTCTGAGCCACGGTTACCTTTACATAAACTGTACAACTTTTTTATATTATGATGTAAAGGTATAATATATGTATGTTTTCATCATGTCACAGCTGTGGACAAGGCCAGCAGCTCGAAGGGCATCACATCACCACCTTCATTACATGTAAGTCTAATGCTGCTATCCGGCAGTGCTCATTAACTCGGTTTCAAACCTAGTGAACTGCCTACCTAGACAGTATTTTGAGGTACACTCGATTTGAAGCCTGCTCCAGAGGGTGGACAGCATTATTATGATGCCTACAAAGATGCATTCTTTCAGACAGGCATTGCGTGCATCCTTAGTGAAGAAAGCAATCCCAGAATGCACTGCTATGTCAATTATAAACATATGTTTTTTTCAGTGCTGAGGAGTAAACAATAGTTTCATCATATTAAGAATTGACTGCTTTTCCCAATATTGTTTTTAACTTTAAAGATGTCATAAGATGCGATTTCATGTTTTTCTTTGTCTTTGGAGTGTTAAAAACTGTTGCATGTAGAAGATCCATAGAGTCGCAAAGATTAACTCATTCCCCGATAGACATTTTTTTAAAAGTTGCCTGCCAGCATTTTTTTGTGATTTTCACAGAAGTTTTACAAAATGCCTTCTAGGAAAATTTTCTTTTATAAATAAACACAAATATATTAAATTAAAGAACAGACCCTCTGCTTTCAAACAAACAAAATGGGAAAAAGTGTCATCCTATCTATATTTTTTTTTCTCTGCTTATAAACTCTTATGGGTATTTTTCTTTGAAAATAATTTTTTTTTAGCAAAAAGCTGAAATAATTGAATTTTTTGAAGGAATTTTGTTAGAGATCAGATTCAGAATGATTATCAGAACATACACATGGTTTAAAATTAGTAAATAAAGTTTTCGCTTCAGTTTTTTTTTAATTGCTTAAGTGCGCCGTCTAGTGGATAATCTGTATTGCAGATTAATATAAAAATTTATCAGGGACACGTTTTTTTAATGCAAATGTTTTCTCTTAAGATATTTAAAATTATGTTAGATTAACCTGTTATTTATGTTAACCGGGTAAATTGGGCAAGAAAGAGTTAAAGTCTCATCCACGCCTTCCTAAAACGGTTCAATTAAACACGCCTCCACATATCTACGTCACTGTGCTGGAAGATCTGCATAACACCAGCCAAATGTATATGCAAAGAAAGAAGGCATAACTTTTTCTTCTCACTGTAGTATTGTTGCCGCTGCCATATCAGGGACATGCTGTGCTTTGGGAGCTGATATTCCAAATATGGTACATTTAAAAAAAAATTGTATCTTGCCCAATTTACCCGGTTAACATAAATAACAGGTTAATCTAACATAATTTTAAATATCTTTATGAACTTAATTTTATCATGTTCAACCCACTTAATTAAAAAAATTACGTCAACTTAATAATTTTGTGTTGGGACTACATCAATGATTTTGGTTGATTTTAGTAACTGCGCCGTAGACCTGCATTTTCCAGCATGCTTTGCGTGCAACTGCATTTGGAGAGAAATTTGTAAAATTAAGTATTATTTTTTATACATATTTAGGTAAATAGATTTTTGCTCACACCTACAAAGTGCCAATTTTAACATGGTATGATAAATTATCTGTTGGGCATTTTGAGCTTAAACGTGACAAACGCGCTCTGGGGACACCAAAGACTTATTTTAAATCTTTAAAAAAATCTCATAATATGACCCCTTTAAGAGTTTGTGTTATATTTTTACGAATTGTTTGGTTACCATGGTGCATAAGAGTGGCTTGTGGTTAAGTTGTGGATGTGAGGTACTTCCCTCAATGAGCACGAACTGTGTTAATGCCTAATCTGGAGATCAGGCTCTTCTCACATGCTCATCCTATGTATCATGTTATTATTATTAGTAATAGTATGCTAATATATGCTAATGCAAAATTGGTATAATATAGAAACAGTCATTTATTAAGTTGGTTTAACAAGACATTATTTATTTGAATTAACTTGTTTTGTCCTTGTTGAACAGACCGGAACTAATTGCCTAGAAAACTTTTCTTTAACTGAACTAAGTTTATTGAACAAGATAATTTTATGACAAAAAAATTAAATGTATTAAGTCAGTGCAACAAAACATTATTTGCTTAAATTAACTTTGAATGAACGCCTAAACTATTTTCGTGGAAAAGTTTTTGATTCAAAATCATGAAAATCTTTTTTCATGTTTGCTATAATTGGGTCCTCAGTGCATCTATCAACCTAGAAAATGTGAAAAAAACAGCAACCCAGTAACTTAGTTTTGGTAAACCATTCACTGCAAGCATGTGGAAAAAGTAGGACATTGAAATTTGGCTCCCCTTATGATGTCAGAAGAGGATAATACCACCCCACTGAAATTTAGTGCAGTGTTGAATTTTAAAGGACACCCCCCAAAACAGCTAATTTTAGCTCACACCTACAAAGTGACAATTTAAACATGTTATAATAAATTATTTATATGATATTTTTAGCTAGAACTTCACATTAAGACACCAAAGATCTTAAAAAAGTCTTGTGAAATGTCGCCTTTAAATTACGTTGATTGAACAAACTATTTTTTTGAGGGGCATACATTTTCGCAACATGCTTGAGATATTCGGCCAGTCAGAGCACACTGTGTTTTTCAGAACAGTGGGATTTGGAAAAACCGTCACATTTCTGAAATGCAGGGCATAGAGGAGCAACAATAATGTGGAAAATACTGTGTTTTTACCTTAAACTGTGTAAACACATTGCATTACACCAAATAAACAAAATAATGTTATTTTTAGCAACATCATATGACCCATTTAAACTTCCATGTTGTCTTCCATTTACTTTTTGAAATATGTCAGGTTGTCAAAAACTACTCCCTTTGTAGGCAGAAACCAACAGGGATCCTCATTAGATATTGGAGCATCTTATCATATTCTTGTCATTCCCTGTGGTTTAAACTGTTATAAATCATAAATAAATAAAAAATAAACTTTCTAAATCTGTCATCAGGATCGGAGAGGTGGCGTTGATTCAAACATGTTCCCTACCGGGATTTCCCGATCAACCCCCAGACAGAGAAACCCTGGACTGAGGAAAACTTATGACATGGAGGGTAAAGATATTCTGTCTTTATATTCCAACACGATCTGTTAAGTGTAAATACATCTGTGTCTTATTGGTTCTGGTTAAATGTCCAGGTCTGGTGGAGTTGATGAACCGAGCCCAGTGCTGCAGCGCTGATGATCAGAGAGGTCTTCTGAAGAAAGAACATCTGATGCTCCCTCAGTTCCTTCAGTTACCTCTGGAGGATGTTGATGAAACAGAGACATGCAAATCACTGGATGAGTCCTGTTCCAGTATGAGCTCTCTCGAAACAGTTTCTCCTGCTGAACCAGACCCATCGGAGAAAGGACCGTCGACCGAGAGCGACTGTTCAAACCCAGCTCGAGAAACTATGGTGTGAAGTTAATGGACCTGTTACACTGTTTGCTTCAATAATCCGTCACGCTGGGACATGGAAAACACACAATCTGTTTCAGTAATGTGACAGCAGTGGCCTTTAATGATGAACACTTGTCATTCAGGCTCTTTTGATAGGAACATCTGATGAAATATTGTTTACAGAGGATGTGATTCTGCACAATGTTAATGTCCAGCTGCATGTATTTATTTTAAATTGATTCACCTAACAACAATACATTGTATCTGTTTTAAATAAGACGCACGTTGCATACTGCTGTATATTTACCAAAAAACAAAATGGAAAGAGAAAAATAAGATATGGTTTTGACTTAAGGACTTAAAAGATTAATAATAGCATGGTTTCTTTAAGATACACTGTTAGATTTGCCTCATTCAGTAGTGATGTGTCTTCGCTTTTCAAGACATTCAATTATCCTGGGGCTAAATAAAGAGAGAATGACAGAAATGGAAGGAGGCCGAAGCTTGATGGTTACCTCTGGCTTTCTGCTAACTCATAAAGCATAAATACTGCATACAGACAAGCACGCTTACTTAATGCATGCTGTCCTCAGGACAGTCTTCACCCAGGACTCTTTGCTCTCTATATCCATGGTCTCTGAATTGTCAGCGGGTAGTGATGAGGTAATCGTCTGGTTTTAAAAATCAGACACAATCAGAATGTCCTCAGTTGTCAAGATGAGGCACAACCAGAAAGAGGAAGAATTCAAAGGGAGAGAATAAGAGAGAGAGAGAATCAGAGGAATAAAGTAAGAGAGTGAGAGAATGAAAATGGAAGTCAGTGAAAGAAGGAAAGAGAGAACAAGAAGAAAAAAGTAAGAGAGCGTGAGAAATGGAAGACAGTGAAAGAAGGAATGAAAAAATAAAGTAAGAGAGCGAGAGAATGGTAATGGAAGACAGTGAAAAAGGGAAAGAAAGAATGAAGTAGAAGAGCGAGAGAAATTGAAGACAGTGAAAGAAGGAAAGAAAAAAAGAGGGCGAGAGAATGGAAATTGAAGACCGTGAAAGAAGGAAAGAGAGAACGAGAAGAAAGAATAAAGTAAGAGAGCGAGAGAAATGGAAGACAGTGAAAGAAGGAAAGAAAAAAAGAGGGACAGAATGGAAATAGAAGACAGTGAAAGAAGGAAAGAGGGAATAAAGGAAGAGAGCAAGAGAATGGAAATGGAAGACAGTGAAAAGGGAAAGAAAGAATAAAGGAAGAGAGTGAGAGAATAGAAATGGAAGACAGTGAAAAAGGGAAAGAGAGAGTAAAGTAAGAGAGTGAGAGAATGGAAATGGAAGACAGTGAAAAAAGGAAAGAAAGAATAAGATAAGAGAGTGAGAGAATGGAAATGAAAGACAGTGAAAGAAGGAAAGAGAGAATGAGAAGAAAAAATAAAGTAAGAGAGCGAGGGAATGGAAATGGAAGAAAGTGAAAGAAGGAAACAAAAAATAAGATAAGACAGCGAGAGAATAGAAATGGAAGACAGTGAAAGAAGGAAAGAAAGAATAAAGTAAGAGAGCGAGAGAATGGAAAGAAAGACAGTGAAAGAAGGAAAGAAAGAAAGAATAAGATAAGAGAGCGAGAGAATAGAAATGGAAGACAGTGAAAGAAGGAAAGAGAGAATAAAGTAAGAGAGCGAGAGAATGGAAAGAAAGACATTGAAAGAAGGAAAGAAAGAATACGATAAGAGAGCGAGAGAATAGAAATGGAAGACAGTGAAAGAAGAAAAGAGAGAATAAAGTAAGAGAGCGAGAGAAGGGAAAGAAAGACAGTGAAAGAAGGAAAGAAAGAATAAGATAAGAGAGCGAGAGAATAGAAATGGAAGACAGTGAAAGAAGAAAAGAGAGAATAAAGTAAGAGAGCGAGAGAATGGAAAGAAAGACAGTGAAAGAAGGAAAGAAAGAATAAGATAAGAGAGCGAGAGAATAGAAATGGAAGACAGTGAAAGAAGGAAAGAGAGAGTAAAGTAAGAGAGCGAGAGAATGAAAATGGAAGACAGTGAAAGAAGGAAATAAAGAATAAGATAAGAGAGGGAGAAAATAGAAATGGAAGACAGTGAAAGAAGGAAAGAGAGAATAAAGTAAGAGAGCGAGAGAATGGAAAGAAAGACAGTAAAAGAAGGAAAGAAAGAATAAGATAAGAGAGCAAGAGAATAGAAATGGAAGACAGTGAAAGAAGGAAAGAGAGAATAAAGTAAGAGAGCGGGAGAATGGAAAGAAAGACAGTAAAAGAAGGAAAGAAAGAATAAGATAAAAGAGCAAGAGAATAGAAATGGAAGACAGTTAAAGAAGGAAAGAAAGAATAAAGTAAGAGAGCGAGAGAATGGAAAGAAAGACAGTGAAAGAAGGAAAGAGAGAATAAAGTAAGAGAGTGAGAGAATGGAAATGGAAGAAAGTGAAAAAAGGAAAGAAAGAATAAGATAATAGATTTAGAGAATGGAAATGGAAGACAGTGAAAAAAGGAAAGAAAGAATAAGATAAGAGAGTGAGAGAATGGAAATGAAAGACAGTGAAAGAAGGAAAGAGAGAATGAGAAGAAAAAATAAAGTAAGAGAGCGAGGGAATGGAAATGGAAGACAGTGAAAGAAGGAAAGAAAGAATAAAGTAAGAGAGCGAGAGAATGGAAAGAAAGACAGTGAAAGAAGGAAAGAAAGAATAATATAAGAGAGGGAGAAAATAGAAATGGAAGACAGTGAAAGAAAGAAAGAGAGAATAAAGTAAGAGAGCGAGAGAATGGAAATGGAAGACAGTGAAAGAAGGAAACAAAAAATAAGATAAGAGAGCGAGAAAATAGAAATGGAAGACAGTGAAAGAAGGAAAGAGTGAATAAAGTAAAAGAGCGAGAGAATGGAAATGGGAGACAGTGAAAGAAGGAACGAGAGAACAAGAAGAAAAAATAAAGTAAGAGAGCGAAATAATGGAAATAGAAGGCAGAGACAGAATAAGAGAGAGTAAGATAACAAGAGGAATAAAGTAAGAGAGCGAGTGAGAGAATGAGAGGAATAAAGTTAAAAAATGAGAGATTGGAAACGAAGGGCAGAAAGAGAGATAGAGAGATTGGAAATGGAAGGCAGAGAGAGAATGAGAGAGAGGAGATGAGTGAAAGGGAGGGAGGAGTATCTGGAGGCTGATGATTCTGTCTTACATCACTGAGCATCTCTTGGTAAGAACAGAATCCTTACAGTTCTAACTGGTTTGTAAAGATTCAATCAGAACCGAGCCTGCACGACTCCTCAATGAGTGCACACTAAAGATCAACAGGTAAGAGACCTCTTTAACAAACGGATCTGTACTGTACTGTATATGTTACAGATACTCATTTTACCACAGGCAACGTCAGATTTCATTTGTGCCAAGATAATATCATTTTGCTCAGATCTCATTTTGCATGCGTGTGTGTTGGGAGGGGGGTACAACATGGGTACAATATGTATTACAAAAAAAAAACCTTTCTGGGTACTTGAACCATTTTTTAAATGCCAATGGTTTCTGTGGGGGTTAGGTTTAGAGGTGGGGTCAGGGAAAATGTATGTGTGTGTGTGTGTGTGTGTGTGTGTGTGTGTGTGTGTTTCCGCGCGCGCGTGTGTGTGTGTGTGTGTTTCTCATGCAAAATAGTTGACTGTGATTTTAAGCAATTTGTAGGACCTCAATATGTCTTTTTATACTGTACTTTCCTTTATGTTAAAGCAATCTAGGTTTGGCCAACATAAAAGTAAGTCAAAGTAATTGTTTATTGTTTGAACATCTAACATATAAATGATTTTGCTCCACAATCTTACATTTAACTTGAGGTGCAAAATGGTGATTCTGTATAAATCTTTTGTGCCATTTCACAGCTGCATGTTTATTTATTCAAAATGTCAAAACCTGCCAATCTGAACCCACAGCCTATTAGCACAATGGCTAAACTACATTGCAGAAGATATAATGACTTGAATCAAACTGATTTCCTGTGACCTATTCAACTGTGAATGTACTGAAGCACCCCCTTGACCTGAAAATATCGATCTAATCTTTTAATCTTTCAAATTTTTTCCACAACTTTTAAACTCTTGTTCAAAGTTGAATCAGATTTTGAAGTTAATCGTCTTTCTTGGTTTAGTTCTGTATTTGCCGGTAAATATGTCAAAACAGTTTAAAGATTTCCGAATATGTCACTATGAATGATTCAAATCATCACAAAGGTTTATTCAGGAATGAGTCAAGGTAATCATTTTCCATCGCTTGATTTGAGTGAACCCAATAGGTTGTTTACACTGAAACATGGCCTGTAGTGCTCTTCTGCACACGGCACAAAAGTTTTTCAGCAGCTATTGAATGATGAAAAATTTTGATTTGACACTGAGGTTCCTGTAATCTAAATCCCCCCTTAAGGGACACCGCCCATCAGATTCCTTCCTTCATCTGTCAAGCTCCTGGTACCGGCTTGTTGCCATGGTAATACCGTCTGGTGATGAAAGCTGAAGAGTCCAATTGGCGCAAGTCCTTCCTGGGATTTGAAACGGATGTCTCCACGTCATTTTTTTTCTAGATTTACATTAAATAATAGATTATGACCCAATTTCCTACAAGTGAAAGGCTTTACTTGGATTAGGATTTTTATTTGAATCTTCCTTTAAACTCTCACACTAACCCCCTCTCTAGTTATCTGTCTATAAATCTCACTATCTCATAGTTTACTTCCTGTCAGCAAATATGCACGCAACACACACACACGCAGTGTTTTTGTATGAGGTGTGATGGTCTGATGAGTCACTGTCTGATGTCTTCTGTGTGCTGACATTATAACCCAGCTTACATTTGAGGTCAAGCTTCATGTGGTCAAATGCTTCTCTGTAATACTGCATAGAGGACGATATCAAATGTCCTGCATTGTGGCATGCTTTTACCTTAGAAACACTTTCAAACAATTACAGCCCTCAAATCTGATTTCTTGTGAGATCAGGCTGGTATTATTGATATATATTACATTTATTTGTGTAAAACTTGATGCATTCCACTATAATTTACTTTTACATTACATACATGTACTGTATTTGGCAGCTGTTATTGGTACCAAATGTATACATACATGTACATAATGGTACTACATTAGGACCCTATAAAGGGTACTGTCCTGTTACAGCTATGGTACATAGACTCATCTAAAGGATTATTAGGAACACCATACTAATACTGTGTTTGACCCCCTTTGGCCTTCAGAACTGCCTTAATTCTCTGTGGCATTGATTCAACAAGGTGCTGAAAGCATTCTTTAGAAATGTTGGCCCATATTGATAGGATAGCATCTTGAAGTTGATGGCGATTTGTGGGATGCACATCTAAGGCACGACGCTCCCGTTCCACCACATCCCAAAGATGCTCTATTGGGTTGAGATCTGGTGACTGTGGGGGCCATTTTCGTACCGTGAACTCATTGTCATGTTCAAGAAACCAATTTGAAATGATTTGAGCTTTGTGACATGGTGCATTATCCTGCTGGAAGTAGCTATCAGAGGATGGGTACATGGTGGTCATAAAGGGATGGATATGGTCAGAAACAATGCTCAGGTAGGCTGTGTAGGCCTAAAGTGTGCCAAGAAAACATCCCCCACAACATTACACCACCAGATTGCGCAGTGGTAATAAGGAATGATGGATCCATGTTCTCATTCTGTTTACGCCAAATTCTGACTCTACAATCTAAATGTCTCAACAGAAATCGAGACTCATCAGACCAGGCAACATTTCTTCCAGTCTTCAACTGTACAATTTTGGTGAGCTTGCGCAAATTGTAGCCTCTTTTTCCTATTTTTAGTGGAGATGAGTGGTACCCGGTGGGGTCTTCTGCTGTTGTAGCCCAACCGCCTCAAGGTTGTGCGTGTTGTGGCTTCACAAATGCTTTGCTGCATACCTCGGTTGTAACGAGTGGTTATTTCAGTCAAAGTTGCTCTTCTATCAGCTTGAATCAGTCGGTCCATTCTCCTCTGACCTCTAGCATCAACAAGGCATTTTCACCCACATGACTGACACATACTGGATGTTTTTCCCTTTTCACACCATTCTTTATAAACCCTAGAAATGGTTGTGCGTGAAAATCCCAGTAACTGAGCAGATTGTGAAATACTCAGACTGACCCGTCTGGCACCAACAACCATGCCACACTCAAAATTGCTTAAATCACCTTTCTTTCCTATTCTGACATTCAGTTTGGAGTTCACGAGATTGTCTTGACCAGGACCACACCCCTAAATTCATTGAAGCAACTGCCATGTGATTGGTTGATTAGATAATTGCATTAATGAGAAATTGAACAGGTGTTCCTAATAATCCTTTAGGAGAGTGTATTTTGACCTTTTTTTGTGTGCTCCCTGGGTCACAGGAATATTGCGAACTTTAAGTCATTCCATTTAAATGCCTTTTAAACTAGAAACGTTTATATTATGGAGTTACTTTAAAGACGGTCCCTAAATTCACCACAACTTAATTGTTTTAATTATTGACAAATCTATTTCATCTTGAGCAAATGCCTGATCCAAGTAAAATCTCATTTGTTCATCCATGCTAATTTAGCAAAATATGTTTTTGCTGTCTACAAACAAAACAACACGGTCTATTGAGTACACATCACATCACAAGAATACAACTTTTGTTATCTCGAGATAATGAGAAATTAAGTTGTGAACATGTGAAAAAAAAATCAAGCAAAAATAAATATAGTAGCCTACACGACTTTTCTCGGCTTCCGTACATTTTTCATTCCATTTCTTATTTCAAACGAATGGATCTGTAAAATGCTTTGTTGTAAAGTTTTGATTCAAGCTACTGCTTTGATTCAGATTTCTGTATAGTAGATACACTGAGCTCTTCTGTATTTGTAATTGAATAGTGTTGATGACTCATATCAGTGAAATAAAAGACTAAGGGAATCAAAGAACCTGCAGTCAGCCCAGGCTTAGCTTTACTAAAGCCAGAGATTATTAAAAAGAAAGCATTTATGCAGTCAACGTTCTGAACCGTCAATAACAACGGAGGTCGAGTTATATAAACAGAATATGAATCGTTGTGCACTCAAGGACAACATTCATAAAAGCATTTAGCAAATATCAATATTTCCACAAAAGCAATTTCCAATACGATGAGACGGGGAAGAAAAAGACCAAAGCGGCTCATGCAGTAGGTTTATTCCTGCTTCAAAAAGCTCTTTGTGTTGAAATGATTTAGTGGCTAAAAAAGTTTCAATCTTCTGTTCCAGATTTTTTGTTGTAAAGCAAAAGGAAACTTGCTTTTATGGACGCTTTCCCAGAGCAATAAAATAAGTGACGCTGAACATTAGTGGATATTTGGACAGATTTCTGTAATAACACCCAGTTCTCTCTAAAGCCCTGAAGCATTTGGCAGAGAAATGTTGCAGCAGGTAGTGTACATTATAGTTTGGCCCAATATTGCTTCATTTGAATAGTTATTTGCCTATAAACATGGCAAAATTACCATTTGCCATTTAATTTTTACACTGAAAAAAATGCAGCGTTTTTGTCAAATCAAAATAATTGTTAAGGTAAAGTAGCATAAAAATATAAATGAAACAATTTATATCAACTCATGTCAAATATTCACAGGTCAAAACTTAAAATAGTACCATGCCAGTAACCTTTGCACTCCTTACAGTTTCTTTCAGTATTGTGAAAATTGAGTTGTTTCTGAGATTTTAAAATTCAGGATTCTGTTCACATGCTGTTTCAAGGAAGCAACATCATGCATTTCTGTCTTTCCTTGCTTCACCTCACAGATCATGTCTCAATCTCAGCTACGCCTACCTTTTCATTACATTTCCGCCAGGGGCAATTTATAATCATTTTGTTCAGAGACGAATGTTCCACAGAGACACGGCACAAAGACAAGGTGACAACAGGTCATCTCTCTAACAAAGGCTCTTGCTTTACTGAGACTGTGATGTCTGAGGGGCAATTACTGCTACATTTTGACATATTTTCTTATGAATCAGCAGAGAAAAGTGACAGTCTGAGATTTCTGCTCCTGTGTAGGCTATTAATTTCAATGTGAATGTGTGTGATCTCTTACATTCACACAGGCAACCAATAGCATTGAGGGACTGCTGCACATTGCCTAAAGACACAGCTGATTCACCTTCACAGCACAACAAAAATACCTTCGCAACCTGAAACATGGAGAGCACAGAGAGTAAAGTAAGTGAGGCCGAACCAACAACTCAAATAATCCTACAGTGTAAACCAACACAATGTCACGGCAAGTCATAAGTATTTTACGAGGTGCCTGATTATTTTGAATTAATAATAATACTTATACCATGGTCTGTTTAAATCCTCGATTCTGATTGGCTGGAAGGTGTGCATTAAAACCGTTTAATGCACAGGTAGTTCCAGACAGTTTGATTACAGTTAGAAACTAGATGAGGTTAAAGTTTGTGAACAAACTTTATGTTGGCTTGAGAAAGCCTAGTCAGAGAGTAATAGATGGAGCTGCAGTTGGGGCAGTTGAGTTATTTGGGGCAAATGGGGCATTTAGGGTAGTTAAGTTATTTGGGGCAGATGGGGCATTTGGGGCAGAATAGGGTAGTTAGGGCATTTGGGGTAGAATTGGGCAGATGGGGCATTTGGGGCAGAATGGGGCATTTGGGGTAGAATTGGGCAGATGGGGCAGAATGGGGTAGTTGGGGCAGAATGGGGTAGTTAGGGCATTTGGGGTAGAATTGGGCAGATGGGGCATTTGGGGCAGAATGGGGCATTTGGGGTAGAATTGGGCAGATGGGGCAGAATGGGGTAGTTGGGGCAGAATGGGGTAGTTAGGGCATTTGGGGTAGAATTGGGCATTTGGGGCAGAATGGGGCATTTGGGGCAGAATAGGGCAGTTGGGGCATTTGGGGTACTTGGCAATTAACCAAGGTATAAGCGGGATAATCCACGGCTAGCCATGCATTAAAGGGTTTAATGCACTTCGCAGAGGCAACCACCCTCCGCTACGCGTCGGGTGGTGCTTCGCCTCTACGTCGTGCATTAAAACCCTTTAATGCATGGCTAGCCGTGGATTATCCCTTACATAAGTGTTAGAATGACTGCGTATCCCTGAGTCACGGTTAGATTTAGGGGTGGAGTTAGGGGTGTGGCTTCATTATTGATTTTTATCATTATTGTGTGGCACCTTGTAAAATAATAAAAAAAAAGAATATCGGTACATCAGAAGTATAGATTGGTAACAAAGAGTTAATATCGGTACTAGGGATGCTAAACAATTAATCGTGATTAATTGTTAGCAGAATAAAAGTTTTTGTTTACATCACATATGTGTGTAAACTGTGTATAATAAATATGTATATATATAAATATGAACACATTCATGTATAATTTTAAGAATTTTTTTTATATATTAAGTATTTATATTTATATATAATATAAATTACACATAAATATACAAATGTATATACACATGTAAACATTTCTAAAACATATACAATACATTTATTTATACAAATTTATTATACACAGTTCACACACATATATGATGTAAACAAAAACTTTTATTCTGCTAACGATTAATCACGATTAATTGTTTAGCATCCCTAATCGGTACCCATGAGGTACATATTGGTAACAAAGACTGAATATCGGTACCTGTGAGGTACACAACAGTAATAACAAGTACATATCGGTACTTCAGAGGTAAACATTGGTATCAAAGAGTGCATATTTTACTTCAGAGGTACATAATGTATTTTAAACATTGTTAGTACCTTTAAACATAATTAGCACCTCAGAGGTAGACATTGATAACAAAGAAAGTATATTAGTACCAAGTTACATATTGGTAGCAAAGAGTGAATATAGCTACCTCAGAGGTACATTTTGGAGACATAACGTGAATACCAGGCCCGCGAATGGACATACTGATATCAAACAGTGAATACCAGGACCCCGAAGGGACATATCGATAACAAAGAGTATATATCGGTACCTCTGAGGCACACGCCGGGAATAAAATGTGAATATCGGTACCTTAGAGTTACATATTGGTACAAAGAAGAGTGAATATCTGTACCTTAGAGGTATAGATTGGTAACACAGTGAATATACGTACCCCAGAGGCACATATTGTAACGAATAGTTAATATCTATACCTCCAAGGTACCTCTGAAATACACACAGTAATAAAACATGACTATCAGTACCTCCGAAGTACATATTGGTAACAAAGAATGAATATCTGTACCTCAGAGGTATAGATTGGTAACAAAGAGTTACTACCGTAACCTGTGAGGCACACATTTTGGTAACAAAGAGTTAATACCGTGACATCCGAGACACTTATTGGTAATTAACAGTTAATACCAGTACCTCCGAGGTACATATTGGTAATAAAGAGTTAATACCGCTACCCCCGAGGCACATACTGGCAATAAAGAGTTAATATTGTGACCCCCGAGGCACATACTGGCAACAAAGAGTTAATACGCGACATCCAAGGCACATACCAGTAATAAAGAGTCAAAATCGTGGCCTCCGAGGCACACATTGGTAATAAAGAGTTAATACCGTGACCTCCAAGGCACACATTGGTAACAAAGAGTTAATACCAGTACCTCTGAGGTACATATTGGTAACAAAGAGTTAATACCGGTACCTCTGAGGCTCATATTGGTAATAAAGAGTAAATACTGTGACCTCCGAGGCACATACTAGTAACAAAGAGTTAATACCGGTACCTCAGAGGTATAGATTGGTAACAAGGAGTTAATACCGGTACCTCCGAGGTACATATTGGTAACAAGGAGTTAATATCAGTACCTCTGAGGTTGGTAACAAAGAGTTAATACCGATACCTCCATAGTACATATTGGTAACAAAGAGTTAATACGGTACCTCCAAGGCACATATTGGTACCCCGAGGTACATATTGGTAACAAAGAGTTAATATCAGTACTTCCGAGGCACATAGCACATATTGGTAACAAAGAGGTATTTCCGTTACATCCGAGGTACATATTGGTAAAAAGAGTGAATATCTGTACCTCAGAAGTATAGATTAGTAACACAGTAAATATGTGTACCCCAGAGGCACATGTTGTAACGAATAGTTAAAGGTGTAGCTGAGTTTTTGTTTTAATTTTAGAAAAGAACCACCTTTTCCACTTAAAAAAAAAAAAGGAATTGCGCAACACTCCTGATTGACAACTAGGAGGACCAATAGTCTTGATGATCCTCCTGGAAAATGAAAATCCTCCGCAATACCTTTAATATCAATACCTCCAAGGTACCTCTGACGTACACACCGGTAATAAAACGTGATTATCGGTACCTCTGAGGTACAAAATGGTACAAACAGTGCATATCTGTACCTCAGAGGTACACATTGTTGCCAAATGTACACATATTTGTACCTAAGAGATACACATTAGGACCTTTTTTAAGGGTACTGCCCCAGTGACAGCTTGGGAGCATTTTTGTCCATTTATTTCTGACAGTGTACTGTTAATATATGCAGAGCATAATGATGTAAACTTAAATTATTTTTCTTCCCCCAAGGCATCCACCATTTCTCCACAGAAACAGACGGTAAAAAACAGATCCAAGTCCACGGATGAAGTACAGCAAGCCAAAAAGGTAATTGGGTTTCTCGGTACAGTATGACACATAGGCTGCTGTACTCTAAGAACTGCAGCAACCATAACTTCCAGACATTTCTATTTTAAAGGTTCATTGTGTAACTTTAAGAAGGATCTCTTGACAGAAATGCAATATAATATATATATAATATACATAACAATTGTGGCTTCTCTATGTGCTTTGAAGCTGTAGGGTGAGCTATAGACTGAGCCATTGGTTGCACTACTAGATGCCGCTAAAATCTACAAAAATGCACCTTTAAATAAGTAATGTACCTGGTTCAATCATGCCTATGACCAATGCAACTGTCTTCTGTGTGTGCTGGTGATCTCTTGTGCTTCAGGTGGCTACATTTAAAAAGTAAATGAAGTGTTTCACTGTACAAATTATTTCCACAGCTGTCCAGCACCATCTAGTGATGTGGTCAAAAAAATGTGTGTGTGTGTGTGTCTGTGTTTGTGTATGTTCAGAAATCCTCTTAATGGAAGTGTCTGCTCTTCTGTCACAGGCCTTTCACACACCACAGAAATCTCTCCCAGCCAAATCCGAAACTGAAAAGCTGGAGGTAAACACCAAAAATTTAATTAAAGAATAGACCAAAGACACGTCTTTACTACTTTTGCTTTTAAAGCTGATTTATTTTCATGTTTCTTGTTTGTCGTTTCATGTCTTTGATTAAATGATTTGTATATTTTATAGGAGGCCGCAGAACTGAACGCCTCATCAGAGGAGTTCAAATGATTGCTGGATAGAAACTTTGGGGCTTTGAGACTTAAATCAGCAGGAATTATGGGTAATAATGAGAGGGGGATTCAGTCTGTCTGTTTATACCATTATGACTCAGTTTTACAAGTGTAGCTGGCATAATCACAAGTCGTTTGGAAAACAGCCAACAGCAATCATGTGTAGCTTCTTAATTTGTATGAGTGTGATAATGTATTAATAAATAAAGAAATGCAGAACTGGATCACGGTGCACTATGTCTGTAATGCAAATGTAATTCAGTGTAAAGCGGCTTGTGATAATGAAATAGACAAAACCTTACATATATTAGTAGTATTTGTACTGTAAGTTATTTGTGAAGCTGACTGTGAAATCCATGCTAAATTCTCATTATGTTATTTAGATTATTTACATTTATTTCAGTCTTTGACATTTAACCAATCTTTGTCGTTTAAAAAAATTTCAATGCAGTTAAAATAAACTTTCATTTGCTTTATATTAATTCTATGTACTAACATTAACAAATATTAATAAATGCGGAAAACGATATTGCTTGTGAGTTCATATTGGCTAATGCATTTACTAATGTTTACAAATAAAGTGTTAATGTTTTTAGTTTTTTAAGCATAACATTTGTTTGAATTATGCCAGATTTTATACCAAAACAAAAAACATTTTTAAATAGAGTAAGAGGAAATTATGTGTGTATATAACTATTATACGTCTTCATTTTATACCATCTTAAATTTCACAAACAGCGTCATCTGGGGTTTCTCATTACGGAGTGACAGGTTTGAATATGACAAATTCAGATTTCTCCCAGAGCCAAATAATCTGGTCAATGTCATGCACATTCATTTTATTGCTCATATTGCCTCATTTTTATTGACTGTATCTTCATTCCTCCAAAGTAATTTGTGCATTTTTCACTTGCATTTCTTGTGTGTGATATTAGAACATAATATAAGAGTAGTTATTTATTTGTTCGCAAACTATCAATCAATGTCTTTAATCTCACCACTTGGTGTCCCATTGTCCATCCTCTGGATTTTTTAGAGTGACAGCAACACAAGAAAACCTTTTGAGCAGTGCATATCAACTACTGCCACTGCTATTCTGTGTGTTAGCTTTTATTTTTCAATGTTTTTAATATGGACTGAATAATATGTGACTTCAATCCTGAGATGCCAGGTATGAGGTCTGATGCATACACACAGCCACATAAGCAAAAGAGCCCTATGAGAAGGTGGGTGCTGTATGTAAAGCAATATTTTGCACTTTACATATTAAAAAGTTTAAGTTGACTTAAATTAAAATTAGAATGATGAAAAGAAGAAAGAAACATCTTAGGGTGCTTTCTCACCTGCCTTGTTTAGTTCGGTTAAATCTTACCAGAGTTCAATAGTGCAGTTTGTTTGGGCAGTTGAGAATGCAGCAATTGAACTTTCAAACAAACTCTGGAGCGGTTAGTTTGTGGGAAGAACGTGATCAGAGATTGAACAGACCTAACTTCTGTGCATTATGGGATGAGGAAGTGTTTGTTAACAGTTTCTAAAGAAGGTATGCAACAACGTCACTTTTTCACGTGACCACGCCGGAGCTCGTCCTGTTGAGTAGACCTGTTTGAGTCGTGACTCACTCGGATCTTTCACCTGGATCTTTAAATTAACTCATGAGTCGCGAGTCTCTAGTTTCATTAACCCAGATCAGTTGAGTCCTACTACAATTCAGTGTAAATCAAAAACAGCACCACCACACACACAAACCTCTTGCAACATTATTGATGAGACTTTGCTCGCTCTACAGATCCACTCGTATCCAGCTGATCTGTTTTTTAATGAAGACTCACTGACAAAACTTTAAAATTACACAGAATAAGAGTATTCATTGGTGTATTTCATGTATTTTTATTGGATTTTTTATCCCAAAATTTTACATAACTGAGATTTGTCTACTGCTACTGATTTACTTCTCCTTTGAGTGGCAAACATTCAACAAAATGGCTGACTGTTCTAGCAGTATTTGAACACCCTGCTATTTTGCAAGTTCTCCCACTTAGAAATCATGGAGAGGTCTGAAATTGTCATTGTAGGTGCATGTCCACTGTGAGAGACATAATCTAAAAAAAATCCAGAAATCACAATGTCTGATTTTTTTACTATTTATTTGTATGATACAGCTGCAAATAAGTATTTGAACACCTTAAAAAATCAATGTTTATTTGGTACAGTAGCCTTTGTTTGAGGTCAAACGTTTCCTGTAGTTTTTCACCAGGTTTGCACACACTGCAGAAGGGATTTTGGCCCACTCTTCCACACAGATCTTCTCTAGATCAGTCAGGTTTCTGGCCTGTCGCTGAAAAACAAGGAGTTTGAGCTTCCTTCAAAGATTCTTTATTGAGTTTATTGGTTTAACCTTGATATGCTTCTTACAGAGCCACTCCTTGGTTATCCTGGCTGTGTGCTTCGGGTCATTGTCATGTTGGAAGACCCAGCCTCGACCCATCTTCAATGCTCTAACTGAGGGAAGGAGGTTGTTCCACAAAATCTCGCAATAGATGGCCCCGGTCATCCTCTCCTTGTGCAGAAAAACAACCCCAAAGTAGGGCTGGGCGATATGACCCAAAAAATTATCGAGAAAATGTTTTCCATATCAGTCGATATCGATAATTATCATGATAAATGACAAATCTTTATTCCTGTCAAATTTAAAGGCAGATTTTTGCTCCTGAATAAAAGTTGTAAAAACCAGACAGTTTTTAATATGGTTTTAAACTACTTTTTATTGTCAGAACATGACAAATACTTTTCAAACAAGTGATGAATTGAGGTAGAATACAGATTTTTACTAGTAAAATGAAACAACATTATTAATAGAATGTATAATATCTTTATAGAAAACTTAAGAACTGTAACACTTGTAACATCAACATCAGTGCAAATTTAAAGTTAAAGTGCTTTTAAACATATGTTAAAAAAACAAAAATAAGAGAAAACAAATCTTTTCAGCATGCCAATCCCTTCGTACAGCTGATTTGAAACATTTTGTAAGCTGCTTTGGCTGTCTGTCTGACTAAATAAATAAAATAAATAAACAAAAGAACAGTCTTAACCATGGTCAGCATTTACCGTTCATGTTTTAAACAACGAAAGACATTACTATACAACTACAAGTTACGTGCAAGAAAGACAAGTCTGTCTACAGTCTCAGGTTTTAAAGCTGCCCTATGACAGGTCACAATGTTTCCTCCTGTGCTAAAAAGCCTCTCGGAAGGGGAGCTGGTAGCAGGGATACACAAATAACGCCTTGCTAGTTGGCTTACTTTTGGGAAATTTTTGTTATGCATCTTCCACCAATCCAGGGGTTCTGTTTCACTGTCTGCATCTGGAGCCATGAGGTAGTGTTCCAGCTCCCCCTCCACTACCTGCATGTCAGTGAGTCCTGTGTTGCTGGGGGATGGCCTCTTAAAAAAAACTGCCAAGAGACTTCCTCTGCTTCTTGGCAGGAACAGCTGCAGCAGCTCCCCCCTCTGCCTCTTCTGTTCTGTATGAAGCCTGTGAAGTGGATGGGCCTGGGTCTCCTTCCATATTCAGAATCTCAGACACTGCTCTTGTTTTGATTGCCACAATCTTGTCTGGCCTGATATATCGAGTCTTGAAGCGTGGATCAACTAAGGATGCCATATCAAGCAGTTCGTCTGTTATCTCATCATCATACTTCTCAGTGAGATATTCTGTGACCATTGTCTTTATGTCCTTTGTGAGCTGTGTGTCATCATCAGAATGTTTGAGGACCTCTGTTCTGAAGAGGTGCAACACAGGCTTAAGGTAGGACACACTCACATAAGATTCACCAGACAGGGAATCTGTGAACTCAAGAAGTGGTTTCAATGCTTCATTTATTGACTCTAAAACATTAATGTCCTGCCAGGTGGGCAACAAGTGCCTGGTTTTCTTGTCAGCAGTGAGAACCTGACTGATAGCCTTGTGCTGCTCAATCACCCTTGCCACCATCTTTTGACGTGAACCCCACCTGGTAGGTGATTCTGTCACCATCTTGTGTCTGGGCAGTTTAAGTTCTTCCTGAGCAATCGCAAGGTCTCTCTTTTTTTTCCAAGAGAAAGAGAAGGCAGACACAATTTTTTTACAAAGCCCAACAGCGCGTTCCACTCTCTTGTCCTTCCCCGCTCTCTCTGAGAAAAAAATAAATATTTTTTAAGTATATACATGGTCATAACAATTTTAAATCTAAGAAAAACAGACTAAAATGTATTGATTTTATTATTTTACTATTTTTTATCAGCATCATTACATTACTATCACGTGAAATATTTAGGCCAAATTATGAATATTCAAATATTGTTATCATGCATCAGTTTCGTGCCTGTAATCACTAAGGTTTAACAAATGACTAATAAAATATTTAATTGTTTAAAAAATATATCATTGTGGTAGTCATAATTAGCTCTTTTGTTATTACATGGAAAACAGTGACTAAAACTTACCAATAGCCAAGTGTAGTCGATGTCCAAAACACTGAAGTCGTGTCCATTTGTTCAGTGATGCGGCTTTTACCATGTTTGTACCACTATCAGTTGTGATACATACTTGTCTGTTTTCACTCAGCCCCCAGGAGGCGAGTGCTTCAATCATTCCTTGCGCAATAACTTCACCCGTATGGTCTTCAGGACAGTAAGCAGTTTGAAGACATTTGCTCTGAAGATTCCAGTCTTCGTCAACAAAATGAACGGTGAGGCTCAGATAAGGCTCCGATGTGCGACTGGACCATATATCTGAAGTAGTGGCGAAGAATTGTACATTATGCAGCTGCTGTTCTAGCTTCTCCCTACATTCCGTATACAGTCGGGGAAGCGCTGTTTGCGAGAAATGTTTTCGGCCCGGCAGCTCGTATCTGGGGTCCAGAACGCGCATAAGATTTTTAAATCCCTCATTTTCTACAAGGCTAATGGGAAGCATGTCTTTTGCAATGCAATATGCAACTGCTTTTGTGATGTCTCCATGTCTTTTCGATTTTTTTTCGTAAGGCACGGCTTTGGAAAATGAGGACATGAGACTTTGCTGGGTAACATTAGTTGCGCTGGTGCTTGTTGATGGTCCACGTTTACAAACACTTGTTTGAAATTTCGACTGTAATTTTTTAGCATCTTCATATTCTGAAGGGTGACGTTGTTTTAAATGATGAAACAGGTTTGTGGTGTTACCTGTTTTTGATGGCACGAGCCGTCTGCACAGTTTGCAGTGCACGCTGCTCTGTTTTGTGTCAGATTGCAAAAAACCAAAATATCTCCAGACTACTGAAGTTGAGTGATCTTTCTTGTCAACAATGTCTGTGTCCTTCGCTGCATTTTCTTCACTGTCGCTCATTTTTCTCACTCCTCTAAGTCTTAACTGTGACCGTAAACCAAGCACACGTGCAGCACCAGGAAGTGTAGTTTGCAAAATACCTGCGCTGCTTTACGCATAGGGCGTGCTATTACGCATATTACGTAAACATTATCGATCCCTTATCGAACTGTCATTATCGTTTTATCGAGGGGAAGTTATATCGGTAAAATTATGGTTATCGAATTATCGCCCAGCCCTACCCCAAAGCATGATGCTACCACCCCCATGCTTCACAGTAGGGATGGTGTTCTTGTTCTTTTTCCTCCAAACACATTTAGTGGAATTATGACCTAAAAGTTTTATTTTGTTCTCATCTGACCACATGACTTCCTCCCACGACTCCTCTGGATCATCCAAATGGTCATTGGAAAACTTAAGACGGGCCTGGACATGTGCTGGTTTAAGCAGGGGAACCTTCAAACCATGACGTCTTAGTGTATTACCAACAGTAACCTTGGAAACGGTGGTCCCAGCTCTTTTCAGGTCATTGACCAGCTCCTCCCTTGTAGTTCTGGGCTGATTTCTCACCTTTCTTAGGATCATTGAGACCCCTCGAGGTGAGATCTTGCATGGAGCCCCAGTCCGAGGGAGATTGACTGTCATGTTTAGCTTCTTCCATTTTCTAATGATTGCTCCAACAGTGGACCTTTTTCACCAAGCTGCTTGGAAATTTCCCCGTAGCCCTTTCCAGCCTTGTGGAGGTGTACAATTTTGTCTCTAGTGTCTTTGGACAGCTCTTTGGTCTTGGTCATGTTAGTAATTGGATTCTTACTTATTGTATGGGGTGGAGAAATTTGGTGGCTTTGCCGTTTGCAGTGCACTAAAACGTTGTTTTCAAGCCGCATCCGGGCTTCATTCTATAAATGAACAGTTTGTCTAGAGTGTTGTATACAAACTATGTAGTATATAACAACCACGGACATAATTACAGCGTGCAGTCGTCTGTCCATGGTGTCTGCTGTATTTTCTTCCTTTTTGTACGTTGAATCTGACCAATCAGTAGTTCAGGAAATACGTTCAAATACATGTGGCCAAGTGAGGTGAATGTTATCACATGACTGCATTTTGGTTAATTTTAACTGGTGAGGATCCGAGCAATCAGTGTAGTATGAAAAGGAACCAAAACTGCTAAAAAAGCTACAATGTATAATTTTTTGCTTTTGGTCCGGAGCAAATGAACCGAACTACAGATGTGAAACCACCCTTAGTTTTAATATCCAGGAACATTTATAGCTCTTATAAGGAACTTAGGTTTTAGAGTTCAGCTCTTTACACAGTGGATGAGACACACAGATATCAGCCTTTCATGATGAGGCTCTAAATTAAGTACCATTAAATGCACAAGAGTTGCAATAAAGCAAAAACAAGACATTAAAAAAATAATTTTCTTCCACAAGTGTTAAGTGTAGCAAGCATTACTGATAGAATTAATGATGGAAACTGAATAAAATGTATTTCCACTTTCTGAGTTCTGGATTAGTGATAATGGCTCTCGCAGAGGGGGGTAAGATTAAAGCTTATTTATATTTGATCTAATTTCAAATAATTCATCTGTTTCACCCAATTCACAAGTCACAGAGCCAACTGCATCTTTATGAAATCAATTATTTGAAAAACATTATTTTCTTTATTTAAATAAAAATAAAATTTAAATAAATAAAATAAATAAATAAATAAAATACAGGTGACTTGGACATATAAATAAAAAATAAACAGGAAATAACTAAAATATTTTTCAGTAGACATACTGTATTTTCCTTCTTGATGAAGAACTATATTTCAGTCCTTCTATAAATATTTTCTCTGAAAAATCTTCAATAAACCCCTGAAACAAAATTGAAAGTGGGTCAAAATCTACAGTATTGCATCTTAAAAACAGATGCTCTAAATCGTCTCCCTCACCACAAAACCTACACTGCTCACCCACAGCTGGATTCAGATGCGCCTCTATCAGTTTCGATGCAAGTCTCAGTGATCGAAAACCAGTCATTTTCTTGATAGCTTCTGCAGATTTCCATCAATTTTTATCCATAGGGTGTCCCATCTTCACGACCCCACTCCTCAGACATGCTCTCACATTCCCTGATGACAAATGTCTTGTCTGGAGCAAACTGTTAAAGAACAAGGGCCCCTTGTGAGCCCAGTGAATAAAACTGCTTCTGTCTCTGTCCACCTTTAAATCATTCTGCCACACTTGAAACATTGTTAGATAAAAGTGTGAAATCTCAGACAAATTCATATATTCTAATTTCATTAAAAACAAATTTTGTCAAGACCAAGGTCACCTGTCCTTTGTAAAATGGCACATTTTGTATGAGTCCTTAATAAGTCTTTATGGGAAATGTTTTACTGCATGTTCTGAAAAGCACTGATACGGCTCTTAACATCCACCAAGCCTTGTCCTCCTTCGCAAACTGGCAAGAAAATTACTGATGCTTGAACCCAGTGCTCGCCACTCCAGAAGAAATACCAATTTTCTTTGTATCTTGCATATTACCTCCACAGGTGGATCCAAGACTATACACCTGTGCCACAGTACAGAAGCTGCCAGGTTGTTGGCGACCAAAACTCTCCCCCTGTAAAACAATTTTAGTAATAGGCATTCCCATTTAGACAATTGGGCAGACACCCTATCCAGCATACCCTCTCAATTTTTCATCTGATATTGAGTACTACCTATAAAGACACCTAAAACTTTTAAATCTTCCCTTCCCCATTTCAAACCACCTGCAAGCTTATCCTTCCTCATACCACTGACCCAGAATACAAGCCTCACTTATCTCCCAATTAACTTTAGCAGTAGATGCTTTTTCACCATAATATTATCTGCATAGGCGGCTAACACTTTTACTTCCATTTTGAAATGATACACCTCTTATTTTTTTAAAGTTGGAGTAAGAGAGGCTAAATTATTAGACTATATAACTACCCTGATAATATACACCCTGTCTTATTCCTCTTCCAAGAGGTACTGGAGCTCTTACACTCCCACCACCCTTTACCATTATAAATACATTTGAATACAACAATTTTACAAAGTTTCACCAAACCCAAAATGTTTTTACACATTTAAAAGTAATAAATTACTTAAATAGTATTTTATAGTCGAGACATAATAAAGACACTGGTCTCCAGTTTTTCGATAAGTATAAATCCCCATTTTTGGTAACAGTGAAAGGACTGCATGTCGACAACTTAAAGGAAGTGACTTTTCTTTAAAACAGCTTAAACACCTCATATAAATCCACTCCTATTACCTTACAAAACTTTCTATTGAATTTGTCTGAAAACCCATCTTTTCCTGGAGACCGACCTGAGGACAACTGCTGCATTGCCTCTGTAAATTCATTAAAAATTATCTCATTGTCTAGCGTTTTTTTTCCTTCTGTTTATCAGCTAGCTTTGGTAAACCCTGAAACAATTCTTCAGTACATCTGTTGAACATTTTTCTTTTTTAAGTTAAAAAAATACAAGCTCGGAGCATCCATATCTTTAATGGAGCAAAACTTTCCTCTTATCAGTGCTCATGTACAGTCCATTCTCTTCTTTTTTTAAAAGGTCTTACTGTACAGTTCTAGGATTATCCATTAGTCCTTTAACTCTTTCACCGCCAGCGTTTTTAAAAAAAGTTGCCAGCCAGCGCCAGCGTTTTTCATGATTTTCACCAAAGTTTAATGCCTTCCAGAAAATGTTCTTCTTTAAATATATAAACATACAATATACCAAATGAAAGAACAGACCCTCTGCTTTCAAACAAAAAAAAAACGTTTCATCCTACCTTCAGTGGTTCTTTTGCAATCAGCTTTTGAATATGGGTAGGTTTTTGCAAAAACACCATATTTTGAGCAAAAATCAGAGATAATTCAATTTTTATGACGGACTTTTCATAGAGATCCCATTCAGAGCGATCTTTAAAACAGACACGGACATGCAGCAGCTTGCCATAGGGCAATACTTCCGGTTTTAAAAAGTTGCGGAAGGGCGCCATCTGGTGGATAATAGCGGTATTGCGGAAAGACGGAAAATCTCGTCATTGGCGGGGAAGCGTTTTCTCTTAATTGACGAGATATCTCGTCAATGGCAGGGAAAGAGTTAACTGCACAATGTCTCTTTCCAGTTTTTGCACTGCTTCTTAAATTTGTAATGAAGAACCCTTAGTATAATTCTGACAAAAACTCTTATTTGAGCTTTACCCACCTCTCACCACTGGGCAAGGTTTTCAAAAGAGCTCTTTTTCACTTTCCACTCATTCCAAAACAATGTAAATCTTTCACAAAATAAAACATCTTGGATTGACATTAAAATGCCAAGAATACAGTATGTGTGTCTCGACAGTTCTTTCAAATTTAAATCGAAAACAACCATATGATGACCTGAAAAGGCATTAGGTGAATGAAAAACATTCATAACTCTGTTGCTCTATATCTTTCCCAAATAAAAACAATCCATTCTAGCTCCACATACCATATTATCCATCATTTAAACCCATGTATATTGTCTTTCCCGCTTATGCCTTGCTCTCCATATATCTATGAATTCATATTTGTTCATTATTCTGGATAGTACTAAAATAGATTGATTGTGAGCTCCTTTACCATTTCTGTCCATAGTAAAATCTGTTGTACAGTTCCAATTGCCCCCTACAATAATACACACACCATCATTGTTTTTTTTTTTTTCAAATATTCATTCAGTTTCAGAACAAACTTCACTGTTTCTGACCCATGTTTCAGGGCATGTACATTAACAAAAAGCAACAAAAACTTTCAATTTCATCAACTGTTAAAATAAAATTTTAAAAATAATATAACAACCCCAGCACTATTATTTGACCCATGACTTAAAATGAGCTTTCCATCCCACCATATACCCCATTCGATCTCATTATTGTTATCAGTATGACTTACTTCTGCTGAAATTGTGTCTTTATCAGCCACCATTATTTGCTCAGCATTCCTGTTTTGATTCACAGTAGCAGTAGGCGCTTCACTAGGACTCCTACTCTCACCCACTTCACTGTCACTAATGCAATGGCTCACCTCAATAGTCAGACCTCAGTAGTCATAACAACAATAATCAGACACACCTGGATTAATCAGTTTGTCCAATAATGGCAGACATGAAACAAGGAGCTGGCTGAAGTTCAGGAAGTAGTGCAGCTGGGCATAAAGCCTATTGTGGGTTTGATGCAGGTGGGAGAGAGATAGAGCATTTCTCCGTATGCTTTCACCTCCTCACCATCTCAAAAGACTTAAGCTCTTAAATGACAGTCTGTGTGGGTCTGTTTCAGTGTTCATGGCTGTCATTATCCACCATTGCTTTAACTGCTTGTAGGCTTTAGTGCTGGAATCTTTCACCAATGTTAAAGTATGTGTCACAGAGGGTGGTTGAAGGTTTTAACAGCTTTAACACAGAGTCTGGAGAGGATGCCCCAGAGCTATTGAAAGCTATCACAGATCCTTGGACCATATGCATTATACAGGCGCAGTATTATTGCAGTTAATGTAGTCAATACTTAGTCGAGCCAATTACACCCCAGCCTCATGAAAATGATGTGATGGCTCACTGGGTGGTGTCACAACAAAAAAAATTGCCTAATCCCAATAGCCTGTTCAATTATTACAAAACAAAATGTTAGTTGTGTAGGATATTGATATTCATTATGCATAATATTAATCTTTAATGCAGACCTATATTAAAGTTTTTATGCCTTTAATATTTTCCAATTGCATGTTGCTTGCAAACATTGTAGTACTGCAAAGCCCCTAACCAACCATGCTACAATAGATTGATATAGATTGACAATATTAGAGTACTTTTTAAAAAAAGCAATGCAAGTTACTTTTCGGTTTAAATTAAACCGAAAAGTAACTTGCATTGCTTTTTTTAAGTACTCTAATATTGTGTACATTTATAAAGTAATGCGTTACTTCAGAAAAATAATATTATTGCGTAATGCATGTTACCCCAATGCTGTGAATTCGACTGTGCACATACTTTCGTATGTAGCTTAAAAGTAATAGAAGCATTACTTTCCATGAAAAGTAACTAAGTAACACAATTAGTTACTTTTTTTGGAAAGTAATAAAATATTTTAATGCATTACTTTTAAAAGTAACTTTCCCCAACACTGCTTGTATGTGTACACAAACATTTGATGCATGCGCATTGCGCCAAAATAAAAAACTATTTATAGAAATTAGTGCTCAATGACACACAAAAAAGCAGAAAATCGTGTCCATGAACATGAATAAATAAATCAAATCTTTTGTGACTATACCACAACTTGCCTTCAGATTGGGTTGCGATTAATGGAAACACTAACATTTCACAATAGTCTTTTGTCGACATTTAAAAAATAACGCTTACGTTTTGCGCAAATCTGCAATGGAAACGCAGCTAGTGTAGCTTTGAGAAAAGTTTTTTTTTCTCAGTAGTAATTATAGGGATAGAAACAGGACAAGAGATGACAAACTGAGTCTGGTTTGGGCACCATGAGCGTCTATTCGCCTACAGATAAGCCTTTATTTCGAATTCTAAAGCAAACGACATCATCTGCTTTTATTATGTACAGGTCCAAAATATTGTTTCTCTGGCAGTCTCAAAAAGTGTGACCGCGACCACCACACCACTTCACATGGAAAAAATGTGAGTGAAAACTGTTTAAAGAAAGGAAAGAATGAAATGGTCTGAGACGAACCAACAAGCTTTGATTGAAATGGCCTTCAGTCATTAAAGGCAATGCTGTTAAATAGCACTCATTTCATACTGTCTGCCTTCAGCCTTGAAAAGCATTGTAATATTCTATACAAAAAAAAAATATATAGTATTCACACAATACATTGTACTCTTTTCGCTTTGAAGAAGCAGATTCATTTAGCGTCAGCAGGCTATGTACAGTACTTTTCTCATTTACTCAGAGCTCTGCCCGGATTAATAGCTGTCATTTATTTCGTATTAGTAGTACAGCCTGTAATAGAGACCGCCACTGAGTCAGATCCTTATTGAAAAGACTAACTACGACATTAACAATAACACACAGCTTTTAGGCTGTATTAGTAAGCAAGATGTTTTTCAAGTCTGAATGAACTGTTGACTCATCCTTCTCTAGTTAATGCCTTGAAGGCAATGAGCCACATGTTTTTAATTACCTTCACATATTTAGATACACAAGAAAGAATATCTCTATTTATCAGATAAATATAACGTTTTTAATTGTAAGTGTTGGAATCAATTCTAATGATAACATTACCTTGGTGTCAAAAAATATCAATATGTGACCCTGGCTGTGGATGTCCAGTTAAAGTCATTTGTTTGTACGATCATCCTACATAATGTAAATAACATGAAATGTAAAAATATAACCTTGATATCTTTAATACTGACTGAGGTCACTTTAAAGATTGAAATAAATCTGAAATCGCTAAATTTCACAGGCAATGTTACAAAAATCTGCATTTGAAATTCTTTAAAGGTACATGATCAGCAAATATAAGCTGTACAATGAGATGATGAGAGATGAATCAACTGACCCAAAACTTTCTTACACTTATACCACACTATAAATACTGATGATAACATTAGTTGCCTCAGAAATAATGATATAATCAAAAAGCTCAAAACATTTCCCTTCATTACAATGTTTCTGAGGAACCATTGGCATTCTTACAGGAACCTGTGGGTTCCACCAGGCACCGGCATAGTTAGTGAACTTTTAAAAGGGTTCTCCAGGGGTTCTGCTGGAGTGCCTGATCAACCCCAAAGCGTGACTCGAGTATCTTTTCATTTTGTCTTTTCATGAGATATTAACCCGGGGGAAATGATATCCTTTATGCCTCAGAGGAATTGATGGAGTTCTCAGTTGTATTTATTTCATTTAAAGGGATAGTTCACATAGAAACGAAAATTGTGTCATTTACTCAGCCTTGTGTTGTTCTAATAATAGGGGCATTTGTGAGATTTCTCTGTATTTTCCTCAGGAGAAATATCTCAGATGCAAAAGACATTTCCATCTGCTCTCCAAATAATGACATCTCTATAGAGAATCAACTGAGATCATTAAAGTTCCTGTTTTTCCTGATACCATTTTTCAAACTTTAGTTAGTGTGTAATGTTGCTATAATAGCATAAATAATACCTGTAGAATGATAACGCTCAAAGTTTACTGCCAGGCGATATATTTTCTTTTACAAAATTCCCCCTTCAAAGCCTACAGCAAACGCAAGTTTGGACCACAACGCTCTACTTCCCAATTTAATGACGTCAGTAAAACAGTTTGTTGACTAAACTCCACCCACAGGAATACGTCAGTCACCAGCTTAGGCTGAAACGGCTCTGCTAAGCTAAGCTCGTTACGTATTTCTGAAGGAGGGACTTCATAGGACAAGGAAGACATTAACCCGTTTTTAGGACAGTGAAAACAGCGCTATACAGATAAGTAAATTGTGTGAAAAATACAGTTTTTTACAAGTGAAACATGAACACATGTTATATTGTGCACCATAATACCAATCATAGCTTCAAAAACACAGGGAAAATGGGACCTTTAAAAGATCTTAACTGTGATTTTTCTTTGCCATTGGTACAAAACAGAGACTTCTGTTTCAACTGGACATGTGGTCCGTGTGTGTCTGCAACTCTTTGCATAGCCTAGTGGTTAGAGAGTTGGTTGGTCAAGTCTCATGGCGGGCAAGTTGTGACTGAGCAAGGCACCTTAACCCTAATTGCTCCAGATATCCCTGCCTTCCTCAAACGTTCTGATTTTGTACAAAACTCATTGATTTGAAAAGCCCTGTGTCCCTGATTGGCCAGCTAATCTGTATGTTGTGATTGGCCTGAATACATCAGTCAGAAATGTGATGCTCCTTACCATGTTTGAAAGATTCGCTCACAATGCAATTCTAAGGGGCTGATCGCACCAAAAGCGTTTATGGCATGTGCAGGCATCTTTTTGAATGATATTCAATGGGCAGAGAGCAGTTGCACGGTGTTTATGTGCGCCAAGCGCCTTGCAGATTTTGCCGCCAGCCGCAGAACGCCCTTTTGAAGGAGCGCTGAGAGCGGAGAAGCGCCTGAGGTTATTCGCGTCTTTCAATTGTCCAATCGAATGAGTGGAGAGGCGGGCCTTACGTTGTGGTGAGGAAAGTTTACAGTTGCTTTGAAAAACCGGAGAACCGGACTCCACTCGCTCACTCTCTCCTGCGTGTTTGTGCACCTCTCACCCTCAAACAAGGTCAGAGCAACCGCCCTCTTTTTTGAAGTTCTTGCTAATATGACAGTTAACAGCAAAAGAGTGCTCACGCTTCAATATTTGATTGACAAGATAGCTGACTCCCTGGTTGCTTATCAATATAAAAGCCGCGTCGCACTGCTCTTTTTTTTAAAAAGGCAGTGCGTCGCACCTTGCGTTTCCAAGCGGTTAAAGTGCGTTTGGTGTGATTAGCCTCTAACAGGAGTTCACTTACAGGCTGTGAGTCCGAAGCGGGAGGAATTATGATAATGTCGGTCTTGTCTACATCACCAATCCCAGTAAACTGTTGCCTACAATCTGTGTGTTTGTTGTAGTCCAAGAAAAGAGATTTACATTAGAAACGATAACTCGTGTCATTGTTTACTTTGGGGTTTGTACCTTTTGCATATCGTTAACATACTAATACACAATTACACACCAAAGGAAATGTAAAATCGTGAATCGGACCATAGCTGTTCTTTAATGTCAAATTATTGGTGTAAATAACAAACTTGACATCTGAAGACTACTTTTCAATTAATTTTGTACTTTGTTGTTTTGCTTTATTTCCTGATGTTTTATTAAATCCCAGTTCCTTTTGACATTACTTTGAGGTGCCCTCAGCGTACAAGCTAGAGCTTTAAATTAAAAAACACAAATTTAAATGAGTACATATTTAGAATGATGATGTTGATCTATACCAGTGCTATCTCACAGCACTTCGTATGTATTTTACAAGGTGGTTAATTTGTATTAATTTGTACGACCACATTTGTACATTTTTGTAGGATTTGCTTTTGCTTTTGTTTTGTTTTTATTGTTTGTTTTGTACGACTCATTTTGTACAAATTGGCCAACTCGTAAAATACGTACAAAATCTCATGAGATCAGGCTGACTATGTTGTAATGACAGATCTTACGACCAGTTTTCTAACGATGCTTTTGGGAAACACAACCCAGATCAGTTTTGTATTCACTTCTGCAGTCTCCATTGATTTGTTTCTTGCTGACATGACTTTACACAACGACCAGGTTAAACCAATAGGCAAAAATATTAGCTTCTGAATAATTTACCCGTGGACCCTGATGACCATAGACATTCAATACACCAATGAGCACCTCTGAGTAATTGAGTAATATATATACACCAGCGATCCTGAGAAGAGGTTTAATCTTAGAGTTGACTGTCGACTTCCACCACTCATTCATATTAACTATGATATCTATTAACTTTGCGTTCTTTTGAGAATCAAGGTATGCTCTGATTCATGAATAATATGTGAGGTTCTGCTGATCACAATTTTTTGTGAGCTCAGTAAAATGAGATTGTGGGGAATGAACAAATAATACTGTGGGAGAAGAAATAACAGAGGAAGTGATATGAAATGACAGGAGATGCTCAGTTGATGCTCTCCGCCCACTCTTATCCTTCTGCCCTCCAGACGGATAGAAGAGTGATGGTCTTACATTGCTCCTGGATATATTGCAATTAGCTACACAGCGATTAAAGTCTCTAGTGAGGCATGACTGCTGGATTATGAGTCCACTGCGTCCTAATTACATCGCCTGGGAGATCACTCATCCCAGAGAGTTTTAGAGCACCGCTTGTTGTTATTTGCACAACCTACTTTATTGTTTTCTCTTAAAGGCAAACACACCGGTAGCCTCAAACAGATTTACTTTAACAAAGACGTTCTTGTGTGGTCATACACAATTTGTTGTTGACAAGTTTAACAAGGTTTATTAGCGGTTGAGATACATTCTTAAAAATAAAGGTGCTTCACGATGCCATAGAAGATCATTTTCTGTCTAAATGGTTGTTTAAAGCGCCTTAAACATCTGAAGAACCTTTCTCTTTCACAAAAGGTTTTAAAGATAAAAAGAGGCTCACAGGATATACAATTTTTTGACTAAATGGTTCTTTGAAGAACCTAAAAAAGTTTCTTCTATGGCATCGCTGTGATGAAACACGTTTCATTTAGGTCTCAGGTGTTCAACTAAAATTGTTTAGGAAAAAATAATAAGAAGCTGAAAAAAGCGTAGATTGCATAGGTACAACAATCTAGATTTGGGTAAATTTGATGAAAATTGTTTGAGTTCATACTGAAATGTTCAATTATATAAACTTTGGTTGCAGGCTTGGCAAATCTGATCACATTTTGTGACGTTGTTGAGATCTCTTCTGAGATTTGCAGCTTTTATGCAGCGATTTACAGTGCAGAGACAAAAACGAACACATTGTTTTGTATATGTATTGACTTAAAGGAACAGTATGTAAGAAATTTATATCAATTAATCATTAAATGGCCCTAAAATGTCACTAGACATTAAGAAATAATTTTCATTTCAAATACTTATATCACTCACAACAGCGGTCTGGCCAGGATATTGTCATTTTAAAAGTGGAGTTGCAGCCCTCAACTGATGTTTATGTTGTCGTTTGGTATATTGGCCACCAGCTCTGTGATTGCAGTACCAGTTTTAGCCACAAGTTTTGTGATTGCAATACCAGTTTTGGCCACAATCCTACATACTGTTCCTTTAATATTACAGATTTTAAACTATAGTAACTTAATGCCATGTTAGCATTGGTCTTGGTGTATTGTGTGAGTTTAACAATTATAATGTTTGGGGTCAACACAAAAGCATGTACAACTTCATAATCATACATGCATAACGGTTAAGTCTCTCAAGTGTCATGGACCGACTTAGTAGGGTTGCCAGATTTGTATAACAAAACCACCCCAATAGCCATTCAAATCGAGCCCAGTGACCCTATCCCAAATTCCAAAACTTTACTTTCATCAATAAAATAATACATTTGTCAGATACTATGCACAGCAAAATCACCAGTGTTAAATGTACATTCCTGGTGTATATATGGGTACCACCAGGTCTTGCTGTGTGGCTTAGTTTTAATTGTTTGTAAAACAAACAATGAGTGTGTTTACATGCACAGAATAAGAGGTAACTATCAAAAATCGGCTTATTATTGAAACCTATTTTGTGCATTTACATGCAAATAAATAAACCGGCAATGTAAAAAACTGCAGCTGCATCCGAAAGCTCTAAACACATCCGAATCCAATGTTAGGTTTACTTCCTGTCTCTTGAGATACCTTGAGTTGAGTTCGAAAAAATAAAATAGCGGCCAAGAAAGCTGCTGGAGCACAAATTTAGTGTAAATAAAGCTATATTTTCGACTTTTACACCTTTTGATTGCATTTCTAGCCAAAAATTAGTACTGTAGTTTTCAAATAGTGGATTAGTTATCACAAAGGAGCTGTTATAATCAAACAAAATTCTATTACGCTGCCTATGAAGTCTGTCTGAATGATTTTCCTGGAGCTTCGTTCTTGCCTCTAAGGTCAATTGCCTCATGAGGCAGCGAGGCTGCCTAAGCTTCCGGACGCAGCCTGCGTTTACATGGGATTTTAAGATTTGTCAGGTCTCTCGCAGGCAGTGACGTCATTGTCTATACCACACATAGTCATTCAAAAGTCTTAAGCTATACTGTTGTATCTCTTCTCATGTCTGCAGAACCTGTAAATATAAAATAAAAATTTTCGCAGTTTCTTTGCCAACTGCTTAAGTTAAGCTTAGACTTTTATGCGTTACCTTGCACAAGTCACATGTGGAGACATGCGCAGATGGACAAAACTACGAGAAAGACTGTTAAGGGGATCGAACACCGGACGCGCAGCTCAGCGCAGCGCCGGGTCGCGCCTAGAACTCGGAGGTATTGTAAACCGGAAGTGCACATTAAATAGCGCAAGCTTCGTCAGATAGCGTCTACTTCAAAATGTAAAATATATGTTAGCAGCCAATGTTAATCATTAATGATGTGGGACAAATATGATGTTATTTAATGTTAAACTATGTGAGTGGCGCTGTGTGGCGCGACAGGGATTTGAGCAACTTCCTGAGTCACAGCTGGGCGGCGCAGACAGGCGCCACCTGGCGGCGCCGGTGTCCGTATACTCATAGAGCACAATGTGTTCAGTTGATTTAGAACGGTGCGGCGCGGCGCTGAGCGGCGCGGCCGGTGTGCGATCCCCTTTAAGGCGTTTACATGCTTTCTGTGCTGATTCGGTTTTTAATTATGTTGTTTATGGGCTTTCCTCAATAAAAGAAACGCGTTTACATGACCCCACACATCATCAGTTTATAAAGCATAATCGGTGTAAGACTGTGCATGTAAACGCACTCATTAGCTGTGTTTACATGGACAATTGTAAATGGTTCAAATGTTCAATCTGAACGAAAAGGCTCCATGTACACACCTCAATCTGAATAAAAAGATCCAAACTGATTAAAAATCTAACTGGTTTGTGAGGGGTGGTTTATACCTTTTGTAATTTGCTTAAAAGGAAATTTTTTAATGGCGGTTGGCAAACCCACTTAAATGTGCATTTCCGCCACCTACTGGACTGGAGTGTGGGGTATATGCACACGTGCAATGACGTGGAATTGGCATAATGACGTATAATGCAAAGAACGCAAACTTGTCTTGTCATTCTTACATTTTAAGACCTAATCAAATTTCCTTCCAATCCCCTATAAAGTGATATGAGACAGCATTGTCTGGTCAGTCCATAATTGATGCCCAAACGCATGTTTTTGGACTCGCTCTCATGGTGCTCTCTGTAGCACTTTGTGAAGTCAAACAAGCTTTTTGGGCACACATGAATGATGTTTTTGCTGCTGCTTGATAAATATTATCTGCATGGCACAAAGCTCCGTGTGTTCGTTTTTTATTAATTAAGACCTGAAATAGACGCACAGCGATTTTAGGAGGATGGCTTGTATGTGTATTTTGAAAAAGCGTGAAACTATATTTGTGCAATGTGCGCATGATCAAATCTGATTTGAAGCTTGTGCCATATAAACACGCACATCAATCCGATCACATTATTAAAGCAACACTAAAGAGTTATTGCTCTTTGCTCCCCCTACAGGTTAGAAGTGTAATTGTCCATTGTCCACTGTCGTAAATACTGCAGCATAGCTGGCTCTGATTGGATTGTAGGTCTGCCGTAAAGCAAGTTTTTGTAGTTTTCACTCGAACTACAGGACCACTACCCGACGGTTGGAAACTTCTTTAGTGCGGTTTTGGCCGATAGAGGGCTGCAAAGCGAATGTGAAAGTGCCATTGACCCTGTTTTGAGTGGATGAACCACTGAAACTTTTTTGGAAACGTTATTTTAAGTTAAAAAAAACTCTTTGGTGTTGCTTTAAGTGTTAAGTGTAAACGCTGTGATAGGATTTATCATTCAGAATGATTTCATTTCAATGGATGCGAAAGGTGTAAACATAGCTAGTGTTTCAGATGAATTCACTAAACCGTTAAGCCTCATTTGCTTACAGAGTTTATTTCATACCACCCCGAGTATAACCAGAAGCTATTTGCTGTCGCTGGTATTATAGTGCATCAAGTAAGGGATAATGTAGAGGCAGCCGGTAGTTATTGGGAAATAAGCCCCGACAGTGTGATCAGGACCCGACGCGAAGCGGAGGGTCTTGTATCACACTGAAGGGGCTTATTTCCCAATAACTACCGGCTGCCTCTACATTATCCCGCTTATTACACGGCTACTTGCCACATAAGAAAAAAAACTGGACATGAATATGAATTTGAAACATTTTATTGGCATATTTGTTTTAAATTAACATTTTTATCCTTCCGCGAAACTTTGCACAGATGCATAAAATGATCGTAATACCTTATTAAGATCCTCTGCTTCATACTTGTCTCCATTTTTTCTCTTTTAGCCAGTCTTTGAGAAGTTTTAATGGCCATTCTGTATTTTTTTTGTGTGTTGGCTTCGTAGCTGTCATGCTCTATTTTGTCAAGTTCAGTCTCAGTAAGCTCTCTGTGTCTTGTCGTGGTTGTCGAGTGTTTGTCACAAGATGGCGCCAAACAGACAGTAATCTTTATTGATCTTTATTGGCGCGGAACGATTTTACTTGTGCAAGTAGTCCGGCTATACGTTATTATTTTGGAGCGGTTATTATTCGAAAAGAACGAACCTGCAAATGTCTCAACTGACCAATCAGAATCAAGCATTCCAGAGAGCCGTGTAATAAGCATATTTAAATGAAGTAACTACAATATCAATTATTTCATTGCAAACATGCCTCCTTTCTGTATAAAGTACTGTAGGCTTATTTAGGTTGTGCCTTATAAAATCAGTCTTGTTTGACTTGTACAGTTATCACCTGTGAAAAGCAGGCTTTAAGTTTTAAGGACGCATCCATGTCAATTCTCTCTGATTTATAGTCACAGTAACTCATAAAATGTTATATAAGCAAGCATATAACTTAATTACAAGAACATGTCCAGCATTTTAAAGTATCGCATTGTGCTGTATTTTCCACAACTTCAAAACCGGACTGCAAGCTGGGGATTTGCACTGAGCAAATTGCATTCAGCTCTAATTTTACACATGTTTACACCTTTACCTCATTTGCATGATTTGTGTAGTGAATTCAACCCGTCAGTTTTCTAATTCACTCCCTCATGATGCTCTGCACGTTGTCTCCATTAGGTCTCCATTAGGTTGCTGCTTGCCATTTCTATTTTCAGCATTCATTGTGCTACCCACCTCCTCATATATATATATATATATATATATGATCAAGCAAAATATTGGTACTGGATTCTGTGTTTTCTTCCTGTGCCATTGGCTATGCCTTTTCTGTGGAAAGCTACCAGGACGTTATGGTACCTTGCGTTGTTTACCTCATTTGGATTGTAGTGGTGAATACACCAATCCAAAAAGCCTCACTTCGTGTCTTGTTGTTGGGCATCTGGGACCACCTTTCTCTCTACTGGAGATGGATTCACTCAAACTGATAGATATCATCATCACGAGAGTCACACTGTGCTGCAGGGACACCCAAAACAGTAATCAGATGTGTGCGCCTCTCAAGCATCTTCCACGGTTGACAGATTGTGAAGCCAGGAAAAATATAGCACCGATGGCATATAATAACACAGCTTTGAGTTATGATTATGATTTTTAGACCGGGGCTGTTTGTGCCACCGACTCACAATATGGACCGGGCAGTTGAATAGACTTTATTTACGGTTCACAAAATGTCTTTTCAAAGTCATTAAAATGTATGATGTTTTATATGATCTAACTACACTTTTAATTTGCTTTGCACTTTTTTCTGAGTTTCTGAATGACACAAGGGCAGAAGTTCATTCATTATAGATATTAGATTGATAAGAACTCATTTTTACTTTATGTGGCACAGACATTTTATTTTCACTGAGCGTATGAACTTGGCTGTAGCAATTGCTTGCCATAGATTGAAGGAAAGCCAAAGATCCTCCTCAGTCAAGCCGCTGAATCCACTAGATGACCACTTTTAAAATTGACTTCCTGTGGCTTCCTGCACTGACAAGTCGACTTTAAATTGATTCAATCTTCAGACACAATTACTTGCAGAGTCAACCATTAAAAAATGGCAGCAACATGTTTCCAAATTGAAACAATTGTTTTGGCATTAAACTGTATCTATTCATAAGATCATTTGTTTGTTCTGAATTATTTTAAACACAATTGCCAATAAATAGATGGTACTAGCACCTGTAGTAGATAGTGTTTCTGATTTTAAATTAAAACACAATATATTTAGATTACCATCAGACCTCTTTATAAAATGTGACCCAGTCTTTGAAAATCCAGCAAATGTTATTCTGTGTTATTTATTGTTTTCTGCATTTCATTTTTACATAATGTAAAGACCATTCAGTGAAACTCTAACCTTGATATCTTTAATATTGACTGAGTAAGGTCATGTCAAAGATTGAAATTAGTGTGGATTAAACAATGAGACTTAAACCTGCAGGATTTTTGCACTGCTATAAGATCTTTACCTTATCACACTGTGGGACATGGATCGTTTAAACTTAGGTACGACAAGCATGTAGACTGTACGATAATGACACCTATTGATTCGAAGGCTTCGATGGCTGCGACACACGTAAGCGCAACGTCACCAGCATGTACTAGTTAGTGATGTAGTACTCGAGTCTCGAACCACAGTGGGAGGAGAAGGACTTGCAATTTCAGACCGAGTCCTCAAGACCAACGCATTTTTTATGATCATATAAAAAACCACACAACACGTAAGGGATAATGTAGCGACGCGAAGCGGAGGGTCTTTTATCACACTGAAGGGGCTTATTTCCCGATAACTACCAGCTGCCTCTACATTATCCCGCTTATTACACGGCTACTTGCCACATAAGAAAAAAACTGGACATGAATATGAATTTGAAACATTTTATTGGCATATTTGTTTTAAATTAACATTTTTATCCTTCCGCGAAACTTTGCACAGATGCATAAAATGATCGTAATACCTTATTAAGATCCTCTGCTTCATACTTGTCTGTCTCCATTTTTTTCTCTTTTAGCCAGTCTTTGAGAAGTTTTAATGCCCATCCTGTATTTTTTTGTGTGTTGGCTTCGTAGCTGTCATGCTCTATTTTGTCAAGTTCAGTCTCAGTAAGCTCTCTGTGTCTTGTCGTTGTTCGTTCTTCTATCCACTGTTTAAATGTTTTGTTTTTTACGTACATGTTAAAATTAATGTCAAAATTTTCCATTCTTTATGGTGGTTGTCCAGTGTTTGTCACAAGATGGCGCCAAACAGTAATCTTTATTTGCGCGGAGCAATTTTAATCGTACAAGTAGTACCGGCTTTGCGTTATTACTTTGGAGCGGTTATTATTTGAAAAGAACGAACCTGCAAATGTCTCAACGGACCAATCAGAATCAAGCATTCCAGAGAGCCGTGTAATAAATAACAATAATAATAAAATGCAATGTTGACGGGCATTATTTGAAAATGACATCCCATGGTGCAATGCAAAGATACTGCCATCAGAGCCATTTATTTATCTCCAGAAAAATAGGCAGAAGATGATGCATGTGTTAGGGATTTTTTTAATGATAGTAAAAGCATAGTCCATATTAAGACGTTAAGACTGCTCCTCTAAACAATTCCCAATCTAGTTTATTCTGTAGGCCTAACTGTTGATTATTAACTGGGGTGATATATGAAAAGTGACATGTTTTTATGGTCTTGGTCTCGACTCCTAAAGGACTCAGTCTTGACTCAGACTTGCTTCCTGAAAGACTCGGTCTTGATTCGGACTCGACTGTAGCACTCGGACTCGGCAGGTAATTTTCTTCCATTGTCGCTTCGGTTTAGGGTTAGATTTACATAAAATGACATTCCTACCCAAACCCAACTCTAACCCCAACGCCAGGCGACAATTGATTAAAGTAAAGAAAAATTAAAAAGAATACATAAAAAAATAGTATAAACCAATACTTAAAGTAACATACTAACGCAAACACCAAATCTAACCCTAAACCGAAGCAACAATGGTTTGAAAATAGGAAAAAACAGTTGAGTAACCAATCCGTGACAATGCCACGGAAAAGAAAGTCCGTGGCAGGGCCACGGAAATATGCGGAGATCGGTGAGAATGCCACGGAAAAATGAGCAAAAAATTCTGTGACTATCCCACGGAACTTTGTGAGATCATGTTGTTGCTTATCGTTAACATGTACAGTACTAATACACACTTACACACCAAAGGAAATGTAAAATCGTGAATCAAACCATTGGTGCTCTTTAAGTTGTACTGCACATATGTGACCTTGCGTATCCGACACCTTTCACTATGTAACACATAACACCTAGAACTGCAGATAGACTTGAACTTTGATGACTGCCTACGCAAACAAGTCACATTTAAAGTCTTTTGAAAACTAGTTGTGCAATTAAAAGTTAGCATGAGTCCGACCTTGATGTGTTTTTCTACAATGTTGATGAAAGGTTTCTTTAGCTAAGTGCAACAAAATGCAGTTGTTATTTTATTTTTGTCTTAAGGTGATCAATTAAATTTACTACTGTTTTCTAGTAGTAGCTATTAATGCAGTAACTATGGTTACAGTGTTTCAAAGAAGTTTGCATGTGGGCTATAGAAGCTGAATGTTCTACGCAGACATTGCGTGGGATAGCTCCCACAATAAACTCTGCAAAAATCTTCATTGTCCAGAGCTAGAAACATAGATAATCACACATTGTTTTGACAAAAGTCACTCGGAGGGACAGATTCGTGTCTCATCTACCTCAAACTGGCACTTATCATTCAGAAAAACACATGCCGTACAAAGCGATAGGCTACATTTTAGTAAAAATAGCTTTCTTAGAAAGATGGCTTAGATGATGCCTTACAAAATATGCTGTTGCCTTTGGCCCCTACTGAGAACCATTTTGTAGTGTGATTGGAGAAAATGAATCAGGCTGGCATAATTTGCGACACCCTTCTAGGAAAACGGCTTGTGATGCAAAACCGAAAGCATCCGAGTTATCATGCTGTACAAGATTATGGGATTTTTCATGCAATACAGATGTATAGAGGTTATCACGATTGGCACATATATATAACATATGTCAGTGCAAGTTGAAATGACCTAGCAAGTTAGAAAAGCAAAGGTGTTTGATTCTGTATCTGCAGTGAGGTTCACGTGACTTGCGGTGCATTGCAAGTTTTACATTTTATCATTATGAGTCTTCCCAAGGATCGAACCCACAACCTTGCTCTGCTAATGCAATGCTCAAAGGGAAGTGTTTGTATGATATGAGGGTGAATAAATGACTTTTTTTATTTTGGTAGTGTTGCAGTGCTGTTAAACATGTTGCAGTATTTTTGAGCTGTCTTTAGAGATGCTAGTTAATATTGAAAGAGTCTGACAGGAGTAGGCAGGTTGTATGCTGTTCCAAATGAGAAGTTAATTCGGTGTGACCTTGTGATGCTTTGAGGGATCTGCACCTTCAGGGCAGGTTCTCCGGGCCAGACGGCGTGGGAGAAATAGTAGAAAATGCATTAGTAATCAAGCGGCAATCGTTTAATGAATACAAGACCTTGGCAGTGCAGGATTTTCTACTATCATTAAAGGGTTTGGAGTCCAAAAATGATTTAACATTTTTATCACATATTATTTTAATGGCAATTTTAATATTTACTGCAGTGAACTTTTAACCTGTCCTGGGGTGTTACATTTCATCTGTTCACTAGGATTACCGAAAAGACTGCTTAATTTGGTCAGTAATAGCTTAAGGGGGATATGTAGTGATTTTTTTCTTAGTTTTTTTAACGAGATTTGTGTGGAAAGTGAAGTAAGAATTTCATTAGACAGGAAACATATAAAGCCTCTGAATCTTAAATCTTACCACAGGTAATAGAATATCTTACAAATTAAATTGCACAAACTGTATTAAAGATAGCAAATGTTCAATAAACAGTTAAAGTTGAGGACCGTCAAAATAATAATAATTAAAGGAACAGTATGTAAGAAAAGTATATCAATTAATCATAAAATGGCCCTGATATGTCACTAGACATTAAGAAATCTTTTTAATTTCAAATACTTATATCACTCACAACAGTGGTCTGGCCAGGATATTGTCATTTAAAAAGTGGAGTTGCAGCCCTCAACTGATGTTTATGTTGTCATTTTGTGTATTGGCCACTAGTTGTGTGATTGCAGTACCAGTTTTAGCCACAAGTTTTGTGATTGCAATACCAGTTTTGGCCACAAACCTACATACTGTTCCTTTAACTGCTACGAATGCTCTCTGCATCTGCTAAACACCACAACGATTTTTTCAGCAAAGTCCTCTAAGTGCACAGAAAGATGAGCTAGAGGAAAGACTTCAAACTTGTGTTCCTTGTGAGTACTTGGACCTGAATACAAACCAAAGTGGCAGTCACATGCATCACAGCGCCCCCTAATGTGTGGTTTAGTTTCTTCTTTATTACATTTTGACTCATCATTTGCAATGTTTCTAATTGCATCTTTAGTTTTCGCCAAAAAGCACGCATTTATAGTAGGGCTGTAATGATAAATCGCGAGTCCCATTAAAAAGACTAAAATCGATTCTGCATTGAGCTACGAATGCTCTCTGCATCTGCTAAACACCACAACGATTTTTTCAGCAAAGTCCTCTAAGTGCACAGAAAGATGAGCTAGAGGAAAGACTTCAAACTTGTGTCCCTTGTGAGTACTTGGACCTGAATACAAACCAAAGTGGCAGTCACATGCATCACAGCGCCCCCTAATGTGTGGTTTAGTTTCTTCTTTATTACATTTTGACTCATCATTTGCAATGTTTCTAATTGCATCTTTAGTTTTCGCCAAAAAGCACGCATTTATAGTAGGGCTGTAATGATAAATCGCGAGTCCCATTAAAAAGACTAAAATCGATTCTGCATTGAGTCGTTTATAACGTGCATTTAAAAAAGCAACACTCGTTAAACAAAATCAGTCAAAATATTCTTTATTATAATGAAAATAACTAAAACAATCTGAAGAACGGCGATATAAATATTCTTCTAGACATTTCCTGGAATAGCGTTTGTAATGCCACTTCTTCTGTGGCACATTTGGAGTTTCTGCACCAGAGCGCCCTCTGCTTTAGGATGTGGGGGCATTTTACCGTAATTCATTCAAATTCATTCATTAAGAAAATGCGCATTTGCACGATTAATCATTACAACCCTAATTAGCAGTGCACCGATATATTGACCGATTATGCTTTCTATGCTTCTCAATGATTTACGGTGAAATCCCGCTACATCCAAAAGCCAGAGGGCGCTCTCGTGCAGAAACTCAATATGCGCTGTAGACGAAGAACAATACACACGCAGCTATGATGACACGCAGCTCCAGGAAATGTCTTAAGCATATATTTATATTGCTGTACTTCAAACCTTTTCAGGTATTTTTATGATAATAAAGATTATGTATAATGATTATGTTTGACGAGGGTTGCTTTTTCAAATGCATGTTATAAATGACTCAAACTAGCAGTGATTTCAGATCGATAAGGACTTACTGATCAAAAGTGTAGTACATGAAATAGCTGTAAATAATATCGGTTGTGCGATTACGAATAGTTATCGGCCGCGTATTATTAGTGTATATCAGCATTTATCGCTGCACCCCTAGCCCTAATTTAGAGGGTTTTCAGGGAAATACAGTCAAATTTGTTAAATGAATCTAATATGACTAATGTGACACTAGTGAAAAGAAGGCATTTCAATTCCTGACTAATAACCTTTTCACTGTCACTAAAGTAAAATTAATGAACCATAAGAGCCTGATAAGAGACTGTGGATGTCAGATGCACTCTTTAAGATGCCTGTTTTAAGATTAAAACACATTGTAATGATTTTAAACACATTGTTGAATATAAATTGTTCCATTCATATGCAAGTAGGATCACATGTGTGCGAGTAATAGTTTTTATGTAAGGGCATGGTGGGATCATTGGAAAACAGTCAACAATCCTTTTAAAGTTATTTAATGGTCCTGAAGCAGTGAAACACTTTGAAAGTTTTAATAACCAAAGCAGTCACTGTTGCCAAAGATCAAGCATGGTAAATGAATCCCACCAGTCGGAAAAATCCAGTAACTTTTTTATAAACTGACATATTTTTTTTCATAGAAAACTCCAAAAATAAATGACTTGGCAAGCATAGTGAAGCATTGCCAGCAGGCAGTCAAGTGTTTATGCACAAAAGTGGTTTATTAGGCGCGCACTTTCTCCTATGACTTTCTTTCAAACAGAACCGCTACTGGTTTTCCAGCTGGGCCTGGCAAGCTCCCTGTCAGTATCTTGTCTTGTACATAGTTTTTTGTGACAGGGATCTGACAGTACCATGTTTTCTGTGGGAACACGTGGCCATGGATTATTTATAATCAGGCCACGTGTTTTCCTTGTCTCGTCTTTTTTACCCCGCTCCCTTGTTGTCCTCGTTCATCATTATTTTTTAACTCTCCTCACCTGTCCTTCCCTTGATATCTTGTTTAGTTTCTCCCTATTTAATCTCCTTGTGTTTATTGTCCTGTGCTTGATCATTTTGTATTTTTCTTGTGAAGAAGTCTAGTCAAGTGTTCTTGTCTAGTCTAGTCGAGTTCATTGTAAAGGTTCTTTGTATGTTTATTGTCATGCTCACAGTTTAGTTTCATTAGTGTTTAGTCTGTCTTTAATTATATTATCTTGTATCTTATATTATAATGTAGTTTGCCCCCCTCGTGGGTTTTGTTTTCCAATTTTGTTATTTAATAGTGTTCTCCCTCCCTGACACTCCCGCTACATTAACGGGCATTGAAAGTGGCTCATCCAATCAGAATTTAGAGTGGGAATGACTGTATATGTGGTGAGAACATGTAGAAGTGTATTTTGCTTATTCTTTATTACAGTCGCTATAAAAAAATTAAAATAACTTTAAAAGTAAACGTTTTATAGAAACAAAAGAACATAATTGTTAACAGAGATAAAAAATATAAGCATAATAATACAAATTACAAAATGCAACATAAACATTAAAGTAAAAAATAAAATTAGAACAGAAAAAGAATAATTAAAAAACAGTTAAAAGTTAAGATCCTAAAACCTAACAGTTAACTTAAATCAAACCATTTAAGTAAACCGGTTGCATTAGACCATTTAAGTTTGAAAACACATAAATTTAAGTACTGTAAACTTGAGTCATGTGCAATTATGCACTTATATTTAAGTTGTGTGAACTTAAATATAAGTGCATAACTGCACATGACTCAATTTGTTTAAGTTCACAGTACTCAAATGTATGTGTTTTAAAACTAATGCCACCGGTTTACTTAAATGGTTTAAGTTGAGTGAACTTTTAGGTTTTACAGTGTAACACATTCATTGCATATACAACCTCATGCATCACCTCTCACCCAAATGCAACCATAAAAAAGTAGGCATGATGTAAAAATCTACATTTCTAATCTTGGAAGGCAGAGAATTCCATAATTTTTATACATGTTTTTTATTTATTTTTTATTTTGTAACCATTGTAGTTTGTTCAGAGAAGTTTTGGCATAGCAAAAAAAGCATAGCAACAATCAATTTTAGAGAAAACCATTATTGATTATTTTTTTAGCCCAAGAAATGTCAGCATGAGCAGTAATCTGGATATACAGTGGTGTGAAAGTGTTGGCCTCTTCCTGATTTTTTTTTTTTTACATGTTTGTCACACTTTAATGTTTCAGATCATGAAACAAATGTAAATATTAATCAAAGATAACATAAGTAAACACAACATTCAGTTTTTAAATGAAGGTTTTTATTATGAAGGGAAAACTAAATCCAAACACAAGAGTCAAGAAACTCAAGACTCAAGAGTTGGCCAAGAGGTAAAATATAAAGACTAAAAAGTAGAGGGCCTAAAATTGAACCCAGAGGTACACCATATTTTCCGCACCAACCTCAGATCTGTAGCCACCGAACACAACAAATTGTTTGTGATCTAAGAGATAAGACTCGAACCACCTTAGAGCAAAGTCAGATACACTAAAGACAGTCTCTAGGCGGGTGGATAAGGTACAATGATCAATAGTGTCAAAGGCGGCACTGAGATCAAGAAGACTCAGTAATGGGAAGCAGCCAGTATCGGAAGCCATCAATAAGTCATTTGTGACTAACCAAGACTGTCTCAGTGCTATGCATTTTATGGAAGACAGATTGAAGAGGCTCAAAGAGATCATTGACAGACTGGTAAGACAGCAAATACGTTCCAAAATTTTAACAATGAACGGGAGATTAGAGATGGGTTTAAAATGTTTTAGATTCTCAAAGTCACAGCTATTTTGATGCAGGGGTTATAGCAGCAATTTTAAGTGCTGTTGGCACAAAACCAGGAGACAGAGAGTCATTTATAATGACTGAAACAGACTAGCTGGTATGGGATCAACTATTGAGGTGGTAGCTTTCATTTTTAAACCCGCATTACAAAGAGACTCTAAAGTGGAAAATGCTGAGAGATAAAAAAAAACAGAGATTTCTATGTTATTGAATGTATAAGTTACAAGGCAATTTGGTTTCGTAGCACCTCAATCTTAAAATATTAAGAATATATATTGTTTCTATTTAGAAGGTTGTTTATTGAATTAAAAAATTTTGGGGGGTTACCTCGATCACTAGCAATTATCTGTGAGAAATGAGCGGACCTTGTTGACACAGTTTTAGCCCTACAGTATATTCAACCTAGCTGTCTTTCCAGGCCTGATGATACACAATTCTCTCCCCAAAATAAACAGCTGTTGGTGGTCCTGCATCATTCTTTTATTTTGTGAAGGTCCAACGGAACGATCGGTAGCATTACTTAGCACGTTAAACATAGCATTATCAGCAATACATCAGAGATTATTTTCCAGTTTACAAACAGTTTTATCCAAAGTGGCTTACAGTGTGCCCAGCTATACATTATGTGTTTTCCCTTGTGTGGATCAAACCCATGGCCGTTGTGCTCTACACCAACTGAGCTGAAGGAACACAAGATATAGTCCCACTTCCTAATAATACACCCTGCTGTCCTTATGACAGTGAATTCACAGAGGAATCACCTACACAGTTACAGTAAATGAGCTGCACTTCTAGTCACCTCCCCCTCACTTTTATGTAAAGTGCCGTGTGTGTTCCAGCCACCTACATTGAGCATGTTCCCAACAGAGCCTTCGCGGGAAAGAGACGCATCGCTTCACATTACACCACATCATATCTTTGAGTTTCCAAGCCTGGCTCAATTATTCCACTTCATTAGATGTTCTGAATATTATAGTATACTCTTTAATTGCTGAGGCAGACCAAAAAGACCATTTCATTCCCAAAAGCATCTGTTAATATGAAAAAGCTGTTCGATTAAACACTCTCAGAGCTAATACTTAAATTCCACAAGTTAAGTCAAATTATCTGTTATATAATTATAGAGAGAGAGAGAGAGAGAGAGAGAGAGAGAGAGAGAGAGAGAGAGAGAGAGAGAGAGAGAGAGAGAGAGAGAGAGAAAATATTGACAGCACAATTGAGTTTCAATTTCAAACTACCATTGTGGTGATCAGTGTTTGCATTTCATCAACTCACTTGCATATAAAATTCCACACTCAAAAATGGCAAATTTTTGCATGCACCTATAAGTGGCAATTTTAACATGTTATAATAAATTATCTTTATGTATTTTGAGTTAAATCTTCACATACGTACTCTGGGGACACCAAAGATTTATTGTACATATTTAAGAAGTCTTGTGAAATTTCCCCTTTAAAGGTGCCGCTGAATGTAAAACTGTATTTATCTAGGCATAGATGAATAATAAGTTCTGTAGATGGTAATGACATATCCTGAGCCTCAGACACGATTGTTTCCTCCTTTATATGTAAACCTCATGCATGCAAAACACCACTGGAAAGTCTTAAAATAACACCAACTGTGACGATATAGTCGAGATGTACACCTCAACATTAAATTATTAATTAAAGGTGCGGTGAATCTGGGATTTTCATTGTTTTAGGGCTGCAACAACCAATCAATTAAACCGATAAAAATCGATTACTGAAAGCTTTGGCAACTAATTTCATATTTAATTTGTTGTGTCGTGCGACGCAGAGATTTTAAGTATTTAAAAGTTGAGTTTAATGTGGACCGGAGTGAACACACTCGGTTTCTTTCGCGCACTGTGTTCTCTGTTGTTTCCAGATATGTCATTCAAGCGCAAGTCCATCGCTGCCAGGGATTCCCCATGGTCTTAACTCTTTCCCCGCCATTGACGAGATTTCTCGTCAATTAAGAGAAAACGCTTCCCCGCCAATGACGAGATATTCCGTCTTTCCGCAATACCGCTATTATCCACCAGGTGGCGCCCTTCCGCAACTTTTTAAAACCGGAAGTATTGCCCTATGCCAAGCTGCTGCATGTCCGTGTCTGTTTTAAAGATCGCTCTGAATGGGATCTCTATGAAAAGTCCGTCATAAAAATGGAATTATTTCTGCTTTTTGCTCAAAATATGGTGTTTTTGCAAAAACCTACCCATATTCAAAAGCTGATTGCAAAAGAACCACTAAAGGTAGAATGAAACGGTTTTTTTGTTTGAAAGCAGAGGGTCTGTTCTTTCATTTGGTATATTGTATGTTTATATATTTAAAGAAGAACATTTTCTGGAAGGCATTAAACTTTGGTGAAAATCATGAAAAACGCTGGCGCTGGCTGGCAACTTTTTTTAAAAACGCTGGCGGTGAAAGAGTTAAAGCCTGTAAGGCTTTTGCATGTGCACTTTTCTAAAACAGCACTTTAATTCGGTTTACAAACTAAAAGACGCAAAATGGACTTGTATAGACCCTTTTACTGTTTGTACACAATGTTGAAGTGGCAACGTCGTGTGCGCGCGCTGTTTGGCAACGGAAGTATGGCAAGAATCAGCAGTGAAGCAACAAAGACAGAGAAAGTTATTTTAAAAAGTTGACTTTATTAACTTTTTCAACACAGCTTCCAGATCCGTGTACTATAGTGGGGTGAATAGAAGACGTTAGCAGATGGCTAAACAAGAAAAATGGCATGCGAAATTTAGTCTTGTTTTCTGAAAAAAAACCCCACTTCATAAATGAGTGATTGGGTAACACTTTATTTTACGGTGTCTTTGTTACACATGTTACATGTAATTATTATAGTAATAACAGTTAATTATGCATAATTACATGCAACTAACCCTAAACCAAACCCTAATCCTGACCCCAACCCTATAGTAAGTACATGTTATTAATGATTATTACTTAGTACTTAAATGTATAATTACACTGTAACAGTGATTCCGTAAAATAAAGTGTGACCAGTGATTGTTTGCTCAAAACAAGCAAAATGATCTGCCAATGGGATAATAAAAATAATCTTGTTTCTGTTTGAGATTATATCTCATTAAGATTATTTTTCTTACCCCATTGGCAGATCATTTTACTTCGGATTTGTATTGTTCTTTATTTTTTATAAATTATTTTCTGTCTAAATATCAAAAGCAATAAGTTATAATAGGTTATTTTGTACCCTGGTTTGCTTGAGGATGGCTCGAGAAATGTTCTGTTTTGATGGCCGCATTAAAGACTTCGAAGTAAACGCCCACTGCTATGATTGGCTGCTATGACTAAACATCTCAGTCTCATAGAAATTCCTCTTTTAGAAATGTCAGCCAGAAAACGGCCCAATCTGAAAAACTGATGCTTATGACATCACAGGCATCTCACTGCCCCTCCACTTTAAAATAATTGGCTACATTTTTTGAGTGGCAGCAAAGTCAGCCAATCAGTAATGAGAATCCAAGTTAAGCCAGTAGGGGGAGCCAAATATGTGCAAAACCACTTGTTTAAAATCCCCCACCCTAATAGAGCTATCTAAGAGAGATTTTTAGGAAGCTTCTTAGGCATTACAGACCCAAACAAAAAATGTTTTGTCTACATGTCACATCACAGAACAAGGATAAATACAACATTCAATCATTCTATGTCACCTTTAAAGTACGATGACCTCATATATAACAAAGGTTAAAGACCCCCTGTTACATTGCTAAAAACAACATTACTTTATCTGATACAGACTCAAACATAAGATCTGTTTACACACATACACACAGCTACTAAAATGAGCTGCCCTGTTAAACAGCCAATAAGAGCAGAGCTCAACATTATTATTCATGATCCTTCCAAATAAGGTAATAAAAGACCATTTCATTCTGGGGGCAAATCCTAGGGTTGTTAATGGACATGTAAAACCATCTCTGGATAATTTTTGCACTTAATAAATTCAAATAGATATCAGAGAACAATTTAAAGCAGACATATCATGCTTTTAAATCATATCATGCTTTTAAATCTGTCCTAAATCATCTATTTGTGGTCTATATAGAGCGGAACTGCAATGCTTGGGTCTGAATTCCTCATTATTATAGCCCCACAGGCCCCCTTTCTACCCCTTTTCTGATGTGCATCTGAGAGCAACTCGTTTTGGTACTGTCTTTTTAAATGCACGTCATACCCTGCCCCCTCTTCAGGTTGCAGAGGTGACACTCGGTTAAACTCCACCGCGTTCGGCCATTTTTGTAGTTTTATAGCAGAGATATGATTATCTAGTGGCACAGAAACTTTTTATTCACTCGTTATTCACAAAATGTCAACAACAGAAGTCCATCCAGCCTTACATGTTCGAGCCAGAGTCGGAAACGGAGCGAGATGAAAATGAAGACGACGAACCTGCAGAACAACGTCTTCATATGGAGGTATCGCAATGGTGTGTTACGGCCATTTGTCAAACCGAAGGCTGCAGCCTCCGGAGGTCGCATTTCTTGGCTGCATACGTCATCAAGACGGTCTTTTTCAGAATATTAACAATTATAAAGTTGACAATTATTCTTAGTTAATCGTAAGTTGTTGTAATGTGCTCATGACTTGCAAATGTAATGCTCAGTTAACTTAAATAAACCAGGCTTGATGACCAAAAGCGATCTCCGCAGGCTGCAGCCTTCGGATTGAGAAACAGCACTGCTAAAGCATGACCACCGTTTACAGCTTACCGAAGTGCTCTGCTCGTCGTCTCCAAAGATAGAAGTAATTGACCCCTCAATCAGACGAAGTCTATCGGCAAATCCTTCTTTATACTGTTGGAGATTGGTGAAGTAGTTATCCTTCGGGCACACAAAAATGACTTTACCCACAGATGTGAGTACATTTCTTACTCTATCGTAACTTCTGCATCCTTGAGCTTGGACTACAATATCGCAGCGAGAAAAAAAAATGGTGGATTGCTCGAAGTGTTGGGCTTGGAGTCGATGTCCTTATTTAGCAGTTCCGCTGCAAATACTGTGACGTAATTGTTCAAAAAACGTAATAGATAATAGAAAAATCAGAACAGGGAGGAAAATATGACCAAAACAGAATATAAAGATATCAACAAAGCACCTGAAGAGACTAATTTCAACTTTTATGTACTTATAAACACTACAAATATACAACAAAATGCATTTAAGAGCTAAGAAAGTGGATTTAGCATGATATGTCTCCTTTAACATATTATAGGTCCCGTTTTATTTTTTCCAATTTCACATTTTATTTTTTCCCAAATTCCGTTTTTTATTACATTTTTGGCAATTATGTTTTTTTACCCTTTACTGTTATTTTTGTCATAAAAAGAGTGTGCCTTTAATGTTAATGATTAAAATGTAAATGATTTGGGGAAAAACTGGATAACAAGATTACTTAATGACTTTAAAACAGGCACATACACACGGCGCGCGCGCACACACACAACTCAATTCAATGCATTGTTTAGTGTTGTTGCAGGAGGCTACAACAAGGTGTCAAAGCAGTGGTGCCTTCAGAAGTACCTTAAACACATCGGTCCAGCGGAACGCGATCCATATTTTATACACATTCGCTTGAAATGCATATAACTTTACAAACATACACAGGATAGTATTCTGACTTAGGACAGCATGAGCGCACAGCTCTTTGCACATGCGAGCACAAGAGAGACAGAGAGCGGCGTCATGATGCAGATGATGATATTTTAAATGCAAGGGATAGTTAGTTTGCCTCAGCTCGCTTGAAATGCATAAAACTGAACAAATTCATGAGGATTTCATGAAATCCCCAGTCTCAGTCAGATCTCCATTCATGGCAACATCATAGAACAGGTGGAGAAATTCAAATACCTTGGACTCACCCTGGACAACAAGCTCACTTTTGACCATCACATAACAGACATCCAAAAACGCTCACAACAACGTCTGCATGTTCTACGAAAACTCAGCTCCCTTTGCATTGCCCCTCGTCTTCTGTTACTTCTGTATATGAGCACCCCCTCAACTTCAACTTCACTCTCCTGCCCTCAGGCCGCAGGTATAGGACCCTGAAATGGAGAAGGGCTCGTTTCAAAAAGAGCTTTGTACCATCGGCGATCTCAATCCTGAATAAGTTACAAAGCTGAACATTCACCATCTTGTGTTTTGTTGTTGTTGTTTTGTGTATATATGTTTGTACTATCTGCGTGTACTGTATGACAGTTTGTGAAAACGAATTTCCTGTTTACAGGACAATAAACTATCTATCTATCTATCTATCTATCTATCTATCTATCTATCTATCTATCTATCTATCTATCTATCTATCTATCTATCTATCTATCTATCTATCTATCTATCTATCTATTTGTGTTCGGACTTCGGACAGATGCGAGAGCGTGTGCACGTGTGAGAGGTGCAGTGAGACAGACAGGGATGAGAGCGTGCATGCAGAGATGGAAGTAACGAATTACAACTACTCACGTTACTGTAATTAAGAAGTTTTTTCGTGTACTTGTACTTTTATGAGTAAATTTTTAAGTCTGTAATTTTCCTTGTACTCAAATACAAATTAAGGTAAGTAATGTACTTTGCTACTTTGAAAATCACATTCGTTACTAAGTACTTGTAGAATTTGAATTAAATTAATATTCAAATCTTTGACAGCATATGGATATCCAATAGAAATAATTGATCGTGGGCGGGCCAATAAAAACCCTTGTATTTGGACCGGAAAAAAGCCCGGTCTTTGGAGAGGTATTCAATCGATCCTCGCGCGTCCTTCACTGTGACGTTGTATTTAGTGTTTAATGTCAAAGAACTGTGGCGTTATGGACGCTGAATTAATTTAAAATTCCAAAGAAATACCGGATGATGAGTGCCCATGGCCGCACCTGGGAGTTGTTCACAAACAGAGGAAGGAAAGGAGACAGCGTGTAAATGTAATGCAAACTTTGTTTGCCATCTGCAGTGATTTCGGCTTACAATACTTCAGCCTCTAACCTCAAAAAGCACATTATGGTAAAAAAAAAAAAGGTTTAGCATTGTAAAATGGAGCTCAAAGTTGAATTTCATGTCATTGTTAACATTGTATTATTCAATTTGAATCAGTGTTTTAAGCTTATAATAATAAAAACTGTCTAATAAGGACTCTTATCAAATTCGTCTGTTGCCGCGTCCCACTGGCGTAGCAGTGTATAGGTATGATGACAAAATTTTCAAAACCCCCAAAACTCAAAATTTATCACATGACTAGACAGAGCAGACATTCTCGTTTACAAAGATAGCTGGATTGTAAAAATCCGTTGAGGATTGAGAAAGTTATGATATTTTTAATTTTAGAAATCAGAGGAAAAAGTTATATATGGATGTCTATGGAATGTGTGTGACCAAAAATGCTGCTTCTTCACATGTTTTTGCTTATAACTTTCTCATTTTATCAGATATTTGCATGAAATTTGAACAGAAGATAGAATTTTGTTAGTTCTTTGAAATTAAATCATGAACATTTACTGTTTTAGTTGGAATGGGCATTAGACTTCACCAAAAACAATTAAAAATAACACATTATTAGGCGTTCTTTCATATTCATAAATATTTATTTCCACAATACAAGCAAAGTCACCTTTACACACCACTATTAATTATTAATTCATATTTATACACCCTGAAAATGCGAATAAACATTCATATTTATTTTTTCATAACAATGAATGATCATTATGAGAAATATACAGGCTGCAACTGCTGGCTGAGTTGATAACAGGCTATTGTACAACCAAGTCATCCAAGATGACATCTGCTGCCATCGCATACATGGACACATCAGTGTCATGTGCATCAAATTCATACCCCTCTCCGCTCAGGGCCCAATAGCCAACAGTGTATTTCTTTTTTTTGGCATGGAAAGTTTCGATTTTCCCATTGAAAATTACCCTGCTGCCACCCAAATCCCATGCATGACATATAAATGCCCCCACCCCTCTACCACACAACAACTCGTTGATCAAGCTAATTTTTTCTTCTGGGATTTCTGGAAATGCTTCTTCAATCTTGTCTGCACCTAATTCTTCAAACTTTTTCTCTAACACTTTCCGTTCTTGTTCACTTCTCTTCCTTTCTTTTGTAGCTTGGCGTCTGTGCAATTCCTCCTGTAGCTCTCCTTGCTTCTTCCTCCTCTTTCTTCTTTGTATGACCCCCAGCCTCACTGCTTTCCTGATGATCAGCTCTTGTTTTTCCTCGTCTAAACTGTCCAAATAATCCACAGTGTTGTTTTTCCGTGCTCGCATTTTACAGGACAAGTAGCAGATGGTGGCATTTGGAGCTTTCTTCTTCAGCGCACTAAACATCCCCATCAGCTCTTCAGCATCCATGTTATGTGATCTTGCAGAGGCTGTCTCTTCTTTTAGTTTCTCCGTCACTGTCCATGTATCAACAAAGTATTGTTGATACTGCCTTTCAAGTACTAAAATGACTGCTCTCAGACAGCTTTCCATCATTTGAGTGAACATGAGTGTGTCTTTTGGTGGTTGTTGCAATTTCTTAATGATTTTGTCTGAAGCATTCAACTGATTTCCAAAGAGGTCTGTTGTGCGAGTTAGGAATTCAGCAGGTGAGTGTAGTTGATCTTTCAGGTTCTGCACGGTCTCTTTGACAATTTCAATGCATGTATTGTAATCAGTTTGGTCATCAGCACAAGTGTAGAATTTGGTCATCCAGGGTCCAGTCAGAAATTTCCCAAGCAAACCCAGAACTTGCATTTCAACCTGTCCGGCTGTAGAGTTGAAGTCTTCCAGTATGCTAGCACGCAGACCTCCACAGGATGTTCCTCCAGAGAGATATGAGTTTAGTGCTGCATGATGACTTGAGAATATCCCACATATATGGAAAAGAATGTGCAGTCTATTACCTCTGTAGCGTGGTATGAGGCCGAGAGGGAGATTGTTGTGATCCAGAAAGACCTTAAAGCCACGAGGGTCGCCCTTGCCATCCATGTACCTCATCTTATTTATTTGAACCACAATGTTGGCCCCAATGCAGTCTTTCCCCTTGATTTTCCCAGTAATCCCCATGGATTTCTCAATCTCCTTCAGAGCACTCTTTGTTTTTGAAGCGATTGTTTCCAGAGGATGAAGGTTGCAATTCAGCTCATTCAGGGCCTTGTTCCAAGATGCACAGACTAATCGAATGGCTGCATGATTGGCAGCACAGCGGTCAGTGAGCGTGTTTGATATATTCCCTATCATTTTTTTTAGAATGTTTTCGTAGTCTGCCTCAAAAAAATGACAGTACACATTGGCAAGGTTACTGATGGAGTCACAAATATGGATCTGGTAATCCTCAGCAGAGCCTCCTGGAAGTTCATCTACAGCAACAACATAACAGTTCTCTTTGGTGGTGAAATGTATGCTGTTCAAGTGGATTCCCTCCTGTGTGGTTGCATCAAAACCCAGGGTAGTGTGTGTGTTTGCTAAAAGTGCTTCAGCAGTCTGGAGGTCACTTATTGCTCCCAATTCTCTGGTCATGGCTTCCACAGTAGCTCTTTTTGGCACATCACTTAAACTAATGCTGAAGCGCAGCCCAAACTTTGTAATCAAATTCTGGATGTTAGCAGTAGGCACCTGATTGGATATTGCGTCAAAGACCATCAAACGCATTTTATTTGAGTATAACTTTGCGTCTGTTTTTGTAAGCTTTTTTTCACTTTCCAAATCCTGGATTTTTTCTTCCAAAAGAAGGTTTTTGAATTGAAGATCATGAATCTCACTGTTCATTGAAATACTTCTTTCTTCTAACTTGCAGCATCTTTTATCCAGATCATCAGCTGAATTTGATTTGACCTCTTGTCTCATGTTTGTAAGGGATTTCTTCAGGTGCATATGACTTCTTGCTTTCACTTTATATTGTTTTTTTAATTTAAAAAAAGTTTCAGTTTGTGATTTCAACAGTTTCTTCAAGTCGGATATTTGCTTTTCTTTCCTTTTCAGTTTCTGATGAAGTATCCTTATCACTCCCTTCTTTTTCTGCCTTGCTACAAGTGTCTTAATTGCCAGGTACTTGCTTCTCCGTATCCACAGAAGTCTCTGCCTCATGTTTTTCAGAGACTCCTTATATCTGGTACAAGAAGGACATTTGGCTCTAGCAACCTGTCTTGTCTTTAAAGGACTAAGTTTTGGAACTTGTTGTTCAGCAGAAGGAGACTTTGCGCAGGGAGCTGTGGTGGAAGTGAAGTTTTCACAAAATTTTCGGCTACATAACCCTTTAAACTGACTGAATTCTTGCTCATTAGTTAGTTTTCTGTATTTTTTTAAAGTTTTTTGAACAAGTAGCTTCACTTTATTTTTTGCATGCTCTTTAGTCATTTCTGGTATGTATCTGATTATTTCTTTTGCAGTTGCAGCTCTGCTGGAGTTTGCTGTGACATAAAGAAAGAGAATGTGTCCATTTTGGATCAAATGAGGAGATGGTAGATCACTGTACTTGTCCAGGAGGTGCTGTCTGGCTATACCTAGCTTTGTCTTGGGCCCCTTCCTTTTCATAATTAGCTGTAAAGACATAACATCAAATATTAGTCTACGTAATCTATGTGTTTAAGGGAAATTAAACATAAATGTAATGGCAGATGTGTTGCAGGATATTTTTAATAAAATAGTTAAGAAAATTAATAAAGACAATAAGCAAGCATTGACTTTTTGATTACATTCATTACATTCAATAAAAAACACTTTTAATTTTATGTACACAGTTATGAATTGTAAGGATTCAGCTAGAGCAGTGTCTTAAAAATTTATTTACTTATCCTCTTTGAAATTCCAAGAAGAAAATCCCTGAGAATTAAATGTTTAAATTAAGGAGATGATATAAAATGGTTTTCATTTAATAATCATGTGTAATTTAATCATTATTTTCATTTAATAATCAGTTTACAGTTATATCTAATCAATACTTTAATGTTATGTTCTACTTTTGAAGAATCATCAACACATAAAATATGGGTGAGAGGATACTAACTCAGGGGATAACTTATACAAGACAAAAAAGGTTGTTAGTCTATTAATTTAAAAAAGAATCCTCAGTACAGTCCTCAGTAATGAATGTATTTCGAAGTAATGTAAACTATGTTACTATTACATGTCAGAGAAACCACGAGATACATATTAAAATACATAGTATCAATAACACTTTTAATGAAAATACGGTGAGAATGAGTTAAAATCGTTTAGAACGATGCCTGCAGTTATAATGTTCTGACAGGTCATTCGCTATACCACCACAGACGTGACTAACAAATTTCCGCGATATATTTAAATGCATTCTCCTCCATAGGTTTTGATGAAATTTCCTCAGTAACAAGATAAAAGATATATATTTCGGTCCACCTACCTTTCATTAGTGACCAGAGATTAGTGAAAGCACACTGTCCGGTTGAATGTGACACAAATTTTCAAATCGCTGCTGTAAAACAAAAACACGTCAGGACGGAAAGTTCATAATATCACACGCTTACGGTAGTTCTTCTTCACGTTTTTATTGTAGAATTTCGTAAAAACATACTTCAACCATGCGGCGAGAAGTGGATATTGCAAGATACGCATTGTAAAGTCCTGCGCGGGCAGAAACAGAATTTATACCTCAGAATTTCGATGCGCGTGCCCGCGATGTCAGCATTGCTACAGTGTAACTGCACTGACAGCCTGTCTAAATTACACATGTCAGTGCTAAATGCTGATAACTTTTGAAATATTAGTAGGGTACTTTTTCAAAGCTTTCTTGTCCAATAATATTTTTTAACTCTTTTCCCCGCCATTGACGAGTTATCTTGTCAATTAAGAGAAAAACATTTGCATAAAAAACGTGTTTCTGAAGAATTTATGTTAATGTGCAATACCGCGATTGCCCACTAGATAGCGGACTTACCCAATTTATGGATAAACTGAAGCCAAAACGTTTTTACTAATTTTATGTTTGATATTCGTTCTGAATCTGATCTCTAACCAAATTCCTTCACAAAAATGCAATTGTTTCAGCTTTTTGCTAGAAAAAAAGTGTGTTTGTAAAGAAAAATACCAATATTTAAGAGTTTATAAGCAGGGGAAAAAATAGGATGAAGCGGTTTTCATTTTTTTTATTGTTTGTTTGAAAGCAGAGGTTCTGTTCTTTCATTTGATATATTTGTATGTCTATATATTTTTAGAAGAAAATTTTCCTGGAAGGCATTTTGTAAAACTTTTGTGAAAATCATAAAAAATGCTGGCGGGCAACTTTTCGAAAAAATGGCTGGCGGGGAATGAGTTAATGTAAAAAAATCTGTTTTTAAATAAAATAACCCAGCAAGCTTATTTATGTTGCATCATAATTCATTAATAATAATAACATTAGACCATTTTTATAACTTGATAAAAATTATATGAAGAAACAATAATAATAATTAAAATAATAATAATAATAGCTGCTGTTAAAATCATTTAACATTCTTTAAACAGACAAAATTCCTGTACTATGTGTTTATTCGTATAAAACACAAATTGCCTGTTTTTAATCCATTCATATTTCTGATTTCATTCAATGTATTTAATGTTTATTCAATAAATATCGCCGGCTAAAAAGTAATTTGTACTTAAGTAGTTTTTAAGTACTTTTACTTAAGTACATTTTTAACACCAGTACTTTTACTTGTAATTGAGTATTATTTTAGCAACTACTTGTACTTGTACTTGAGTAAAAATTTTCAGTACTCTTTCCACCTCTGCGTGCATGTATCTTTGCGCTCACAGTGAACAGAATGTTGACATAACTTACAAAATAACAGTTCTCCGGTCACATAAAAGTCATGTGAGAACTGCTCGGAACTAAGTGCTTAGCGTTGAATTTCTTAATTTTTTCGCTGAAGAAAGCAGATCATGGAGATCCGCTTCACCATGGTTTCAGTGTTTTGGAGGGGGTCTGAAACGACGGGAGGGGGCGTGTCGCCCAGATACTCCTGCATTTCCCCCAGACATACGTTTGTCTCCCACACAAAAACATAATTTTATTCAAAATATGTAAAATTCCGCATTAATACTAGATTCCGTGTTAATTTGCCAATTCCGCGATTCCGTCCGTACTATTACTTCAATGCATTCTTTGGCACCTTTAATTTCAAGAATATGAGTACACACATATTCACCCATATCTGTGTTGCGGATGGAGAGAAAACCCTAAAATGTCACATATCTATTTATGTGTTCATTTGAATTTCACAAGGCAGCACAGTTATATTGTTGAGACTTTGAAAGTATTTGAAAATGCCAGGAAGAACATGAATAGCACATAAAGCCTTTTTGCATTTATTTAGTGTTTTCAGAAGCTCTCTGAATGTCATTTGCAGTTTTGTTGGCAGCAACTAATTAGTCATTCATTTATTTACTGTTTTAAACCATTTGCTCCTGAGGTTCTCATTGTTAAGCATTAAATATTCATAAGTTTGAAAATGTCAACACTTGAGGTATTTGTAATTGTTACATACTATAACGTAATTTACTCCCTTAAATTGGCTAAATCTTTGATTTGACTTTAAGGCATGGTTTGTTCGGTTTATTCCATCAGTGTTACAGTATGATAGGTGATGATTCCAAGGAACGACGCTGCTCATTGGGGAATTGTTGCATTTGCCCTGAATTAAATCTGGAGCTTCTTGTCCGCTGGGTAAAATAAGAAATAAGACAGAGTGCAGACACATCAATGAAAGATGAAACAATCTGCTGCTGTAGGTTTAAAACACATGATGTAATGATGTCAGCTTGAAGGAAAAACAAAGCCACATAAACCAGACAAACATCTTTGTAGCATGCTGTCATGTGCATTTGCTGTGTTGTAATCAGTCTGCACCTGTTACAATTGACTTGTCTTTTATTCATATAGATGATGACAAACCCACAATTTAGTAGCTGAACACTTTTCACAGTAAGTTCATTGTAAACTAAACATACTTAATGTTTAAAGCCCTGCATAACATCACATCTCTAATAATGACAATGCTAGTTCTTAAAAGCCAAATGTTTTTTGCTAAAGTCATTTTTCTCCACTTGACTTTTGTGTGAGGGAGCACATTTTAACAATTTTTATATTAGTTTCATATGATCCTAGCAACTGTACAAAAGTCAGATTGTTACTTTGGGAATTTCATCCTTGAAATATAATCATCTGGCAATCAGTGTGTGGGGAAAATACAGAGAGAGCAAAGCATTGACTGGCTATTTGTGTCGGGCCCAGGACAGAGCCCAGGGGGACAACTGCAAAAATGCCTCCTTAAGCAAACACACAAAGACAACTACTACTGATTAAGTTCAAAACATCTCATAGCACACAGCAATATTCCACATGATGGACACCATTATGTTGCTGCCTTTGGTACTTCCAGAATCAATGGCAGCATGACATGTATCCTATAAGGTTAGGACAACCCTATAATGCATTAAGACAAAATCAGTAAATGCATGGTTGTTTCATTCACGGTTGGATCTAATATGAGCAAAAACCAACTAATGTGTGTAAAAATTACCCTGTGCTGGGTGGTTGGGTCAAATATAGATGAACATTTTTCAACTATTTCTAGGTTAATTTAACCCAATTGGGTTTGTCCATATTTTACCCAACCATGAGTTAAAACCACAAAGCATTTATTATAGTGTAAAAAAAATATATTGATATAAAATATTGGATTGTCAGAAATTAAATAAAAAAAATAATTTTACTCATTACAGTTTTTTGTGTATGTATACTTATTATTACAAAGTACTGTGAATTTTTATTTTTTTGTCTGTGTAAAGGACAAAACATACTTGCAAAACGTGAAGGATCCATGTTTATAGACTGTTTCAGCAGTAACAACATAAACAAACGACTGTCGTGGAAAAACGTAACTTCTGGTAAACTCGGCAAAGAATCAATAACAACAGAGTCCTTTTAGAGTAGTTTATTTCTGATAACATAAAATAAAATAACAAGTAGATTACCTTGGTTTAAATTATAGATAAAGCAGATCACTTGAGCTAACTTTACTGTGCAAAATTAATGTTAACTATAGATCGGCTGCCAAACCTCCCTTCACATAGCGGTGATCCGTCCCCTTCGTCTTTAGGAAACCAAAACATTTGTTATTTTTGATGAGATGTTTGTTCCAGAGTTCAGTTTAGCCAGACCATTGGACAAACAGAAACCAGCAGTTAAGTTCTGCCCAGATGCCTAACCGCACCAACGCACGTGCGTCCGTCTATATGAATGTACTGAAAAGTAAAAAAATTAATGAACTTGTGAAATCAACAGACATTAAAGTAACTTTGATAGCCTACACAAACTTTATGGTGCAACCTGTTTAAAAATGCATTTCTCAATGTCCTGACAATGACAGACTTGAGGACACAACAGATTTTAAACAGAAACCAATTTCCTTAAACCTGAAATTGTTTACCTTTGACGTCAGCAGCAGACGTTTGACACTTCAATATAGTTGTTTACAATTTGAACATCTATCTGTTTGCTATTTGTCAAGTCAAGTTTATCCTACTTCAGGAAAGGCTATATAATTAAAAGATATTGTTTTGGAACTGTGTTGTCGTGACTGATAAAACATTTTTCAAGTAGATTGCTGTGTCACAAGCACTACATCTCAAAGACAATCTGGATCAGTAATTACAGAAACTAATGATCTGTGAATTTGGCTGACTTTCGATAAAAATGCTTGCTTGTGGCGATATCGATAAAAAATTGGGAAATTTATTCGCCTTAAAACATCGGCATGCCCATCAAATAAGAATGTGAGCTCATTAGCTGAGATACTGATTAGATTTTTTTGTCCACCCATTATAAAAAAAAGAAAATTTCCCTGGTGCATTCATCATATTTCTATAGGCAATTGTGTTGTTTATGAGAAAATAAAGCACTTAACATAAACTTCCCGATTGCCTCCCACTCATTTCTCACAGGAAGACCACCAGAGCTTTGTTTTTCCACAGAGAGTCTTCATGAAATGTAGATAAATCTATACAAGCAGTTATCAACAGGAGTCCACAGAAACGTGTAAGTGTATTTGATTTGAGACTTGTGAAGTTTTAGCGCAGTGTCGTTGCTAAGAAACGCTCTCTTGTTTACCTTTGTCTCACGTGCTGCAATCCGCGTTTGTTCTCGCGTGTCCTCGCGTGCTTTAGTGTATTACAGTAAATACAGTAGTAGTTTCGGCCATTAACGTGTTGTTGATTGTTTTCGGGCGTGGCCTGCTGAGTTTCAGCCCACATTTGAAGCACTTATAAAAACAGTCAGTCCACCGCGGCAGCGGTCGCGTGCAGCCCTCGTCGTGTGAAGACCGAAGAGTGTAAAGACCATCGACTCTACCTGCGCGACTCCACCGAGCAGGGACACCGACTTGGCACTTAAGTATTGTACTTTTTGTACTAACTTTTCTATTTATCTATATAGCACTCTTTTTCCTCTCTTGTACATTTCCTATTCTTATAATTTTACTATGTGCTTTCAAATCTCTACTGTCATTACAACTCGTAAATCTGTTGTATCACGTCGCCGTGGGAGAAATATTAATAACCTCCGCACTCTCCCACCTTCCACTATTGCCTCACTCTCTCTTCCCATTGGCTTATGGAACTGCCAATCTGCTGTCAACAAAGCAGATTTCATTACTGCCATTGCCTCACATTCTGGCCTTTCTGTTTTAGCACTTACTGAGACATGGATTAAACCAGAGGACACGGCCACTCCGGCTGCCCTCTCCAACAACTACACTTTCTCACACAGTCCTCGCACAACAGGAAGGGGTGGAGGAACTGGTCTGCTCATCCCAAAGGACTGGAAATTCCAACAGCAAACCCCCTCATGTGACAGCAACTCTTTCGAATCGCATATTGTTACTATCATCCACCCTACTAAAATGCATTTTTTAGTTATCTATCGCCCCCCAGGTCAACTTGGACACTTCTTGGAGGAGTTAGACGTACTTCTGTCTTCATTCCCTGAGGATGGTACTCCTTTAGTAGTACTTGGTGACTTCAATATCCACCTGGAGAAACCACAGGCAGCTGACTTCAACACCCTGACTGCGTCGTTTGACCTCAAGCGAGTCCCTACTTCACCAACACACAGGTCTGGTAATCTTTTAGATCTTATCTACACACGCTGTTGTTCCACCTACCACACCCAGGTCACCCCACTTCACACATCTGATCACTTCCTAATTACTCTCGACCTGACAACCCCTGTCGCTACATACGATCCCCCATTGGTCACGTTCAGGCGCAACCTGCGCACGCTCTCTCCCTCCCGCTTATCCTCTGCGATTGTTTCCACGCTGCCCGCTCCCAGCCAACTCTCTCTGTTAGATACTGACAATGCCACTGACACACTTTGTTCCACTCTTACATCCTGCTTAGACACATTATGCTCTCTGACATCTGGACCGGCCCGGGTCACACCTTCTGCTCCTTGGCTAACTGAGGTTCTCCGTGAGCATCGCTCCACACTCAGGGCTACAGAGAGGAAGTGGCGCAGATCGAATGATCCTTCTGATCTCTGCCTCTATCAGTCTCTTCTTGCCTCCTTCTCCAAGGATGTCTCCTCTGCAAAGACCCTATACTACCATTCAAAGATTAACAACTCACCTGACTCTCACACTCTCTTCAAGACCTTCTCTACCCTTCTTTGTCCCCCTGCCCCTCCACCTTCATCCGACCTAACGGCTGATGATTTTGCTTCCTTCTTTGTGAAGAAAACGAAAACTATTAGCAGTCAGTTCTCCGAGCCGCCGCTTCTTGCGCATTCTCAAATCCCTGAGACATGCTCCCTTCCCTCCTTCTCTCTCCTATCCGAAGCAGATGTTTCCAAGGTCTTGGCTTCTAATCATCCGACTACCTGCCCGCTAGATCCCATACCCACCCATCTCCTCCAGGCCATCTCTCCGTCTGTTATCCCTGCTCTCACTCACATTATCAATTCATCCCTTTCCACTGGCACCTTCCCTGTAGCATTTAAAGAGGCCCGGATAACCCCGTTGCTGAAGAAACCCACTCTCAATCCTGCTATGCTAGAGAACTACAGACCCGTTTCTCTTCTTCCCTTCATTTCCAAGACTCTTGAACGCATTGTGTTCAACCAGCTCTCCACTTTGTTCACACAAAATAACCTCCTGGATAGCAATCAGTCTGGATTCAAAAGTGGTCACTCCACTGAGACTGCGCTGCTATCAGTCATTGAGGCCCTAAGGCAGGCAAGGGCAGCCTCCAAATCATCTGTGCTGATCTTACTGGATCTATCTGCAGCTTTTGACACCGTCAATCACCGCATCCTCCTGTCGACTCTCATGTCTATGGGTGTCACTGACACAGCGCTTTTATGGTTCAAGTCGTACCTCTCAGATAGGTCATTTCGGGTATCCTGGAGAGGTGACGTCTCCGAACCCCAACGTCTAGATACCGGGGTCCCTCAAGGCTCTGTGCTTGGACCGCTGCTCTTTTCGATATACATGACATCCCTGGGCTCTGTCATTTGGAAACATGGCCTTTCCTACCACTGCTATGCAGACGACACTCAACTCCACTTGTCGTTCCACCCTGATGATCCTATGGTTTCTGCCCGCATCTCGGCATGCCTGAGGGACATCTCACTCTGGATGAAGGATCACCATCTCCAGCTTAACCTTGCGAAGACAGAACTGCTTGTCATATCATCCGAACCAAAGATTCAGCACAACTTTTCCATTCAGCTAGGTTCCTCGACCATCACGCCTTCCAAGACGGCCAAAAACCTGGGAGTGGTCATTGATGATCGGCTTAGCTTCACGGAGCATGTTGCCAGCACCGCTCGCTCTTGTAGATTCATCCTCTACAATATTAGGAAAATTAGACCTTTCCTAGATGAGCATGCTACGCAGGTCCTGGTCCAAGCTCTTGTCCTGTCCAGGCTGGACTACTGCAATGCGCTACTGGCAGGACTTCCAGCCTGCACGACCAAACCCTTACAGATGATTCAGAACGCAGCGGCAAGAGTGGTCTTCAATGAGCCAAAGAGGGCGCACGTCACTCCTCTCTTTGTCAAGTTACACTGGCTCCCTATAGCAGCCCGCATCAAATTTAAGGCTCTGCTCCTGGCCTTTAAAACCACCACTGGGTCAGCACCCCCTTACCTTCGCTTGCTTATAGAGCCTTATGTACCCTCTCGATCCCTGCGCTCTGCCACCGAGCGACGACTTGTGGTACCATCTCAAAAAGGGAAGAAAACACTAACGCGTACCTTCTCAGGAACTGTCCCACAACTGTGGAATGATCTGCCGGTCGTGACACGATCAGCTGACACTGTAGCTGTCTTTAAGACTCGGCTAAAAACCCATCTCTTCCACCATTACCTAACTTCCTAATTACAGATTTACTATCTTTATTTAGTTACCCTTCTCTTTATCTCTTTCTCTATCTACCTTCCTCTTTATCTAAAAAAAAAAAAAAAAAAAACTACAAACATTCCCTTGGCTATGTATATTGTGTTGGACTTGATGAGACTATTTCCAGTGCACTTATGTATTGCTGTCTTATGTTGCCATAATTGCTTCTATTGTTTACCTCACTTGTAAGTCGCTTTGGACAAAAGCGTCTGCTAAATGACTAAATGTAAATGTAAATGTACATGCTTCATTTGCATGCTCTTGTACAAAACTTATCTATTTTACAAGGTGGCTAATTTATATGAATTTGTACAATCTCATTCAAACATTTTAGTTTGGTCTGCATTTGCAATGGCATTAACTTAATGTGGGGTTTTATTAATGCTTTTTGAATTATTGTACGATTCACATTGTATGAAAATGTGAAAAAATGTCATCATAAGGTATATTTTCCAATAGGATCAGCCTCCTATTGATGCAGTGCACCTAATGAGCAGTAAAGAAGTCTCAGGTACTTCGATTTATAAAATCCGCTATCATTTCTCATCCCAGTGATCTTTTGTACTATTGATGCATATGACAGTTTAATCACAGTGCAGCAATAAAGTGGCAGCTTAATGACTGGTTACAGAGCACCAGGTGACATAAACCATCTAGATAAAGCAGGTTGATTATACAGTAAACTTTGTGAAAAGAATTTCTGACTCTTGTTTAAAACTTTTGCGAACAATATAAAGCTAATGATTCATATCAAACAACAGACAAGCTTAAAAAATACATTCGTCTTGATGTTGAAGATCTGCAGTTTGGATTCTGCGTGTAAACATTTTATCGTCATTAAAAGATAATGTTCATAAAGAGAAGGTCACGTTTCTTCTTAAAAGTTTCTTAAACTTAGAAGCAACTCTGTGATGTCATCAGTCAGAAGCAAGCAGCCCTTTGAGTTAATGTGGATTTTTGATATAACTTCCAAAAAATTCCCAATTTTTGCTAATTTATTAGTATTTACTAAGACATTTTTAAATAACACCTTTTTCATTGCTAAAAACAATGTTATTTTATTGCTCATTGTCAAATGTTAAATGCTCTCTCATTTGCATGTCGCTTTGGATAAAAGTGTCTGTTAAATCAATAAATAGTTAATTTTAGCAAATACATTTACTCAGGTTAACAAATACAACCGTATTATAAAGTTATTATTACATATTTTAATATATTTTTGTTTATGTCTGAACTGTCTTTATGGTACACATTTTGTAAAGAAGTTTAATACTTAGATGTGATGCTTCCTGTATGCACACAGTTGAAAAGTACATTTGCTAATCTTTTTGGTTTCACAAATCTTTAAAGTCCCTTTAAAGTCAAACATTAAATGTGTTCTGAGTTTGTCACACCACAGAAAAATGTTTATTAACCACACAACCAAAGTGTACGCTGCAGGCCCGAATTGGCCATAGGGAGGACCAGGAGAATTCCCAGTGGGCCGGTCTGTTTTTTTGCCACAAGACATGAGTTTTGTTTCAGACGCATCTATATTTGAGTGCGTCATGCATCTAGATTTAAAATAAACTTGGGCACATCTTGATACGAACAGCCTCTAAAAGTAAAAGGGTCCACAAATCGTATAAAAAAAAAATACATGTAACTCATTGATGTAACAATGAATCGTCTATGAATAGTCTATTTGATGAAATACTCATCAGTTTATTGGAAAAAAGTACGTTGATATGAATATGACGTTTTCTCAAGTAAAACAAAATTTTGAAAGGCTATTATATTAATGTTGTTTTGGTTTTTTTGACACAATGTAGGCCTACCTTACGTTATTTGGCAATATACATTATCTAAGTAGTAAAAAATAAAAATAAGGATGTTTTTTCCATCTTTTTCCCCTGCATACTTGATAAATATTGCTTGTGTATGGAATATCAGGGGTTTCCAAATTTTTCCAACACAACAGGTTATTGTTAAAAAAAAAAATAGAAATATAGTGGAAAACACAAACACATGTGTTCCCTTTCAGTAGTTTTTTAAAGTTTACTTGAGTAATATTAAAATGCCTTATGGTAGGGCTGCACGATTATGGCAAAAATCATAATGATGTAGGCTATTTGCCCTGAATTGGAAATTATATATTTGAAAAATACAACAAATTTACAAGGCTGTAGAGAACAGTGCACTATTTCAGACCTATACTACAAATGATTTAATTATATTATTTTAATATAGTCAGTGGTGAACTAAAGTGGGCCGGCATAAAACTCCAGGGCTAAAAATGAGTCCCACTCCGGCCCTGGTACACTATCAGCGCTGAAACTCGCAGGATACGTGCCCACTCCCGTGAAAGCTCTGATTCTCTTATCCTGAATGGATTTTGTTAGGGGTACTGTTTTAACCCTGACCAAATAATTCTCAACACAGAAATGAGGAAAAACTGTTTAACAATCCAACTCTGCAATTCAGTACTACATAGTTTACAGACTATTTGGCATGTTTCAGCAATACATTTCTAACATAATGTGTTTAAAACCGTTTTCAAGATTGCCTTTACAGGGACTTTAAGATTTAAGGGCCGTTCACATTATATCGACAACTATAAAAATATAGTTTAAAAATCTTTCTATATTTAAGAGAATAGAGTTCACACCACAACTATAATGATAAAGATGCAATCAACAATTGTTTGGATCATGCGTTTTTCTCCCCAACTGATGAACGATAAACCATTTACAGCCAATCAGATATATTTTAATTTCAAGTGCGCTCTCATTTGAAAAGACAGATGACTCGGTGGAGAAGCTCATTGCTGAGGTCCATAACCTAAAATTACCTCAGGTATCCAGCGCTGATACTGTACAGTTGCTGTGAAATTCACTATGTAATGCTTTTTATTCTACTACATTGACTATGCCAAAACGTAAGATTACACAAATTGCTAGATTCACTGGGTCTCATTTACTAATAATTGCGTACGTTTTTCACACTTGAACTTCTAACGAAAACTTTACACCTTTTTCGCAACACTTGCGTACGCACATGAATTTGTTCTTATATTTGTTCTTACGTTAGTGAATTTGAAGTGTTCTACATGAGCGGTCGCGTGCAAGAGGTTGGTAATTTGCATAAAACACGTCCAAACCAGCTCCACATAAGGGTTTTCCGCAGCGCTGGTCCCCAGAAAATTTTAGAGCAGTTTGTCATAGAAGGAAAAGAGCTTGAAAAGAAATCCATGATCATATTTATTATCTGTAAAGTTCTGTTTTGGTTTGCATTTTTTATTTGGGAGGTTTTGCTGTCGCTGGAGGAAGCCAGAGTACTAACATTAGGGAAGTTTCGGATGCGTTAACAATAGGGCTCGACGCCATGCTAGTACATTTATAATGTCTTGTTTCTGTTTTCCAAGCGTACCTTGTTTTGTTTACTGTAGGTTAGGTTACCAATACCACCACCATTTGCTCGAACAACATGATGGAAACGCACATAATTCGCATTTGTTTGTATTTCTTTTTCGCTTCATGTTTAGATGGAAACCCTGCTAGTGTCCCTATGTCTGTGGTCTCCCATGGATTTAAATCGTTTAAGATCGTCCAGTGTGTCCTAGGCTTAAGTCTCTCTTTAGACACACACACACACACCTGCTTCTTCACTATGTTAGATCATAGACTCTAAAATGAAAAACACGCTGCATGACATCAATGAAAAACTAGAATCCTTGAATTTTTTGGCCTTTTTTAAGTTTTCCATTTATGAGATTAATTTCACAATCACAGAGCTCCAAAAATTCTGATAAACTGTCAATTCTTCTTGGTTACACTAGACAGTGAGAGTAACACTTAAATCTCCCTCCTCCTGACACTGATAATTAGAAAAAAAGTGATATGAGAGGCAGCATGTAAATAAAGCACTTGTGTTTTTGGCAAGGGCTGTCTTGACTGCCCACTTCAACCGTCATGAGCTTCAATGTTCTGAGTCCTTTAGCACGAAGCAAGCTGAACAAATTCAAAGTTACAGAGTAAAGTGATCGAGTATGACACACCTAAACTGGATTAATTTGGGTCAATGCGCTCCTGTAGTTCGGTGGTAAAGCAATGCATTAGCAGCGAAAACCATCATGGGTTCAAAACCACATGGTTAAAAATGTCTGTAGAAATGACAGTATTACTGGCAGCTGTTTGTGTTAGGGATGAGACAGAGAGGAATCTGATGCAAAAAAATTTTATTAAATAATAAACAGCGAGAGGGGTATAAAGTCAATAATCCACTGGAAACTTCACAAACACTATCCAACTTGGTTCAGAAACTCTGCTTACGACAGGTTGTCATTTTACAGTTTTACTCTATAAAGACAAAGACTTATTAATGTTTAATGTTCATTTAACAAACTGTTGCCAATAAATAACATACACTGTAAACTATTTCTGTAGTTATTACTGGGTATTACTGGCAACTAGCTGCCAGTAACTTACACTGTAAAAAATTTCACTGTTAAATTACAGTAATATACTGACAGCTATAGATTTGCCAGCATAAAGTTGTAATTTTACAGATTACCTACTGTAATTTACAACAACAGTTTTTTACTGTACAAATATTACGGGACGGTACTGTAAAAAAAGGGAGCTGCACAGTATAATACTGTCAGATGTTTGGTTGCATTGTTGATTTTTCTAGCATTGTTAAAATGTAATTTTAAAATAAACACTTAAATTGCTTGCAAAAAATACTCAAACAAAGGATGATGATAAAACACTGTTTTTATTAAATATAATAAAATTCAGTGCATTCATAAATGACAGTTTCTGCCTCACCAATGAGACTGGGCTGAATAAAACATAATGCTGTGATGTCACATAAATATCACAAAATTGCAGCATACAATGTGAAAGCCCCACTCAAAGTCCATGAAGTTTCTGATGAGGGTGGCCACATGGGGATTCACAGTTGCTGCGTTTTTCTGGACAAGCTTTCCTGTCTTCTTGGACACCTTCACCTGCCTGGCTTTTGTTCCACTCTTAGGGTTCACACCAATTAAGCATCTACAAAGTACAAGGAGATAAGTAAAGATTAATTGCAATGAAGACAGATTAAAACAATTGATCGACTGATGCAGACAACAATTATAATTAATGTCCCAAAAAACGATCAGATATTATACAGCTGCAAATCCATTACTTAGAAAAGCTAATGATATTAATTACAGAAAGATATTTTTTAGACAGACTGAAAGACTTTTCTATAGGCCTACTGTTTTATTGTTCTATACTCCATACCTTACTGTTACACTTACCCAGCAGTATCAGCCTTGGACTAGCCATTTTCAATATTTTACTATGTTCTTACCTCAACTTAGACGAATTAATACAGCCATCTTTTTTCAATGCATGCACTTCATCTTTGTACAGTGCCCCGTGAATGTGTTAGCGTTTAGCCTAGCCCCAATCATTCCAATGGCTCCAAACAAAGTATTTTGTGCCACCATACTTTTTTTGTGTAACTACTCATGTAACAGTCTTTAAATAGGGAAAACATGCAAGTGTGTGGTGGCTTCTAAATTCATCCCTGTTTGGAGCCATAGGAATTAATGGGGCTAGGCTAAATGCTAACACATTCACGAGGCACTGTACAAAGATTAAAAGTGCACACATTGAAAAAGATACAAACAAATGGTGAAACAGAGCCCAATCCCTCATGTAGATTTTAAAAAATATCAATAGATAATCACACGTCAGTCAGACATTTGATTAGATTGCAAATTAACATTAGCATCTTTATTTGTATTTAACTTATATAGGCTAGCTAGTTGCCAATTCGTTTAACAATCAGCCCTAAATATGTCAAAATCAAATAAATCTTTTTTAGAAATATTTCAAAAATAAGCAAATATATATAACATTTTGTCAATTATTTCACTTAGAAACCTAGACTCTGTTCAGTTTGTGCTTACCTTGATATACAGGCGAGGAGTAAAAAACATGTGAATTCGTAGTCCATCTCAGTGCTGGTAGGGTCACAATCGGAGTGAAAATGGATAGACAGTCTTTAATTCTGCTTCCTTCTCGTATAATAAAATGCCGAAAAACAGTGTAGTTAAATCAGTTTGACTCGTGGTTGCAGATTAGTTCGTCACATGTCTGACATGCCTGACCAGACCAAAAAATACTGTATTATCCCGTTAGACTGAACAGTAGCTTGCTGTTATTATTTTGCTTGTCATGTTAATGTTTATTTACAGTATTCAACTGTATTTATGAGAAACGGTAAATACAGCAATTTTTTACAGTGTACTGTAGATTTGTAATTTATGTTATTTACTGGCAACAGTTTGTTCAAAGTTAAATGAACATGAAACATTTTTAGTCTTTTACTGGCAACCAGCTGCATAATTACAACAAATTCTTTAAAGTGCAGCGAAAATACTGAATGTCTACCTTGTAATGCACTGTATGTTGCTTTAATGTGTCTACAAAAAACATAAATGTAATATGAAGTAGATTTAAACCCTGAACCTATTTCTGAAAATAGGAGCTTAAAATGCTAGTAGGATTTTATTGGCTGCTTATATGCTATGTTATCCAGTCTGTAAAATCCCAGCTAAAGTCATTTGGGTAACACTTTCTAGGAAGCCCATATATACTTATAATGAATTATAACCCCCTTTATAATAATTTATAGACAGTTATTACTATTCTATAAATATATTTATAAAGACACAAAAACACGTATACCCAATTATAAGAACAGTGTAGAGTTACATTTATAATATTTTTATTATTACTAATAAGTGATGCATTTGCACTTCAATGCGCATGCCCATAATCCACTATACACTGAATTATAAGTAATAACTACTCAGTTGTATACTTCCATGAGGGTATTTATAAAGGTCCTGCCTGCATTGCTATAATGTCATTATATTATAATTACGACTTAATTAATCATTCAGATTTAGTTCTATTTCAAATAACTGATTTGATTTATATAGTTATAACCATGTTATAAGTTAGTTATTATGAGTAATAATACAGTTATTAACCTCTATAAATGCACTTTTGATGGCTTTAAGTAAAGTGAATACATGTAGGATACAGTTTTCCTAATCCCCAAATGTTAAGAATCACGAAGATGTTATCTAAAATAGCCAAATTGCATCTGTTTGTAAAGATTGTTTTCATTACTTTACTATAGGCATTATTTTCAATTTTGCAGATAAACTATTGAAAATTGATGATAAATAACATTTGAGTTCACTTTACTTAAATCCACCCATAATGCATTTATAGAGTTACTTATTATGAGTCATAATGCAGTTATTAATTAATATATATAATAATAAGTAACTCACAGCATGACTATTTCAGATAACATCTTGATTTCCTAACATTTGGAACTGTTATCCTATGCTTTCACATTACTTAAAGCCATCAATAATGCATTTATAGAGGTTATCAACTGTATTATTACTCATAAAAACTAACTTGGTTATAACAATATAAATCAAATCAGATATTTAAAATACCGTAGAAGTGAATCTGCATAATTAACTTAACTATAATGTAATGACATTATAGCAATGCAGGCAATATTGACGAAATGGGGTGAGACTGGGTTGTCATTTTTATAAAGTATACGACTGAGTAGTTATTACTTATAATTCAGTGTATAGTGCAAATGCATCACTTATAAGTAATAATAAACATATTATAAATGTAACTATACTGTTCATAATGGGTTATAGGTGTTGTTGTGTCTTTATAAATGTATTTAATAGAATAGTTATAACTGCCTATAAATAATTATCAAGGGGGTTATAATTCATTATAAGCATGGGCGTCATAGAGAGTGTTTTATGATGCAAATAAAATCCTACATAAACATTCTGTGGAATATAACCTTTGTATCTTTATTATTGACTGATAAGGTAATGTAAACGAAATTAAAGCAAAATGAGTGATTGAAATCAAACTTTGATGCTTCTAAAGTCATCATTAGATTATGAGACTTTAGCCTGGATTTCACATACAGGGTTACTTAAAGGAACAATATGTAAGAAATTTATATCAATTAATCATTAAATAGCCCTGAAATGTCACTAGACATTAAGAAATCATTTTCATTTCAAATACTTATATCACTCACAACAGTGGTCCGGCCAGGATATTGTCATTTAAAAAGTGGAGTTGCAGCCCTCAACTGATGTTTATGTTGTCGTTTGGTATATTGGCCACCAGCTGTGTGATTGCAGTACCAGTTTTAGCCACACGTTTTGTGATTGCAATACCAGTTTTGGCCACAATCCTACATACTGTTCCTTTAATATATAATACTGGTTTTAATCAAGTAGTACTCTACTACACAACTGCTTTTAGCCTTGTGCTCAGCTCTTCATCTTGTAGATTTACCCTTCGGCTTTCAACAGCTCTCTGATGTCTTTAAGAGGTCACCAGATCTTTAAACGTCATAGGTTCAAGAATTCCTTCGGGCTTGCCAAGACTCAGCTGTGCATCGCTGGAATGTGGTGCGCATTCACAGAAACATCCACACATTCTTTGATACTGGTTGTGGTTCTAGACACAGTTCTCTATCCACGGGGGCATTAAACAACACCAAGTGAGCAGTAATTTCTCTCATTTTGTGCATGGAGTTATTAAGCATATCTTCACGCTATATTCAGGATGTACCGTTATCAAAAGGTCAGCTCAGTCTGCACACAAGTAAATTGAGATAAAGTCATATTTGACATATGCCAGAGTTTAAAAGTCATACTTGATATGCCAGAGTTTACAGTTGACAAATGTAAATAAGCTATGTACTGTATATCGTCATAAGAAGTTGTTGCATGACCTTTGCGTGTTATTAAATTGGTTTTACAGGCAAGAGCTGCACAGCATACAATATATTTTTGGTCAGTGGTGGCCGATGACTTCTTTTTCGAGGGTGCACGATGCAAAGCGCATCACAACATGTATTCAGCCCATCATGTGAATCTATGTGCATCACGTGACATGTCAAAATACATGCCTGCTGCATGTTTATCATAAAAAAGACACTTACGTTTGCCAGATACTCACTTAATCTCATGTGTAATCAGAGTTTAGTGTTAAGTGAGTGTCTTGCGAGTAACTGGTAAGTGTTTCTTTTATCATAAACCCTTTTGACACGTGTGTAGCAGGTATGTGTTTTGACATGACGCATGATGGACATAGGTTAACATGACGTAACAAACACCTATTTTGACATGATGCACGAAACACATATTTTAAATTTGCACCCTTCGGAAGTGAAGTCACTGGCTGCCACTGTTTTTGGTAAAAATGTACAATAGGACATTTGCTGACAATAGTAAATGCATTAGCTAACATAAACTATGAGCAATAATACAGTTTACAAAAGTCGTTTCAACTATATTAAATAAGTTACCTGTTTGCCCTAAAATTTGTTGTTAATTCAACTTAAATTAAACTTTTTTGAGTCTTTAATATTGTATTTTTAAGTGGAATTAACTCAAAATTTTAAGGCAACTCTGTAAAATTTATTATGTGCCTTAGTAAATAAAATAAAAAATAAAAATGTTCTTAATTATTCTAAATTAACACATTATTGATACATGTAACTTAATTTTATCATGTAAAATCTACCCAAATTTGTAAGAAGGAAATTAACTTAATAATTTTGTGTTGAAACTACTTGAATTATTTAAGTAAATATAACTAGTTCACTTGTACTTACCAGCATGCTTTGCATGGAACCGCTATTTTATATGTTTTAAACAAAAAGAAAGACGTGTTAGTGTTTAAAGTTAAATTATCTTTGAGATTTAGAAGAGTTTCTGTTTCTGCTTTGAGTTACGTGGTTACCATCATTATTTGCTGTCTTCCAGATATTATGAGTTACAAACTCTCCAAACTCTTTTTTTGGGAGACCAAAAATCTCTTAATAAAGTAAGAGTTTAAAATATTGGGTTTGCATTATTTGTCTGAATATTAATGAAAGTTAAGATAGAATAACAGATGAAAAAACTAGTGGATTAGACTTAATTTTAGTATGTAGAAATTAAACCATTAAATTGATCTGGTTGCACATAATTAATTTTAGTGCACTGAACATAAAAATTGAGAAAATTCTACTCAAAATAGTTTAGCTACAATTAGGAATGTAATTAATCTGGAATTACTTAAAATGTATAAATTGAGTGTACTTATATTTTATAAGTACACTCAACTTAAAAAATATATATCTGGATTTAGATAAATGTATTGTGTGCATCTTCTTGCCATAATAAAATCAAGTAAAGTCAACATAAAAATTTTTACTTTTTTGGCAGTTAACTTTTTGTTGTTGTTGTTGAACCAACAAATAATTTATTACAGTGTATAGTTTTAAGAATGTATTAATCTTTTTTAATGTTAGTTAATGCCAATATAATTGTGAATGTTAGGTTATTGTGCATGATAAAAGTTATGGCTTTTGATAAAAAATATGGATTAGTAAAGGCTGAAATGAACATGAACTAAGAGTTATAAATGCGGTAAAAGTATTGTTTGTTAATTCATGTCAATACAACCTTATTGTAAAGTGTTACCATATTTTATTTGATAATCTTTTTATGAATTCTTAATTAATGTTTCAGACAGAATTTGGTATTAAAGTAAAGTTAGTTCACACTTGCGTCATCTTTAAGGGAATGTCTTGTTGAATAGAACAATAGTTATTGATTTGCTCTGTCTTTAAGTCTTCGGATGTCAATATTTAAACTCTGAGTCCTTTGGATTATGCAGGAAAAGCTCACGAGGAATGAATGATGAATGGCAGAACAGATAGCATAGCAGGAAACTGCAATACAAAAGTCTCTGAAAATCTTTCTTTCTTCAAATAAGTACCAAGTCAACACTCTTTGATTCACCATCAGACTTCCACTCATTAACTGAAATCCTGATGTATGTTCACGCTACTGCTCACTGATTTGAGACGTGAAGGCCAGCAGTTTCCATGGTCACCACCAGATTCATATCCATGAGGAGCACAGCCTTATCATCCTGTCTGAAAACATGACTCCTTTTCTTTACGCTGGACCACTTGGTTGATTTATAAGTCTATTTCATACCCTCAACTCATGATAAGAGACTGTATGTGTCCTGTATGAAGCAGACATTATTCTGGCCCTGTAAAAGTGAGTATCTTCTGATCTTTGAGAGCAGAATGATTTGTGATGAGCTTTTCTGTTTGGTGAATCAATTTGCATCTGGAATGGAAGGACTTCTTGCTTTGGCTCCGAACAGAATCCATCTTACTGTCAGCTGTTAGATATCGCTTCATGCGCTCCGTTTCTTTTCAAGCGTGATGTCAAGCGATCTAAAAGATGTTTCAGTGAAGGCATTTACTGCATTTTAATGTGACTACTGAATGTTTATTTGTGCCATTTGTGCTTTTATTGAAACTTCAGCAAGTTTATTGCCTTGCTCTGACACAAGCCCAAAAGACACTTTTTTGTTTCATGAAAGGTTCTTTGTGGAAAAAAGGAGTTATTTGTTTATTTGTTTATTTATTCTTCACACCTTTCCAGCATCTATGGCTATATTCCTGTCAAGAATCAGTTCATTCATACACAAGTTAATCCTCACAAGTAAAGCTGGGTGCAGGGCAATTTGGTATCTCCAATTCATGTATAGGCTAGGCATACACGGTGCGATTTCAGCAAAATTGTGGTTAAAAGCCAACTCACATTGCACGAGTTCATCAGATGTGATGTAAAGCCTAAGCTTATGAACTGTGTGCTCACAATATATGAAGAGTTTGGTTCCAAAACGCAATAAATGCCGTTTTTGAAACAAAAAATGAGCTACTGCCAGAATCAGTATTATATCAGGTCAGTATTTAAAAGTAAATTCTTAATTTTACGCAAAATCCAATATCTGCCGTGTTATTCTGTCATCTTTTCTCCCTTTTTCCCAAAACGCGATAAACGCCACTCCTCCTTTTCCACAGAATGCAATAAATCCGCTCCACAAATTACACCGCACCATTCCACGCAATGTAAACAAACAATGGTGGCGCGTTGAGTACACAGAGTCCTAGTTTTCCTCATCTACTTTGTACTTCGTGATCAACAAACAAACAAAAACAAAATATTACTATAATGCCATTGATAAACCTGTGATGTTTTTTTGTAAAGGGAAATAAAAAGCCATCAACATCTAATAATTTACGCGACAACATCAAGCTTCTGTCATACTAACACATTGACCCAGGGGATCTTATGAAAAACTTTACATTATTTTACTCCAAGTCAACGAAAAACGAGCAGGACCAAAACATTTTTACGGCTGATCGCTGTGAAAAATGTTAAGCGACAACGTCAAGTATAACCGTAGCAATGACAGTGTTCTTAATATGACAAAGTAAGTGTTTTGATTAATGCCATTAATGTTTATTTTTTAATCAGTGTATAACACTAGTCAACTAAATGAATATAAAATGGCAAAGATGAATGCACATTTATATAGGCGATAGATTCAATAGATTTATAGCATTTTGAAAAAAAAACTTGTCATGGATTTATTGGATTTTGTGGGGAAAAAAAATCAGTTTTTATAAGAAATCTTTGAAAAACAAGTTATGGATTTGAATTTTTTATTTTTTTTAACCTAAAGATGCTATGTGAAAGTTTGTAACAGAAAATAGTGGTTTTCATCTTGTCACTTTCTTGGTATAGAAAACATGTTTTTACCAAAATTTGTCAAAATGGATTTATTGCGTTTTGGAACCAAACTTTTCATATGGTTAAATCCCTGAGCTGTGACTTGATTGTGTGTGTGTGTGTGTGTGTGTGTGTGTGTGTGTGTGTGTGTGTGTGTGTGTGTGTGTGTGTGTAACAGTAACCCACTATAATAAACCATAGTTATTAGTAATAGTTGTCAGGATCTTGCCAAGAGTCTTGTTTTATAAAAAAATATCTAGTTCATGATGGCAGGGTTTTGACAGTCCCTTGTTTTATGTGGATTCTCATGGCCAGGGGCAGAGTGGGACCAAAAAATCTTCGGGAAAATTTCGTAGACCACCAGCCCTCCGTGGTCAAAAAGAAAAAAAACACTAAGGTCTCCTATTTGTATTAAAACTAGGGAAATACAAATCGTAATCAATCTGCCAAAAAAAAAAACCTTTTCATAATAATAATAAAATCATGGCTTATTTTCCTTAATGATCAACTATACAAAATGATACCCTACCCTCGTAGGCTTTATTTTTTGTGTTTATAATAAAGTGTTTTATGTTCAACCCTGACCTCGTCTGCACTTGGGTTTATCTGTTCCGCAGTTCCTGACAGTAGTAATATTTTTCCATTGCAAATGATTACACTATGTACCGTAATAGTGTAAAAGAAAAACAATAGAGCCATGGGTAATGATATCCACACCACTTGTTCTGAGTTATTGACTCATTTATTGAAAGTGGCATGACAAAATAATAGCAGTGTGAAGTTTAATTAGAAAATGTGTTTATTCAATGAAAAAACAGCTCCTTTTTGTCGTTTATTAAGAAAGAGGGGAAGCAAATGTTTGTTATAAAATATTTCTGCTGCTGAATTTCTAAGTAAAATGGACAGTTTCATCATTGTTCAGAAGAATAACGCATTTTGATTAAAAAGTTGATTTAAGAGGGGAAAACGTATTAAGAAATGCCGTAAAGTTAAGCTTAAATGATCTCAAATGTTTTATAATGGCTACAAAAACCCAAAGCACATGGATGAAAACAAGCAACTACTGTTATAACAGATTGGAGAATAGTCAGTATTGCAAAGATTCAGCCTTTCATCACCTTTAGAAAGATCAAAGATGATCTAAGATGATCTGTGACAGTCAGTAGACATCTGATTGAAGCTAAGCTGTTTTTAAGAAGCCTCAGTAAAGCACCATTGTTGAAGAAAAGGCATGGACAGAATCAAATCAGCTGGACCAAAGAAAAATTGTGTAATATTTTGTGGCCTAAACGCTTACGGGAGCTGTCGCTGACAAAATCAGTGGCAGGCGGTAAAGAGTAATCGTAGTCCATAAACAAGCGCGTAGCCCGACAGGCGCTATACACTAATGCATACTTCCACATTTATCCACGACACTGTTGTCATTTGGTTTTTATGTCAGTAAAGGCGGTAAAAAAGGGTCACATGGGTATTAACGTTATTGACAGGCGACTGCACTGGCCTGTGTCACTGTTTAAAATGGCAATTTTCTCATCTTTTACAATTAGTTGAAAACATTCTCAGTCAACACGTGAGATCACACAAGATCACAGTGAATTCACATCATTCTCATAATGTGATAATTCACAGTGAGGGCTATATGTGAGCTCATTGTGATTTCAAAATGTTGAGCGAGTTAAAAGGAGGCAATACAACACAATTAGGGCATTCTACTTCCTATATCTCACTAGGAAAAGGTCATTGTGAATTCAGAATGTTGAGTTCATGGTACAGTATGTGTGCACAATGAGTGTGCCATGACTTCACATAGTGACCATGATGAGCACACTTTGAGTGTACCATAACCTCACATCATGATCATAGTATGAGCACACAGTGAGTGTGGCGTGTCCTCACATTGTGACCATGATATGAGTGCACATTGAGAGTACCATGACCTCACATTGTGAACATAGTTTGAGTGCATAGTGAATGTGTGAATGTGCTGTGACCTCACATTGTGACAATAGCTCATGATGTGTCATGCCACACTCGGATTCGGTTAGTGTGAGGAGTGACCAACATTTCTGACTTGTCAGAAATAAATCTGACTGTCCGATGGCTGGTCGGCCGAGGGTAATCGCTTCTTTGTTTCCCCCTGTACACTGAGCCCGAATCGCAGGTCTCAAAAAATCACATCAGATAATTTTGCACCGTAAATTTCAGACACTAAATTGCACACTGTATGTCCAGCGTAACCGGCATGTTTTTGGCCTGTGGGAGGAAACCATAGTACCCAAAGTAAACCCACGCTGACACATGGAGAACAGGTACATGAAAGGCCACCTGACCTACAACCAGGGCTTGAACCGGGGACCTTCTTGGTGCAAACCAACTGTGTTGCCAGCTGAGCTGTGTTGGTTTAAGAGTGTGAGAAGCATGAACTTCAACACAATCATGAGACAAATAAATGAGACCATTAATGACAGTAACATAACATAAAGTGTTATGTTACTGTCTGATTACATAGGGAGAGATAATTCTCACTTTATTTCAACAAGCTTGACTCATAACTCACCATGGAGAATAATTGTAATACCAGGCTTAGCACAAAGCTGACATGAATTATCTGCAGCTACAGCATGCGAGACGCATCATCGCTCATGGGAATAACGCAAGCGCCATTTGTCTTAGCTTGAGTTAAGATGAAGACAGCTCTGAATAAGATCATTATAGATATAATTATTGTTTGATGACTGTTTTAGTGTATGTCATTGACTATGTGATAAACATAGGTGCCATAAATCACTAGTTGTACTGACCAATCAATCAATGTCATGATGAAGATATATTTACATTTACATGATTGATAACATGCAACATTAGGTGCTCTGACTGATAAATCAGTTTGTGTTGATTTTCTATATTCAATTTATCACCACATCAGATCATCTTCATGTATTGGTGATATTTCCCCTTATGATCTGCAGGTCTATTATGTGGAATAGTGAAAGCGTTGTGCACTATTTCAGTCAACACGTTGGTTCTTATAAAGTCATTTATATCTGCCAATGACTTACAACCAAGCTGCTAAATCATTAGCCATCTGTTTTCTGTATTAGATTTAAAAATCATTAAATGCCAATACAAGGCAAGTCTGCCAAATGCTCACCATGTCTGTGTTTTCAGACAAAGCCATTTTTTTAAACAGTCAAACAGAGACAGAATAATCCAAGAGATTATCAAAATCTTTAAATATACAGAGGATACAGAGGAAAGAAGAAAGAGTAAGAAACCTTTTCCATTTAATCCATGTCAAAAGATAAAAGGACATTTAGTGATCAGTTCACAAATGTGTTTGAAGTCTATGCAGTAAATGTTCCTAATTTACATTTTCATTCAGGTAATTTGCTCAAATAAATTATTTTATATCAAACAGAGCTGGTAGTATAAAAGAAAGAAATATAAAAAATAAGAGCAATTTCTGAGTGATGGATGTGACATTTGCAGTCAAAATGTGAAATATAAATGATCAGAGAATGCATTTATTACCAATATATTCAACCATCTGTTTATATTTTCCTAGAGTTCAGACAGTACTCACGTTTTCTATTTTAGTTATGGTTGTGACATTTGGGAGACGACATACTTTAAAAAAATTCTGTGAATTAAAATGCACAAACCAGAAGCAATAATACCAAACAAATGGAGAAGGGAAGGCTCTTCAAAGAACAAATAATATTTAATTTAATTTAATTTTCGTTCACCCATTTATGAGGAAGAAAAAACTACTGGTATGAAATTTCTTCATTATAGATGTGACAACTCTGAAATTTGCACTTACTTATGTAAGTCAAGTCAAGTCAAAATGTATTTATATAGCACTATTTATACAGGCAAGCTGACCAATGTGCTTTACAAAACAATAAAATATCACACAATAAATTAAACAAGGAAAATTAAGAAACAGGTTACAAATTATTAAAAGCAACTGAGTAAAAATATGTTTTCAAGCGTGATTTAAAAACTGACAGGGAAGATGCAGAACATTATGTACTTTAAAGGGGACATTGCACAAGACTTTTTAACAATCCCCAGAGTACGTATGTGAAGTTGTAGCTTAAAATACCAAATATTTTTATAAATAATTATTATAACATGTTAAAATTGCTACTTTCTATGTAGGAGCAAAAATTTGCTGGTTTTGAGCAAAAAGCTGACATAATTCAAATTTTGTGAAGGACTTCTGATAGAGATCAGATGCAGAGCGGTCCTCAAAACTTAACGGACATACAGCCGTTTGCCCTAGGGCGATACTGCCAAGTTTTATATGTTGCGGAATAGCGCAACCTGGTGGATAATAGCGGTATTGCAGAAAGCCGGAAATACTCGTAATTGGCAGGGAAGCGTATTCTGTTATGGCAGGGAAAGAGTTAAGGGGCGGTATTATCCCCTTCTGACATCACAAGGGGAGCCAGATTTCATTGAGCTGTTTTTTGCAGAGAATGGTCTACCAAAACTAAGTTACTGGGATGATCTGTTTCACATTTTCTAGGTTGACATAAGCACTGGGGACCCAATTATAGCACTTAAACATGGAAAAAGTCTGAAGTCCCCAAGTCAATTCAACCTACTATTTTAAGTTTTCACTTGTGATAAGTTGACATAACTTATAAAAACAGGTTAATTTGTTTAACTTAATTTGATTACTTAAAGTAACATAAAAGTACATGTTGATTCGATATCATTTAAAAAAAAATATTTGTTGGTTCACCTTAATAAAGTAATTAACTGATTGCCTTAAAATTTTGAGTTCATTCTTCTTAAAAATTTTTGTTGACTCAAAAAAGTTGTATATTTTAAGTTGAATTAACACAAAAAATGTATGCAACCAGGTAACTTACTTTTTTAAGTTTAACCAACTTTTTTTTACAGTGTGTGATTAAAAACTTTACTTATCATAATAAGGTTGTAATTTACAAGGATATGCCAAAAAGATATTTTTAATACAATTTTATCTCCCTTTAGAGCAAACAGAAATGTTTAATAAAGTCTAATGCTTCTCAGATTCCTCACATTGATCTTCAATTCCTTAATTCAGCTCATTGACTCAATGATCCAGACACAGCAGTTAGCTCACAGTCAATCTTTTTCATTTTTTTTTTTTATTCTTTAAGGAATATTCCATTTTCTTAAAAGAAAAATCCAGATAATTTACTCACCACCATGTCATCCAAAATGTCGATGTCTTTCTTTGTTCAGTCGAGAAGAAATTATGTTTTTTGAGGAAAACGTTGCAGGATTTTTCTCATTTTAATGGACTTTAATAGAGCGCAACATTTAATACTTAACTCATCACTTAACGGTTTTTTTCAAAGTTTCAAAGGACTCTAAACGATCCCAAACGAGGCATAACGGTCTTATCTAGCAAAACAATTGTCATTTTTGACAATCAAAATAACAAATATACACTTTTAAAGCACAACTTCTCATCCAGATCCAGTAGTGATGCGTCAGCGTGACCCCACGCAATACGTCATGACGTCTAGAGGTCACAGAGGACGAACGCGAAACTCCGCCCCAGTGTTTACAAGTGCTGAGAACGAGGACCGTTCCTACGTTGTTGTATGTCAACTGATACTAATAAATGTCTTTGTGTCAGTTTATTGTTTACAATGGTCCACAAATGTGCGTTTTATATATGTAACACGTGACCTCCCTACGTCACTTTACGTTAGGTCGCGCTGGACTGGATTTAGATGAGAAGTTGTGCTTTAAAAGTGTATATTTGTTATTTGTATTGTCAAAAATGAATATCGTTTTGCTACAGTAGATAAGACCTTTATGCATCGTTTGGGATAGTTTATAGTCTTTTGAAACTCCGTTGAAAAAAACTGTTAAGTGTTGAGTTAAGTATTAAATTTTGGGTTCTATTAAAGTCCATTAAAATGAGAAAAATCCTGCAATGTTTTCCTCAAAAAACATAATTTCATCTCGACTGAACAAAGAAAGACATCAACATTTTGGATGACATGGTGGTGAGTAAATTATCTGGATTTTTCTTTTAAGAAAATTGAATATTCCTTTAAGGATTCTGACAGAAATGAGAACTCCAATAAGCTTCCCCAGCCATGGGAGACTCGAGCAATAATCTCCTGTCCTGTTTAAGTAAGGGAGTAACAGATTGTGATTCAGTACACCTCCTCCTCTCAGACGTCTTTACTTTTAAATAAAACCCTGTCTAAGCAAAACATGTTTAAATCTCTCCCAGTGAGCTTCCTCTCACTTTAAATTAGTACGGTAATGCATGTGTCCAAGCTTTCATCTATAAACAAATGACACCTATTTGTATTCCATACTTGTATGAGAATAAACACAGGATTATGTCTTAAATCTCTCCACTTTCACCTTTAAAGAGCAAAAATCCTAAACTATTCTGTTTCATATATGCACACACACACGTGCAGACAAACAAGCAAATATGCTTACACACACAAACATGCATGCACACATAATAGACTGCATGCACACATGTTAAATGCCGTGATGCATTTGGGAATGCTGGAATTTTAAAACACAAAAACAAATTAATGTTAGAAGTGTAAGACAATTGTATCAGTATAACTAAACAAAGCAGATCACATGCAAATTTCCCCCCAGTATGCATGACTACATTATGACGAATGGAGAGGTTTAGTTGCATTACTCTGTAATATGGCAGATGTTACTGATTTGATAAAAGCAACTCAAATTATGGTAAAAAATGTGAAAATTTGTCAGTGATGAGGCATCTGTGCATGCAACCTGGTAAGTTTGAGTCATTTACAGCTCTGACCCTTCTTCTGTCATTTCTTGTCTCGGCTTAAACCTGGCTCGATTTAAATTCAATGAAATATAGATCCCTAAACAAAATAATGAACACTGGTAACACCTTTCATTAATGGTGACCAGGATGTACTGTTCTTGGTCAAGGGACTCGCGGTTTGGGTACAGAGAAGCACTGTGTGTACTGTGTCTTTTTAAAAATAAAAGGACACGGTGTGCTGATTAAATTTACCCCTTAAACAACTCCGTATCGTGAGCCACCTACAGAAACTGCAGTTATTTGCTTGTGGCTCTTGAGGTTTCGGCAGTGTTTTCTCCAGACTTCGGCTCAGTTAATTAGACGCCACCGACTTCACAGCAACAGCCTTCAAAAGCATCGTTAGTAGTTGTAACGGGCCACCATTCGTCAAACTTTTATGACCCCCTCCCCCACCCTTTGACAGGTCGTGTTTTATGACCCCTTTGACAGGGGGGCGGGACCATCAATCAAAATCTGTACAAGTTGTCAACTTTAGACAGAAAGTATTTAATGGTTTTATTGCCGGTCATTTAGAGTGATTGTTTTTCCTGAGTGTGTTTTATGTCACGCGTATGCTGTTATGTTTAATGACAGGTTGTGTTTGTGACATTTGCTGTTTATCACCCCTCCCTTTTCGACCCGTGCGCTTCTCAATACGGACTGCATTTCTTTCACAGGGGTGCGTGTTGTTGAATCTACAGTTTTGCAACATTAAAAGTTTATTTAAAGGCAATCACTAATTATATATATATATATATATATATATATATATATATATATATATATATGTATGTATTAGATGTAGCTGGTTAAACTTAAAGGCCGATATTTTCTATCGAACTAGTCTATTTTCTGTTCAGACACAAAGTTTTCTGATGCTGATATTATGTCAGTGTGTGTTTGTGTGGGGGTCGTGTGCTGTAATCTTTGAAAGTTTATGACCGAACCTTTATTGGGGAGCGACAAGAGATCTCCCGGACTCAGTTTGGATGGAGCAGAGCTGTTATACTCAAGTCTATTGGTATGTATGTGTTTCGCTGTGTTCGTTCCAGTATTTTGTCTGATTTATTTAAAAACTAAAAATTCGATCTCTGGTATTGCAGCGAAATTGTCTAAACTGGTATTAACTATTCCTGGTAAATCGCGGACAAGAGTGGCCTGAACAAAAAAGTCAGCCCGAGACTAGAACCTCCCGCAGCGTAACAAGGAAATCTTGGAGCAAAGAGACGCCGAGTGGCTCGTGTTGTGCGGTGTGTATTTATTTAATCCTGTTACAATAGATTTAAACAAACTGGTTTGTTTTAATATTTTCTAATAACATGTGTTATCTGTTTTAAAGGTTTGGATATCTGCTGCAAAGCGAACGTTGTGTGTACTATTGCAAAATAGCGGATCTCCCCGGTACGTTTATGGTGCATAAGAAAAAGTTTGCTTTATTTAGATATTTGTCCTAATAACTTGTTTTTATCTGTTTACAGGTTAGGATACAGACCACAACGCTTTGGACGTATCTTTAAAAAAGAGAAAAATCAGAGACTTTTTGGATTTGTCTGGGGACATTTTAAACATTTTGTGTCAAATAGGATTTAAAACATTTCGGATACTGGATACCTAGTTTGATTTGTCCACAGATCTTGTTTAAGACGTTTTCACCTCATTTTAGGGTTTATTTTTAATTAAAGGCTTCTTAAAACATGTATGAAAATGTGTATATTATACAATGAGTCTTATATTGTCTGCTCTGACAAAAATAAATTATTATTTTAGATCTTAGGTCAAATGACTGCGTGTGTTTTATGTCAAGCGTATGCTGTTATGTTTAATGATGGCTCGTGTGTGACAGCTCGTGTTTTGGCATTCGATGTCAGCTCTCACCCTACCTCCCTACTGTCTCACAAGCCATGCATTCATTCACAGGGGTGCGTGTTGTAAAGCGAGTAAAGATTTCTAAAACCCAACGTGGGTAAAATAATTCCCCATTACGGGGGTCAAAAAAGTAAATGTTTATTTTAGATTTAGACAAATCATGAACAATGTTATAATTAAAACTTTTGTTTGTAACATCACAAGTTATTTAATTAAATATTCCGTATACGTGTATAGTTTAAGCAATGACCTGAGCCATATCCTTCGGCGCCGTCAATACTACAATATTTAGACGATAGTCTAAACTAAATAAAATTTTTAAACGGTTTCAGGAACTCCGTGAATCTTTTCATAACCTGCTCTATAGTTTCACGCGTATTAAAGATCCGGCGGTGCCTGACAAAGCGTCGGGTGATTGTTCATATCTGTCATTTAAAATAAAGTTAATAAATGTAATTCTGTCCACTATGGCAAAATAGGAGTTTATTTTAGATTTAGGGGAATCTTTAACCAAGGCTCTGATTAAGACATATGTATACGTGCACCGATGGTGACAGAGAAACTTATAGCTGACGTTAATAAACTTTTTAAATGTTTTTAAGACGTCTACAACTCATTTTAGGGGTTTATTTTTAATTAAACGCTTCTTAAAACATGTGTGAATATGTGTATATTATACAAAGAGTATTATATTGTCTGCTCTGACAAAAATAAATTATTATTTTAGATTTTAGGACAAATGACTGTATCTATCTTATAAATACAACTTGATATATACGTTTGTTTTGTCAAGAGACTTTTTTAAAGTCACGCAAGAATAAAATCTTTTAGTTGTAATTGGTTAACATTAAATGTACTATTATCTATTTAACTATAAGCTATATTTTTCTGATCAGATATTTTTCTGTTTCTGATGATGGTCTTATAACAGTGTGTGTGGGATGATGATGGCTGTTCACAGCAGGTGGCGGGTTGTAAACTAGGATCTTTTTAAAACTGTAGTGGTAAAAATGTAATAGCACACTGACAAAAATAAAGCATTTGGTTGTAACAAATTATTTAATGAAATATTCAGTATGTGTATAGCGATGAACGATGTCAAAACCCCCAGTAGGTCGACATTTCTTTAGACTAAATCCTATTTATTTTAAACTATATAAAAGCTGATTCGCTTCACGAGATCTGTGAATCATTTCAAGCAGGGGGTTCTGTTCAAGCCATTAAAGATCGGGGGCTCCGGCGTTTACAATAGAACATACACGGATGCGGGGACATGGGCCATTAAGAAACTTTTAAACGATTAAAAACATATTCATATCATCTTCTGGGTTTTGTTTTAAATTAATGACATCTTAAAACCAACTGGGAATATGTGTTTATTACACAATAAAATTTAATTCTGGCCGCTCCGGTATAATAGGGGGTTTATTTTAGATTGGGACGTTCTTTAACCAAGTCTCTGATTAAAACACGTGAATGCGTGTACCAACGTTGCCAGAGAACGTGCGCTGAGGTGCTCTTATGGCGTTAAGAACCTTTTTATTGTTTAAGACATTTTGACCCCATTTCCTGGTTTTGTGTCCGCTGTGGATCCCAACCTCTATGTGTTTATTATACAACAAATGCAATTCTGTCAGCATTTCTAGTTTAGAACGCCTCTGATTTAAACATGCGGGTTTTAAAATGAAACGGCCATGTGACTTTTATGACAAAAGCTATTCGATCTTAATTTTTTTGTTTTAACATCCAAAAGTTTTTATACACATTCCATAATTAAACATCTAGGTGTGTATGAGTAAGTTTATATCTAATGTCACACGAGCAGCACCAAATCGCGCTTGTGTCTCTGTGTCTGCATCCAGGCTGTTTATGTGGGGGCGTGTTTATGAGCCCGTGTCTTTGCAAGGTGTGTGTGCGTGTGTGTGTGCGTGTGTGTGTGTGTGTGTGTGTGTGTGTGTGTGTGTGTGTGTGTGTGTGTGTGTGTGTGTTTGCATGGTGGTCTATGATGTCTCTGTTTGTTACTAAAGTTTTGATATTAAGTCTGTGTCCTCATTGACAATAAGTAAGGGTTTTTAGATGTAGGCTTCATTACACAGATACTGATTAAATCATGTTATCCATTATTTGCGATTTAAAGAAACTTAAAAGGTTTAAGACATTTTATCTCACATTGTGGTGTTGTTTTTTAATTAATGTAACCTTAAACCCCTCTGTTATCCATTTAGGGAACAATAAAATGTTAGCAAATATTATTTATCAAAGTTGACGATGTTATAAGCCAGGATGTCACTAACGTGACAACAAACATTTATTTAAAGACAAAACATTTTAACAAAATTGCCATGGCTTACAGAGACACACTAGACTTAATAATAAAAATAAAAATATACTATTCGAACATCCTAACCTGATATTAGGTTAGATTAGGTTTAAGGTCAATCAGAGTCTTTAGCTTTACAACTTACAGCACAAAACCCCCCCCATGACAGGATTTTTATGAAGTGGAGCAGACCCTTGGTATGCCTGTGGGGTTAGGTTCAACTAAGGTCAACATCTATCAGTGCATAATAAGCAAACATGAAATTATATTTTACCTATGGTTTGTTAATGATGTTGCTAGGTTCGCGTATTTTTGCTGAAACAAATTTTTCTTTTCAAACTTAGTTAGGATACACATGTTTGTCGCCTCAAACACCTGATCAAAGTTTTTTCTTAGCTAGCGACAACTAATGTCTGAGATTTTGTAAATTCATCAGATGTTTCTTACTTGTGTATTTTCTTAAACAAACTATTCTTTTCAATCTTAGACAGTCTTCATAAGTTTGTCTTTCGATAAGTTGTTCATAGTTTTTCTTCGCTAGTGTCAACTCATGTCTGAGATTTGTAAATTTCATCAGATGTTCTTACATGTGTATTTTCTAAAACAAATTTATGCTTTTCAAACTTAGGTAGTCATCATACTTTTGTCTTTCGATAAGTTGTTCATAGTTTTTTATGTGATAGTGTCAACTTATGTCTGAGATTTTGTAAATTCATCAGATGTTTCTTACGTGTATATTTTCTTAAACAAACATTTTTTTGTTTTCCAAACATAGTTAGGATACACACTTTTGTCGCCTCAAACACTTGATCAAAGTTTTTCTTCGTTAGTGTCAACTAATGTCTGAGATTTTGTAAATTCAACAGATGTTTCTTACTTGTGTATTTTCTTAAACAAACTTTTCTTTTCAATCTTAGACAGTCTTCATACGTTTGTCTTTCGATAAGTTGTTCATAGTTTTTTATGTGGTAGTGTCAACTTATGTCTGAGATTTTGTAAATTCATCAGATGTTTCTTACGTGTATATTTTCTCAAACAAACATTTTTTGTTTTTCAAACATAGTTAGGATACACACTTTTGTCGCCTCAAACACTTGATCAAAGTTTTTTCTTCGTTAGTGTCAACTAATGTCTGAGATTTTGTAAATTCATCAGATGTTTCTTACTTGTGTATTTTCTTAAACAAACTTTTCTTTACAATCTTAGACAGTCTTCATACGTTTGTCTTTCGATAAGTTGTTCATAGTTTTTCTTCGATAGTGTCAACTCATGTCTGAGATTTGTAAATTTCATCATATGTTCTTACATGTGTATTTTCTGAAACAAATTTATGCTTTTCAAACTTAGGTAGTCATCATACCTTTGTCTCTACATACATTTGTTCAAAGTTTCTTGTAGCTAGTGTCAACTGATGTCTGAGATTTTGTAAATTCAACAGATGGTCTTACGTGTGTATTTCTTAAACAAACATGTTGCTGTTCAAACTTAGGCAGAGGTCATACGTTTGTCTTTTCATAAGTTGTTAATAGTTTTTATTTGTTAGTGTCAACTAATGACAGAGATTTTGTAAACTCATCAGATTCAAACAAAACTCATTCATTTCTGTAGTTTATGTAACACCTTGTCAAACTCTTAAAGGTAGTACTAACTGTTTAAAACAACAATGCAAAGTATTTTAGATTTACTTGATAAATCTTTTACATCAAAACAAACTAGGATAGCAATATGTCTGAAACTGTAACAGGTGATACCACCAATAGCGTGTTGTACATAACAAAGTCTGCAAAATAATAAAGATTGATTAGGTTTTTATTTAGTAAACCTTTTAACATAAAGTGTAGAGTCTTTTGTATGTAACAACAAAGATGCGATGAAACAACGCAAAACAAGAGAGGATGCGTTTGTTAAAACGCATATAAATTAAGATGCATACATCTACAAATGGGGCAATGTCTTTAATCTATTGGTCCCGAATTTAGATGCTATACGGGCAAACTATTTCAAACATTGCCCCATTTGTAGATGTATGCATCTTAATTTATATGTGTTTTAACAAACGCATCCTCTCTTGTTTTGCGTTGTTTCATCGCATCTTTGTTGTTACATACAAAAGACTCTACACTTTATGTTAAAAGGTTTACTAAATAAAAACCTAATCAATCTTTATTATTTTGCAGACTTTGTTATGTACAACACGCTATTGGTGGTATCACCTGTTACAGTTTCAGACATATTGCTATCCTAGTTTGTTTTGATGTAAAAGATTTATCAAGTAAATCTAAAATACTTTGCATTGTTGTTTTAAACAGTTAGTACTACCTTTAAGAGTTTGACAAGGTGTTACATAAACTACAGAAATGAATGAGTTTTGTTTGAATCTGATGAGTTTACAAAATCTCTGTCATTAGTTGACACTAACAAATAAAAACTATTAACAACTTATGAAAAGACAAACGTATGACCTCTGCCTAAGTTTGAACAGCAACATGTTTGTTTAAGAAATACACACGTAAGACCATCTGTTGAATTTACAAAATCTCAGACATCAGTTGACACTAGCTACAAGAAACTTTGAACAAATGTATGTAGAGACAAAGGTATGATGACTACCTAAGTTTGAAAAGCATAAATTTGTTTCAGAAAATACACATGTAAGAACATATGATGAAATTTACAAATCTCAGACATGAGTTGACACTATCGAAGAAAAACTATGAACAACTTATCGAAAGACAAACGTATGAAGACTGTCTAAGATTGTAAAGAAAAGTTTGTTTAAGAAAATACACAAGTAAGAAACATCTGATGAATTTACAAAATCTCAGACATTAGTTGACACTAACGAAGAAAAAACTTTGATCAAGTGTTTGAGGCGACAAAAGTGTGTATCCTAACTATGTTTGAAAAACAAAAAATGTTTGTTTGAGAAAATATACACGTAAGAAACATCTGATGAATTTACAAAATCTCAGACATAAGTTGACACTACCACATAAAAAACTATGAACAACTTATCGAAAGACAAACGTATGAAGACTGTCTAAGATTGAAAAGAAAAGTTTGTTTAAGAAAATACACAAGTAAGAAACATCTGTTGAATTTACAAAATCTCAGACATTAGTTGACACTAACGAAGAAAAACTTTGATCAAGTGTTTGAGGCGACAAAAGTGTGTATCCTAACTATGTTTGGAAAACAAAAAAATGTTTGTTTAAGAAAATATACACGTAAGAAACATCTGATGAATTTACAAAATCTCAGACATAAGTTGACACTATCACATAAAAAACTATGAACAACTTATCGAAAGACAAAAGTATGATGACTACCTAAGTTTGAAAAGCATAAATTTGTTTTAGAAAATACACATGTAAGAACATCTGATGAAATTTACAAATCTCAGACATGAGTTGACACTAGCGAAGAAAAACTATGAACAACTTATCGAAAGACAAACTTATGAAGACTGTCTAAGATTGAAAAGAATAGTTTGTTTAAGAAAATACACAAGTAAGAAACATCTGATGAATTTACAAAATCTCAGACATTAGTTGTCGCTAGCTAAGAAAAAACTTTGATCAGGTGTTTGAGGCGACAAACATGTGTATCCTAACTAAGTTTGAAAAGAAAAATTTGTTTCAGCAAAAATACGCGAACCTAGCAACATCATTAACAAACCATAGGTAAAATATAATTTCATGTTTGCTTATTATGCACTGATAGATGTTGACCTTAGTTGAACCTAACCCCACAGGCATACCAAGGGTCTGCTCCACTTCATAAAAATCCTGTCATGGGGGGGTTTTGTGCTGTAAGTTGTAAAGCTAAAGACTCTGATTGACCTTAAACCTAATCTAACCTAATATCAGGTTAGGATGTTCGAATAGTATATTTTTATTTTTATTATTAAGTCTAGTGTGTCTCTGTAAGCCATGGCAATTTTGTTAAAATGTTTTGTCTTTAAATAAATGTTTGTTGTCACGTTAGTGACATCCTGGCTTATAACATCGTCAACTTTGATAAATAATATTTGCTAACATTTTATTGTTCCCTAAATGGATAACAGAGGGGTTTAAGGTTACATTAATTAAAAAACAACACCACAATGTGAGATAAAATGTCTTAAACCTTTTAAGTTTCTTTAAATCGCAAATAATGGATAACATGATTTAATCAGTATCTGTGTAATGAAGCCTACATCTAAAAACCCTTACTTATTGTCAATGAGGACACAGACTTAATATCAAAACTTTAGTAACAAACAGAGACATCATAGACCACCATGCAAACACACACACACACACACACACACACACACACACACACACACACACACACACACACACACGCACACACACACGCACACACACCTTGCAAAGACACGGGCTCATAAACACGCCCCCACATAAACAGCCTGGATGCAGACACAGAGACACAAGCGCGATTTGGTGCTGCTCGTGTGACATTAGATATAAACTTACTCATACACACCTAGATGTTTAATTATGGAATGTGTATAAAAACTTTTGGATGTTAAAACAAAAAAATTAAGATCGAATAGCTTTTGTCATAAAAGTCACATGGCCGTTTCATTTTAAAACCCGCATGTTTAAATCAGAGGCGTTCTAAACTAGAAATGCTGACAGAATTGCATTTGTTGTATAATAAACACATAGAGGTTGGGATCCACAGCGGACACAAAACCAGGAAATGGGGTCAAAATGTCTTAAACAATAAAAAGGTTCTTAACGCCATAAGAGCACCTCAGCGCACGTTCTCTGGCAACGTTGGTACACGCATTCACGTGTTTTAATCAGAGACTTGGTTAAAGAACGTCCCAATCTAAAATAAACCCCCTATTATACCGGAGCGGCCAGAATTAAATTTTATTGTGTAATAAACACATATTCCCAGTTGGTTTTAAGATGTCATTAATTTAAAACAAAACCCAGAAGATGATATGAATATGTTTTTAATCGTTTAAAAGTTTCTTAATGGCCCATGTCCCCGCATCCGTGTATGTTCTATTGTAAACGCCGGAGCCCCCGATCTTTAATGGCTTGAACAGAACCCCCTGCTTGAAATGATTCACAGATCTCGTGAAGCGAATCAGCTTTTATATAGTTTAAAATAAATAGGATTTAGTCTAAAGAAATGTCGACCTACTGGGGGTTTTGACATCGTTCATCGCTATACACATACTGAATATTTCATTAAATAATTTGTTACAACCAAATGCTTTATTTTTGTCAGTGTGCTATTACATTTTTACCACTACAGTTTTAAAAAGATCCTAGTTTACAACCCGCCACCTGCTGTGAACAGCCATCATCATCCCACACACACTGTTATAAGACCATCATCAGAAACAGAAAAATATCTGATCAGAAAAATATAGCTTATAGTTAAATAGATAATAGTACATTTAATGTTAACCAATTACAACTAAAAGATTTTATTCTTGCGTGACTTTAAAAAAGTCTCTTGACAAAACAAACGTATATATCAAGTTGTATTTATAAGATAGATACAGTCATTTGTCCTAAAATCTAAAATAATAATTTATTTTTGTCAGAGCAGACAATATAATACTCTTTGTATAATATACACATATTCACACATGTTTTAAGAAGCGTTTAATTAAAAATAAACCCCTAAAATGAGTTGTAGACGTCTTAAAAACATTTAAAAAGTTTATTAACGTCAGCTATAAGTTTCTCTGTCACCATCGGTGCACGTATACATATGTCTTAATCAGAGCCTTGGTTAAAGATTCCCCTAAATCTAAAATAAACTCCTATTTTGCCATAGTGGACAGAATTACATTTATTAACTTTATTTTAAATGACAGATATGAACAATCACCCGACGCTTTGTCAGGCACCGCCGGATCTTTAATACGCGTGAAACTATAGAGCAGGTTATGAAAAGATTCACGGAGTTCCTGAAACCGTTTAAAAATTTTATTTAGTTTAGACTATCGTCTAAATATTGTAGTATTGACGGCGCCGAAGGATATGGCTCAGGTCATTGCTTAAACTATACACGTATACGGAATATTTAATTAAATAACTTGTGATGTTACAAACAAAAGTTTTAATTATAACATTGTTCATGATTTGTCTAAATCTAAAATAAACATTTACTTTTTTGACCCCCGTAATGGGGAATTATTTTACCCACGTTGGGTTTTAGAAATCTTTACTCGCTTTACAACACGCACCCCTGTGAATGAATGCATGGCTTGTGAGACAGTAGGGAGGTAGGGTGAGAGCTGACATCGAATGCCAAAACACGAGCTGTCACACACGAGCCATCATTAAACATAACAGCATACGCTTGACATAAAACACACGCAGTCATTTGACCTAAGATCTAAAATAATAATTTATTTTTGTCAGAGCAGACAATATAAGACTCATTGTATAATATACACATTTTCATACATGTTTTAAGAAGCCTTTAATTAAAAATAAACCCTAAAATGAGGTGAAAACGTCTTAAACAAGATCTGTGGACAAATCAAACTAGGTATCCAGTATCCGAAATGTTTTAAATCCTATTTGACACAAAATGTTTAAAATGTCCCCAGACAAATCCAAAAAGTCTCTGATTTTTCTCTTTTTTAAAGATACGTCCAAAGCGTTGTGGTCTGTATCCTAACCTGTAAACAGATAAAAACAAGTTATTAGGACAAATATCTAAATAAAGCAAACTTTTTCTTATGCACCATAAACGTACCGGGGAGATCCGCTATTTTGCAATAGTACACACAACGTTCGCTTTGCAGCAGATATCCAAACCTTTAAAACAGATAACACATGTTATTAGAAAATATTAAAACAAACCAGTTTGTTTAAATCTATTGTAACAGGATTAAATAAATACACACCGCACAACACGAGCCACTCGGCGTCTCTTTGCTCCAAGATTTCCTTGTTACGCTGCGGGAGGTTCTAGTCTCGGGCTGACTTTTTTGTTCAGGCCACTCTTGTCCGCGATTTACCAGGAATAGTTAATACCAGTTTAGACAATTTCGCTGCAATACCAGAGATCGAATTTTTAGTTTTTAAATAAATCAGACAAAATACTGGAACGAACACAGCGAAACACATACATACCAATAGACTTGAGTATAACAGCTCTGCTCCATCCAAACTGAGTCCGGGAGATCTCTTGTCGCTCCCCAATAAAGGTTCGGTCATAAACTTTCAAAGATTACAGCACACGACCCCCACACAAACACACACTGACATAATATCAGCATCAGAAAACTTTGTGTCTGAACAGAAAATAGACTAGTTCGATAGAAAATATCGGCCTTTAAGTTTAACCAGCTACATCTAATACATACATATATATATATATATATATATATATATATATATATATATATAATTAGTGATTGCCTTTAAATAAACTTTTAATGTTGCAAAACTGTAGATTCAACAACACGCACCCCTGTGAAAGAAATGCAGTCCGTATTGAGAAGCGCACGGGTCGAAAAGGGAGGGGTGATAAACAGCAAATGTCACAAACACAACCTGTCATTAAACATAACAGCATACGCGTGACATAAAACACACTCAGGAAAAACAATCACTCTAAATGACCGGCAATAAAACCATTAAATACTTTCTGTCTAAAGTTGACAACTTGTACAGATTTTGATTGATGGTCCCGCCCCCCTGTCAAAGGGGTCATAAAACACGACCTGTCAAAGGGTGGGGGAGGGGGTCATAAAAGTTTGACGAATGGTGGCCCGTTACAACTACTATCGTTCTTTGGCTATGCATTTCATCTGGCGCATCTCTTACCCACTTTAAATAACAGCAAGGGGGTGAGTGCCGAAATGAATCGGATGAGCTCGGTTAAACAAAGCGTGGTTGAGAGCGTGTCTGAGTCCTTATGTTGAGACAGATGAGGGGTTCGGCGTTGACACGTCATGGCTGTCAGTGGCGTCTGGGTCTTAGAAAACAGATTTGTCCTTAACTGACCAGGTTTATGTTTGTTTGTGGTTTACTTTGCCAACTTACTGCAGTAATATAAAACAATTACTATACATAAATACACTGTTAAAAATGATATCAAATCAACATTACTTTAAAGCGGACATATCATGAAAATCTGACTTTTTCCATGTTTAAGTGTTATAATTTGGTCCCCAGTGCTTCTATCAACTTAGAAAATGTGTAAAATATCATCCCAGTAATTTAGTTTTGGTAAACTATTCTCTGCAAGCATGTGAAAAATAGGTCACTGAAATGTGGCTCCCCCTGTGATGTCAGAAGGGGATCTTATTATAATACCGCCCATAAATCTGCACATCCAATAAGAACACTGCAATTTAGTGCAGAGAGAAAGAGAAAAAGAGATAATTTACAGCACAATTGAGTTTCAATTTCAACAAACCACCATTATAGCGATCAGTGTTCACATTTCATCAGCTCATTTGCATTTTAAAGGACACACCCAAATAAATTAGCTCACCCCTACAAAGTGGCAATTTTAACATGTTATAATAATTTATCTGTGTGGTATTTTTGAGCTAAAGCTTCACATATGTACTCTGGGGACACCAAAGATTTATTTGACATCTTACAAAAATATCATAATATGTCCCCTTTAACTTAATAAATTAAATTTAAACAATTTCAACTTGTTTTTATAAGTTATGTCAACTTATCACAAGTCAAAACTTCATGCTGCAATATTTTTACAGTGTAGATCACACTGACCAATTATATATTTATGCCTTTGGCAGATGCTTTTTTCCAATGCGACTAACGGTGCCATCGAGGTATTTTTTTATCAGCATGACCCAGGGCAGTGGTTCTCAAACTGGGGGCGGGGCCCCCAGGGGGGCCGCGAGATGGTGCCAGGGGGGCCCAGTTTTATGACATTTTATAAAATACATTCATTTATCATGAATTCTGTGGAATTAAACCTTATAAAATAAGGCTACTAATAGCACTACTTTGTATAGCTTAATATTTTGTTTAATTAAAATGTTAAAGATTAGAACAGTTTTTTTGTCATAAATTTTCTTTGGGGGGGACGCGAAGCAGTGCACAAGGGGGGCCGCACACGGAAAAAGTTTGAGAACCACTGACCTAGGGGTCAAACTCATGACCCTTGCACCACTAACGTAATGATATACCAATCAGAAAACATAAGTGTTATTTCATATTATTACATAATCTGTTATTACTTGATGACTTTAAGCTATTTGTGAAAAAAAATTTATCAAACAGACAAGTCAAGGCAAGTTACTTTTCATGTGGCTTTTCTTGAAGTGGTGAAACAACAGCATTTACCAGCAGGGGATATCCAGGCGAATCTTGACCCCCTGGATCACAGCAATTTAAATGTTAATTTATGCATAATTTACTTTAAATTAACAATAACCGAGGGCAGCATTTCGTTAATCAAACTAGGTTTCCAGCAATTGTTCTGGACGTGCTTTGGAAATCATATTATTATTTTTAAATTAGGGCTGTCAATCAACCGTGGTTATTCTCATAATCTTCTGTTGTTAACATATTCATGCATTCGGTTTAAACAAATAAAAATATGTAAATGTTGGGTTCTCCAGTCTGTGCGGATGACACTTGTTGTAGAGTAGATGTGCATATAAAAACAGACACAGCGCTTTCTTCATCTCTCACACACTACAGCCATACAGCTTATGGACTGCCACTGTTCTGCACATTCACATTTGGTGGATATTTTTCGTTAAAGCGACTTAGAGTGCATTCAAGCTACAGATTTTTATCAGTATGTGTGTTCTCTTGGATTAAACACATGGGGCCCTATTTTAACGATCTGAAACGCAAGTGCGAAGCGCAACGCGCAAGTGAGTTTGTGGGCGGATCTTGGGCGCTTTTGCTATTTTTGCATATTTGTTGAAACTCTTGCGCCGGGCGCAAATCAATAAGGGGTTGGTCTGAAGTAGGTTCATTATTCATAGGTGTGGTTTGGGCATAACGTCAAATAAACCAATCAGAACGCTATCCAACATTCCCTTTAAACGCAAGGGCGCAAGTTCCATGGTGGGTTGCTATTATTATGACGGATTTACCAGGCGTACGCCAGGAGCGGTTTACAGCCGAGGAGACCCACGTTCTTGTAAGAGCAGTCAAAGACAGAGAAGTTGTTTTGTATGGGGATAGGAGAAACCCACCCAAATCAGCGTCAGTTAAACAGGCGTGAGAGGAAATAGTCACAGTCTCATCAGCTGGCATCCCCATCATTGCGCCAAGCACTACAATGATGTCAGGAGACGGGGGAATCCCAAGCTTGCCAGCATAAATCGGGCACGCCGTGTAACGGGAGGTGGATCTGCCTCTACACAGGACCTGACGCCAGCAGAGGACATCGCTGCGTCCACCCTCACCGCTGAAAGTGTTTGGGGGCTTTGAAATCGGACCCAAGAAACGCAAGCAAGGTCCAACCCCAAAGTAAACTTACTAATCAAGTTCATATAAATTAAGGTTTCTTATGAAAACATTTTAATTATTATTTACATAAAATAAACGTAATACAGCCACACTTATGAAAATATTTTAATCGTTATTTGCATGAGAATTTTTTATCGCAGCCACACAATAAATAAAAACTATCACCACGCTCACCACTATGATTCCCCTTATCTCGTGTATTAATATTTTTAACCTCTTCAACCCTGAGGACCCTGTCCCAGGTCCAGAATTTCGTATTTTGACTTAATATAAAATATTCTTTTAATCTTTGATGCTCCGTCATGGACCCCAGTAACACATATGAGATACTGTTTGAAAGCTTAGAGTCTCTACTTTCTGCAGATATGCATCACTTTGAGATATGTTTTACTGTAAGAAAGTTATTTACACTTAATTTACACTATCACCCCCCCCCCATATTTTTTATATCATTTAATATTCACATATTTCATAATTTTCAAGTATGACAAACATGGGCAAGTCTTATATCAAATGAAAGCTCTCACTCTCAGGAATAAGGCTACAGCATTATTGTTGTTCTATTATCATCACATATCCAACAATCATCGAATGAATAATAAGGTAAAAAATGGTCTTTTGTAAATGTATGTGAAACTTGAGTATGAGCTGCCTCAGATAGCACATATAGCCACAAATGATACATCAATGAGTCCATTCACAGCATTTTCTTTGGTTGTGTGTATGAATAATCCCTTGCTATTTATTATATGTGCAAAACAAAAAATTAATATTTATATGAAAAATGTATTTTCACACCCTTTAGTAAAATGAGAATATATTTTGAATGCGACATGCTAAAGAGTTCATTCTTTTTTTGGGTGTTTACTGTCTGCTGCTGCTAACAACCAGAACTGTCTGCAGTCTGCTAGAGCACCCAGAACCAGAGTTATACACTATCAAAACAGTATTTACAACATAAAAAAGAAAATTTGGTGTTCCCTTTCAATACGGTTCACTTCGCATTGCGTCAGTTAGCTGACGCTATGGGGGGGGGAAACTCCTGTTTACTCCGTGACTGAAGCCTATTGGTTAACGTCTGTACAAAGTACAGACCAATGACGTTTGAACCCGCGCGCGGGAGGAACGCGTCCCTATATAAGCGCGGTTCAATCGTCAGCAGCTCATTATTTTCTCCTTCAGCGCGAACCTCTCGCTGCTCCGAAGAAAAGAAGAAGCCTTACCTCGCCGTTGACAAAAGCCCTGCAGCGGAGTCCAGGCCTAGCGTCTTCCCCTGCCGTTTTCCGGCTGAGAACCGAAGATAGCAGAGTCCAGGCCTAGCGTCTTCCCCTGCCGCTTTCCGGCCGAGAACCGAAGATAGCCTTCGCTTGCCGTGGTACGAGCCCTGTGCAGCGGACACGCCTGACGAGGTCTCCCCTGCGGCCGCCCGGTAAGATCAATATTTTTAATATAAAGCTATAAGCTAAAAGAGCAGGCGCTGTTGTAATAGCGTCCAGCACAGCGGCTCGGTGAGCCTCTCTGCTATGAATTTCCTCCGAGCGCGTTACCGGTCTGGCACCTCCCACGCCGGGACCGCGCTTATGCTTTGGTTGTCTTATCCATGTTTCGTGCTCCCCCTGCTGTTCCTCTCTCGCCGGGATGAACACACGGCGAGCCATGAGACTAGATGGATGCATAGACAAGCACACACGGACTAACCCCCCCTGTGTTCTGTCACACCGCAACCGTTCATGCTTACAGAGTCCCTTCGCTCCTCTCAAATTCAGTGGCGAGATCTCTGGCACATATATTAATCCCCCGAGTGCATCGGGTGATACCGTCACGACGCATGGCTGTTCTGTCTGTGTTGCTGCTCCCCTCTGCCGTTCCTCTCTTGTTGAGATGAACAAGCGGGGAACCGTAGACCTGGATAGATGCATACGACAAGCAAACACGGGCGGTCTGCCCCTGTCTCTGTCATAGCACAGCCACTCGTGCTCCACGCTCGCGGAGTCCCTCGCTCCTTTCCCCACAGTGGTGAGGTCTCTTAACGGCTTAGCTAGCACGCGGTATTACGGCTCGCTGCCTCTAAATGCAGCTGTCCAGTGTTCAACGATTACAGAGCTTCATGCCCCTCCCCTCTGGAGCGGCGCGATCTCATTCGTCTGCTCGATAGGGCCGATTCGCCGCTATTGGAGCACCAAGAACACTCATTATAAGAGAGCTTCATGCCCCTCCCCTCCTGGAGCGGCACGATCTCATTCGTCTGCTCGATAAGGCGGACACGCCTCTATTGGAGCGCTAAAACACTTATTATAGAGCTTTACTGGCCTGAGCCGATCTCACTTCAGATAGCTCATTTTTCGTCTGCCTGGTAATTTCTCTCTGGTTTAGACGGAATCAGAGGCAGAACGAATTTGTTTATAATATACTGAGGCCCGAATACCTCCCTTTATTCAGTCCCGTCCTATATCAGTGCGCTGAATATTGGTACATTCTTATATATATACCCGGTTTTTCTGCCCTTTTAATAAACGGCAAAACCGCGGGCCTCACGGCAGACTTCCTCTCTGCGATGGGTTCAGTCTGACATTAAACCACCTAGACATACTGCTCTGCTCCGTGAGCCGTTCGGTCACCGTCACTACTGAGGCTTGTGCACCTGAACGGCTGAGCTCTGGTCTCCGCAGCACAGCTGCATCAACAGAGAACGAAACTGTCTGGGAGAAAAGGGGTTATGTCGCGCCTCGGCTGGACTGCCCTGTAATGTTTTCTGTGTGCTGTTTATCCAAACATACTGTGTAATACTGTCGGCTATGCGACCTCACTATAGTGGCGAACGGTATTTAATTCCTCTAAAAAGAGTAATTTCCGTGCTTACTATACTGTGTATTGACACCCACGGTTGTACGGTGTCTCTAAACACTTTATCGCCTTACTGACAAGCAATCAGTAATACGCACACACGGTCCGCTGTCCATAATTCTATCGACGCTAGCCGAAAAGACCCCGGTTTGGCCATATACTGTGTATTGACACCCCACGACTGTACGGTGTCTCTAACACCTTTCTGCCAAATTCGCTCGCAGCCCACCTCAGTTTCTCCGCTACGATGCTGATGGCGCAAACGAGCACGGTCTTACGGCTGTTATTCTCTCTTCCTAGAGAAAGGACAGCCTCAGACTTTTGCATGGCTCTAAGCGTTTGAATCGCGCCCTCTCCGGACGGCCACTCAAAGGCTTACAGCCAAGCGGTTTATGACGTTTTTCGGCCATATAGCTGATTTATATTAGCGGATCCGAAGACGCTCACACCTCCGCTCCAATACTCGGAGATATTAAGGGTAATATCAACCTCAAGTGAGCTTGCTACCCGCCACAATAAGTTTCAAAGCTTAAAGCGCGCGCACAGTCAGACGCGCGCGGCATCTCGTTTAAGACGGGCACACGTACCCCTCTAACGAGCCTCAGAAAGCTGAATATCGTGGCATTCTGTTCATAAGTCCACTTCAGTTTGACTAAGCAAAGGTCCCGCCCCGAGCTGACGGCCGGGAAGCTTGCTTAAGTTACACACGGCTGCATGAAGTGCTGTCATTACGAGCTAGCCCAGCATTTGCTGTGGGTTGAACACGCTTTACGACGGCAATCAGCCTTCGGCGCGTGGAACGCCGTTTGTCTCATATAAATCACCTTGTACTGTGAATACGGTACATTATGAGGATGATTTAGCACTGCAGCACTCTCGACCGTGTTATTGTGATAATGCGGTCGGGCAATCTACGGTGGTTTCATTATTTACCGAACCAGACTGAGATCTCGCCCCCTGAACAAGCTGACGAGTCATCTCCTTTATAAACTCATTGCATCGCTTTATAAGCTATGTTCAATCAGAGTGATACGCATCTCATGCTTAAACTACCAATATTAACCCATTACGATGGGCGTGCGGAGATGGCATCCGTGGGACACGACCTACATTACGTGCCTTATGACACATTGACACAAGCTGCTAGGACCCCTTTCACGAGGCGTCCTTATGCAAAGTCTGATCCATTCTGTCTAGTGACATTTGAAAGTCAAAACCCCCCGCGAATCGCCGGGGGAACACTTTTCTCCTCACTACAGAGGCACGGCGGCTCTCTCCCCTACCTATATCTATGTGGCCGTGATAACAGCGAACCACGCTTTTACGACCGACCATTCATTTAATTCACAAGCCTGTCATCTCTCAGATGCGGACGGCGGCGGTAACAGCGAACCATGCTTTTACGGCTGGCCATTCACTTTATTCATAAGCCTGTCATTTCTCAGATGCGGACGGTGCCCGAGGCACAGCGCTCTGGAACTGTCCAAGGTCCTGTATGACACATACGTCTGACGTACATCAGACGATCAGCTGTTTATCTGCGTCACAGATCACTCACTAGAGCACCTGTCAATACAGGCTATTTATGGATCGTTGACGTTATCACCTCCCGTGACAATTATGCTCACTTGTCTTAGAGCATGGGCATGGTCTTAGAGGTTTCTCATTTGACAATTGTGACACGGCCGGCTGGTCCCCGCCGTCCACGTTGTCAGTTTACAGCTTCGACATCCCTGCTTCGCGCACTACTGAGGTTTGTTGCATTAAAGGTGCGCCCATTAGCTCACCTGTATGCACGATATGGGTTTTAATCATATGCGTCCACCGTGCGCTTAGAGAAGCTCACATGTACACGCTATAACATTTTGGTATACAATAAGATGCGCTTGGGAAAGCTCACCTGTATACACAGCTGTGTTATGCTTTGTGACACATACATTGTTGTTCATCTGTGTACGTTCACGGTGCGTTGGGTGCCCACCGTTACGTTCATCAATCATATCTGTACACATTCACGGCGCGTTGTGTGCACTGATTTATCTATACGCATTCACGGTGCACTGAAGAGTTCACCCGTGTGCGCACAATTTATTATCAGAACACATGACGGCGCGCTCGAGAATCTTGCCGGCCTGTGCATTATAACACTCTGATTCATCTATATGCATTCACGATGTATTCAAGTGTTCACCTGTGCCCGTGCAATTTATAGTCAATACACATTTACGGCGCGCTTGGAAAGCTCACCGATCTGTGCACTATAATACTACCTATATGCATCCCGATGCGCTCGAGGGTGCACCGGGGTTCACACTATTGTGGTATCTGTATAATCCCACGCTACGAACCGTTCTGCCGCATATTATAGTCAGATCGGCCGTTCGTGAGCTTCGCAGATCACTCACTACGTATGTCTGTTGCTAACAGTGGTTATTTAGATGGATCGTTGAAACCATCGCACTGGCTCACGCCCCTCTATGAGCTATGTCCTATATAGAGCCCACTCTGTGCGAGTTTGGCTTCTTCATGAACTTGGTCTACAGGGGTATCTATATCTATATTTAATATCTGCTACGCGGCCGGCTGGTCTTCGCCGTCTACGTTGTCAGATTGTACAGCTTAGACGTCCCTGCCCTACGAGCGCAGGTTCTCTCGGCTCAATCATGCACGCTCATGCGTTTTATGTGTACACCACGGTGCGCTCAGCGAGCTCACCAACGTGACTCTGAATTTACTTATCTCGCACAGCCGCGGCGCGTACCTCGCCGTCTTGTGCTATGTTATGTGCCCCCGGTGCGTTTAAAACCCCACCGTGTGCGCGTCAACAATTTATATGGTGCTTACACATTTGCTTTTAAAGCTGTGAATATGCCGGGTATAGGGCCACACGCAGTGTCTCTCCGGTAAGGCACTTCAGTACGTTGTGTATGCACGGCGTGATGGGATTACGTTCCCCCATAGCGTCAGCTAACTGACGCAATGCGAAGTGAACCGTATTGAAAGGGAACGCTTAGGTTACTCACGTAACCCCGGTTCCCTGAAATAACGGGAACGAAGCATTGCGTCTCTTGCCGTGCTACAAACGTCTACGCAGCGAGTGTTATTCGGCTGCGCGCTTCAGTCGAATAATAATGAGCTGCTGACGATTGAACCGCGCTTATATAGGGACGCGTTCCTCCCGCGCGCGGGTTCAAACGTCATTGGTCTGTACTTTGTACAGACGTTAACCAATAGGCTTCAGTCACGGAGTAAACAGGAGTTTCCCCCCCCCATAGCGTCAGCTAACTGACGCAATGCTTCGTTCCCGTTATTTCAGGGAACCGGGGTTACGTGAGTAACCTAAGCGTTTCATCATATGAAAAACAACATAAATAACAAAATTGGTCACAAACAGCAGCTTTTTATGTAACTTCAAAGGGTTTTCTTTAAAATGATATAAAGAAATTGCATTTATTCCACTGTATGTGGTTATGGGGACACTTCAAATGTTTTTAGGCAGAAATTGTATACAAAAAGGGTATTATTCCTCCCTTCAGTTGGAGTAAAATAACTTTTGCATAGATTATGATAGAGAAAAAAATCCTTTTTCCTCTGTAAGCTGACAATTGCTGGAATCAAACAAAACTGTCTGCAGGGACCTGAGATACCCAGGGCCAGAGTTATATACCTTAAAATAAAAACTTTAGAAAAAAAATATCAAAAAGCGCCTATTTATTTTTGTGTTTATTAGAGGACTGATATCACATACAACCATGTTGAGCACTTTTAACAGTGTTTTATGTAATTTCAAAGGGTTACCTGTAAAATGATACCAAACTTTTGTATGTAAACCTCTGCATGTGGGTATGGGATGCTTTTGAAGTTGGGTAGGCCAAATCCAGGCGAAAATCCCCAAAATAGCTTCAGGGTGTAAAGTGTAACAATTTATGATTTGCAAAAATAACTGTTGCATCTGTGTAGATTAGATAAGCAAAGTGTGTGCGCGTTGTGCACGCTATACATTATGGTCAAGCATGCGCCCTTAAAATAGCATAATGAACAACGCGCCACTGACTTGTTTTTTGAAACTGCAAAATAGCATCAGGGATGGTTTGCGCCGGAACACGCCTCCTTTTTTGCGCTGCACCGCCCAGGGAGCGCAAGTTCATTCCCTAGTTTGCCGACGTGCGTCTGTGGAGGGAAAAACCCGCTGTGCTCCGGTGCAAAATACGAATGATACATGCGTCACGGACAAAGTCAATTGCGCTGGGTGCAAGATAGGGCCCATGACCTTTTTTGTTGCTAACACAGTGACCTACCAGTTGAGCTACAGAATCTGACAATGTAAGCACAGAAATTGATATAAAAAAAACACAGCACATAAACAAATGAAACAGTTGAGGTGTGAAACTGAATACATATTGTATTGTTTATATGACTAAGTGGTGTTTCAATATGCATTAAGACAAACCATGTTACATTTTTTTTTATTTAACACAATTGCTAAGTAATTTTTCCATAAAATTGCAGTTTTCCAAAGACGCTTCATCCCTATGTTGTCTCAGACGATGATGTGGTTGTCGTGTGGCGGCTATGGTAGCAAAAGGAAAGTTCATAAATTAACATGCTTGGTTAAGCCGTACCTCAGATGTTTGATCATTAAGTACAATTCTTGAGGTTAAATAAATTAAAATAAATTAAATTAGTAAATAAAAAACAGTGATTTCAAGTCTATGCAATATGTTACCACAGCACTGCAACAATGTTGCTAGATACCATTAATTGAAGTGTTGTTCTGGTGAGCCACTCTCTGTGTGAATGTTTCCCAAAAGTAGAATTGAGGCAGATTGAAAATCTCGGTGAGATGTTGGTGAGATGAATCGTGGTCTGGCTGCTGACCCCATCAAAGATCCAAAAGCGTCTCTGACCTTTGATAGTCCTCATCGTAAGTTACTAATCTCAGTCACTTCTAATGCTTTTGTCATGTTTTCAGATGTTCAATTTCAATCAGCAACTAAATCATTAAAATGCCTTCAACAGGTTTAAATCTAGTTCTTCATTTACATTCATCCATTTACCAGATGCATTTATCCAAAACAACACGAATGAAGGGTAAAACAATGAAGCGAAGGCACCCTAGAAGTGTTTTCTTTGTTTAATTGCACACTACAAAAGAAAAAAAATAGACGCTGTGAAAATAAACAGATTATTGATCTAAACATCCCCATTACACAGTGAAGTTTATAATGCACTGCTTTCGGCACAGGATTTTAAAATAAAGGAAAAAAGAAATAAGAAAACACAGCTTACAAGATGCTTTTATTTGAAAACATTTGAAATCGTTTTGCTCGACTGTTTGAGCACCACGGGGCATAATGAAACACAAAATCTTATTTAAAACTAAACATGATCAGGCTTGTATTTTGTCAGGGCATTGCTGTACTTCATTACTGCCTTTTATTTATCAATGGTTATGTGAGTTGAATATTTTAAATAATGCATAATGTGTTAAACAAAAACAAAGAGAGCAATGGTTGAACATGTTGAAAAGGCTGTTTTCTGAAGCCTCTCTCACATCAAAGGTCTTTTAAGGATGGTCTTACATGTGCCGACTAATAGAGTTGTCTCATTTGTTTTTGTTGAGTCAAACACGGTGTGCATATATACACATTCATCCTGAACGGTTCAAGCGTTCATTGAAGATGTGTTGTCCTGCAAGCCTGATATATTATTTATGTTGTTTATGAGAACTGTGGATGCTCAGAGGCATTGGTGCCTATTCCACGTCCAATATGCATAATGAAGACCTGGGGAAAATCCTGCTGTTACAATTGTTTTTTATTTCTTCCTCGTTTCTCTTTTTCCACACGTCACCTTCTGCAATCCAATTAACCTCAACTTCCTCTCTCTGGCTTTGCTTTCTAGTCAGCATCCTAACTGAAATCTATGGTCTTATTGTTTTGCACTGTCAGGAAAATGGTCAAAAATGGTGCCAAGTTGTCAGTGGGCAGTACTGTATACTTTTTTCCCAATATCTTCATCTGAGGTACTGATATTATGCACTTTTTTGTACCTCTATGTATCTCTGAGCTACTACAATGAACTCTTTAGGTGCAAAGGTGTACTTTTTGAAGGGGTACTGCCCCAGTGAGAGCTATAGGGACCATTTTACACACATTCTACACAAACAGTGGAGGGCTGTGGATGGCAGGGAAAAATCAATGGTAAATGCATTTTTAATATGGAGGAAAAGAAGATTTGAAATTTCTTTTTTTTTTGACTTTGTTAAGTGGGTTAAATCACACATCTACTGTTAAAAAATATGTGTGCATTGTAAGATTAATACATTTGTATTGTTTAATTGTGATTTTAAACGTGTCTTATTTTTACAGTTTTCTCTTAGATTGTTTTCTCATTTCTATTCAAAACACTTTAAATTACCTCTGTGTATGAATATATACAAATAAACTTGCCGTTTACATTTAAAGGTGCAGTGTGTAATTTTTAGAAGGATCTCTTGACAGAAATGCAAAATAATACACAAAACTAAATTATCAGGGGTGTATAAAGACCTTTCATAATGAACCGTTATGTGTTTATTGCCTGAGACGTTTTATCTACATATACAGAGGGTCCCCTTACATGGAAGATGCATTTTGTGCAGCCATGTTTCTACAGAAGCCCTAAACGAACAAACTTTTTTACTAAGTTGTCTCCAATGATGACATGTTTGTCCGGTGGTGGCTACCGTAGCTTCTCTATGTGTTTCAAAAGCAAGAGGTGTGAGCAGTGGACTGAGCCGTTGGTTGCAATTCACAACCACACCACTAGATGGCGCTAAAATTTACACACTGCACCTTTAAGAATTCATTTCTTTCTCAATTTAATGACATTTTGTTGTGTTTATTTCTCACTTGTAAAAATCAGATGTAAAAATCTGAATTTTTGAAGCAAGCCCAGTTAAAAACCACGGCCATAAAAAACCACGGCCATAAAATACCACGTTTGTGATACTGACATGCAAGAAAAAACACAATATGGGCATAAGCTGAGTTTGGGAGGAGGCCAGGGGGAGCACTACCCCCCACTCAAAAGCCAATTATGATTTTGTCTAAGCTTTGTTTTGCCTTTCTAATTTTTTTTTGTTTAAATGTAGCCTAAATAAATTGATTGCAACCACTTGCCTTAAAAAATTGAGTAAATTGAATGAATAATTTTTTTCAGTGTAGGAAAAAATACAATATGGGCATAGGCTGAGTTTGGGGGGAGGCCAGGGGGAGCACTACCCCCATTCAAGAGCCAATTATGATTTTGTCTACGCTAATAATGAAATTGAATAGCAAAACATCATATTTTATTTGTCTTATAATATTTCAATGGGTAGAATGGGTAACTTAAGGCTAAAATAGTTTTGATTCATTTAAACCAGTGCCCCCCAACATGATTGCCCGCACAGAGTCTGTGAGTTGCCTGCCAAATCACATTATATTAATAGCCTCAATCTTAATATTTATTTATTCCATATTTTTATACTAGCTTGGCTTTTTTCATGTATGTTAACATTTTAAACAATAATAAAACACAGAAATAAGTCAAATGAAAATAAAAAATAAACAAATAAAACAGATTTTTAAGTTAGACTATATCAAAAAGTAACACTCCAGATTGTTTTATTCATTGTGGTAGCCCTTGCTCACAAAAAGGTTGGAGACCCATATTTAAAAACCATGAAGCTCTCGTGAATCTCAAAGTATTGCAGTAGTTTTGTTTGCCGGTAGGTACCACCCTAAGCACAAACGCAAACTCTGCCTATGAATATAATATACAAAATATTAGTTTGTATAACACAAATATATATGATATGCATATAAGAAGATAAATCTCTGATCTAATGTATCATCCTCTTAATTAGATTTGTTGTTTGATTTCCACAGAAAAAACACCTTGCAAACCTTTTGTTGACGTTAAAACTTCCAAGAGAGGAATTACATTTTTCAGCAAATATGACTCATTACATTTGAAGCAATGTTATATAGTCCCTATTCATACACTCTCAGAAAATAAGGTGCAAAAGTTATAACTGGCATGGTACCTTGTCCTAATATGTACTATTTAGGTACAGATATGTACCTTTGAGGTACCAATATGCAATATATGTACTTTTTAAAAAGGTACTGCCCTAGTGACAACTTTTGTTTCTTCTTACCTTTTCTTTTGAGAGTGTATACATTACACGTCCTTGCATCACTCAACCTTGGCTTTATCGATCGTTTTCTCACAGGTTGAGGATAGCAGAGATATTTTGATCTTATCTCAAAACATCCTTAGAAATCCTAAAGGAAGGACTGCAGAGGAACAACCGATGCTTTCTTTAGAGAATGAAACAAGAAGCTCATAACAAGAGAATAAACTTTCTGAGTGCAACTTTGTATTGCAAGTGTTATTTTTTCAACTAATTCCTTCCAAAGTGATTGAACCTAAGAGGAGGTGAGAGATTTTAATTTCTTCTCACAGGTGCAGCTGTGTTTTGTGAGAAAGGTAAACAATTTGATTGAAGAGCTCCTTAAGATGTCATGAAATGGCTCACAGAAATAACATCAACGTCTCTTGTCAGCTTTTTTGCAGGTGGAAACAGCACACATTGCGGTGCGATTTAATAACCTCTAATCTCTCCGGAGATGTTGATCACTGCTCATAACTCTATAAAATACAATTACTTAACAAAACACTCTTCACGCCCTAAACCAGATAGCACAGCTGTTTTAAATAATGTTATAAACATTTAGCACTGTTGTCTCTTTCATATTCAGCTCTCTAGTAACATGTTATTCAGAGTGGGGAAACCTGGGGTTTCTCTTAAAAAAGCAATTACATAAATGAATATACATCTGGGTGAAGTGTGTTTCTTGTTTTTGACCTCTGATGATACACTTTAGACATTGAAAACTATTGACGCCAGTGATTATCTATATATGATTACCTATGGATAAGCCCGAGGATAACTTCTAATTTAGTATTTAAGTGACACCTGATGGTCTTCAGAGAGAGGCTCTCATTTAAAATGCATCTGCCCAAATGCCAAAATGCATTCGTTTAAAGATCAGAATGAGCCTGTTCATCCTGGTTGAATCCTGTTAATCACAATTATTGTTTCCCAGCTTAGACCAGTTTTTCCACCAAAAAGGCCTGTTTACACCATGAATATTAACTCTTTCGCCGCCATTGACGAGATATCTCGTCAATCAAGAGAAAACGCTTCCCCGCCAATGACGAGATTTTCCGTCTTTCCGCAATACCGCTATTATCCACCAGGTAGCGCACTTCCGCAACTTATACGACACGGAAGTAGCGCCTCACGTGAAAGAGAAAGAACTCTGTGTATGTTTTAAAGATCGCTCTGCATCTGATCTCTATCAAAAGTCATTCGCAAAAATGGAATTATCTCAGGTTTTTGCTCAAAATTGGGTGTTTTTGAAGAAACCTACCCATGTTTGAGAGGTGATTACAAGAGAACTAATAAAGGTAGGATGAAACAGTTTTTTTTTTTTGAAAGCAGCGGGTCTGTTCTTTCATCTGATATATTGTTTGTTTATATATTTAAAGAAGAACATTTTCTGGAAGGCATTAAACTTTTGTGAAAATCATGAAAAATGCTGGCGCTGGCTGGCAACTTTTTTTTAAACGCTGGCGGGGAAAGAGTTAACTATAAAGATAACCATTATGATTATTCTAAGCTCATGCACTGTAGTTTAACATTATAAATGTGAGTCTTTAAATGGGAACATATCATGACATTTCCATGTTTAAGTGCTATAATTTTGTCCCCAAGGCTTCTATCAACCTAGAAAACGTGGACAAGATCAACCCAATAACTCAGTTTTAGAAAACCATTCTCTGCAAGCATGTGAAAAAATAGCTAATTGAAATTTGGCTCCCCTTGTGATGTCATAAAGGGATTTTATTATAATAATACTGCCCCTTAATCTACACTATCCAACCACGGCACTGCCATTTAGTGCAGAGATCCTCTCATTTGCATTTTAAAGGACACACCCAAAAAGGGCACATATTTGCTCACCCCTACAAAGTGGTAATTTTAATATGTTATAATAAATTATTTATATGTTATTTTAAGCTAGAACTTTTTTATATGTACTCTGCGGACACCAAATTCTTTTAACATCTTCAAAAAGTATTGTGAAATGTCCTCTTTAAATCAGCATAGATTTTGATTGGCTGTCGATATTTCCCGATATTTAACAAAAGCCAATGGGATATTCCATAGGTTTCTGGATTATATTATATATTAAATATATAAGATATTAAATTATAAATATATAATAAAAATATATAAAATATTATACTTTTTTGTGGGAACAGCAAGTGGCCATTTCTCAATCCAAAGGCTGCAGACTGTGGAGGTTGCATGCAGGCTGCATATGTCATCAAGCCTGGTTTATTAAAGTTAACTGAGCATTACATTCGCAAGCAATTAGCATATAACAACAATTTACTATTAACTTAGAATAATAGTCAACTTTATAATTGTTAATATTTTGATGCATCCTGGAAATTGGACCTCCGGAAAGGAAAGTGAGGTACTCCCTCCGTTGGCTAGATCGTCTCATTTTAGCTTGCTTTGTAGACTACAGAGGCTGCAGCCTTCAAAGACTGAGTCTCGCCTTCAAAGTCCACGCCCTTTGAAGGATCCAGCCCATGGGTGGAGCATGTATAAGGTTGGGGAGGGCTTAATCTTAAACTGCATTGAGACTAGCAGCGACTTTCTCCCTGTGTGTGTCGCCCATCTCTTTCAAGGTTGTTAGGAGGCGTTTCTAAATCTGGTTGCCATACCTCCTGTCGCCGGAAGTCGGCAAGCTTTCATTGAAATCAATGAGATCTCGTCGCTCTGCTACTGCTACTCGCTGCTACTTCTCTCAACTTTGGCCCTGTCCCAAATGGCACACTCCGGACTTGTGGTCCTCCTCAGAGTCCACACTTTGATGACATCACGTAGTCCAGACTTTAGGGACCCTTGATGCGAGTCCACGTGGGTGCACCGGAGTCGTATTTTGGGACAGACTCGAGCATCACACCGGAAAATAGGTAGAGAAGTTGCCCGTCAGTGTGAACTCCTCCCTTCCGTCGTCTGATTGGTTCGATTGCCCTTTCGCAAGGACTTCTGGGTTGGCAAAGTGCGCGAAGCCTGCTGCAGTGCGGGCTTCGCTGAAGACCGCATCAAGGGGGCAAAGGAGGCGCTGATGAGCACACTTCAAAGCGTAAAAATGACAGATGGGACACCCTACGGACTCGTAGACTAAGTGAGAACGCGCAATTTAAGGCCACGAGACATAGTCGCGTGACTTTACAAGTCCACTTAAGGTAAATTCACATTATAAGCAATTTCGTCGCTGTGTGTCATTCGTCTCTTTCAACGAGGTTATTAGGGGGCGTTTCTAAATCTGGTTGTCATAAACAGATAAGTAAAAATGACATAACTAAACGAATGACACTTAAAGACAGCTGTCATAAACATGCATAAAATCGCCTTCATGTTCATGGCACATGTATTGTCATGATTATGAAGGTGTCATGTCAGTCTTATGAACACCCCTTCAAGTAAAGTGTTACCAAAGAAAACCTTACATGATTACCAAATATTGACAGTACATTATCTTCTGCCCTCCAAACGCCGTAAACATTGAAACCGAGAAAAATGCCCTTAAAATGTTTACATCAGCCATTCAAATATGTTACTGCAATTTTGGCACACATGAAATAGGACAAAATTGAACCAGGAGACTTTGTCACAAGACACAACAGATCTCACAAAGCCCATTTCAACCCTTAACTCAATTTTGACCAAATGCGTAGTTACTGCGCTTTGGCTTTGTTGGGCAGTATAGCTCTATGCTATTTATATTCTGAAGATGGCTCCTGTAGTGAAAATCCTATTTTGCATTTTTGTCATTTTATGCAATTTTTCAGTTAAATTACACAATCAACATAGCAAATTGAGTGAAAAGATAAATCGAAAGATAAACCTTTGGTAAATTAAGTAAGGTAATGACAACATGCCACTGGTTTGGACAAAACCTAATGATCCATGATAAGCATGATGGGTGAACGATCCAGACAGCTTCTTAGTAAAAACAAAGAAATCTGACAATTTTAAGTGACGTTAATGGTCATGGTCAATGTCATAAATCCACTTACATTTTCTCTACTGTAAAATCTTAATTACTTTACATTATTTTTATGTCATAACATTTATTTATGTTTATTTATATATGCACAAAAATCATTCTGTTTTTCAGAACTAATTTAATAACTTTAGATTTTGCTTACAGGATTTTCATCGTGGTGTTAGATGAGGTTTTTGAACCCAACAGTCCAGGTCCTTAATCCCAGCTTGTTGCACAAGACAAGAGAGCATCAGTTTTTAGAAGATATCAGTCATGGGATAAACCACATAAACATCTGCCGTGCTTCATTTTTCTTCTATTAACTGAATTACAACAATGCAAGTTGTTTAGCTCTGCATGCATTCCACGGTGTTTTTCAAAATCACACCGTCTGTACAATGCCACCCCTCATCAGATTAACTTGCTGTGGATTCACCGCTCGCCCCCGGCTTCCCCTGTTCTGACCCCATTCTCTCTCTCTCATGTGATTTTTCTTCTCTACTAACATTCATCAATTGGCATGAAGAGTTGACACCTCCCTGCTTTTAGGCATTTCAAATTTTGTTCATTGTCTCTTTGTTTGATTTGGACTGCCATAATGTATTTTTAAAGCTTTCTCCTGAAAGTACTGCAATATGCAAAGTCCAATACAGGCAGGTTTTGTTGAAATCAAAGTCCCTTTAGGAAAATATCCTCACCATGTTTGTAACATTTCAGGGCACCTTTTGAGGGAAGACTGACATCTCTAAAATCTCTTTCTAAGGTCCCAATAATAATATGTGACACAGCCAGTGAAAACCCAGCTAAAATCATTTTATTTGTGATTTACTGTTTTCTACATAAAATCCTCCTATACATACCAAGCCCCTAAGGGGACAAAAATTAAATAATGTGAAACTTTCTTGTGCGCATGTGCGCACGTGAAACTACCGAGTTTAGTTTTGCGTGCGCACGCAATAGTTTCACGTGCGCACATGCGCACACGAAAGTTCACTTTATTTAATTTTTCTCACGTGAAACTTTCGTGTGCTTGCGAAACTAAACTTTTAAAAAAAATTGCACATAAAGGTTTTGCGTGAGCACATGAAAGTTTCACGTGAGAACATGAAATTAAATTTTCGATTTTTTTTTACTCCAATGTCACCTTAGTGGCTCCGTATTTACAAGAACATTTGGTGGAATATAATCTTGATATCTTTAATATTAACTGAGTAAGGTCATGTCCAGGCACGTGCACACATAGACATCAAAGGGGGCTTGAGCACCTGCCCTTTTTATTCCTGGAGAAAAAGTGCCCTTTTTTCTGGGGTGCTTTAAAAAAAAAAAAAAGATCTTTATTCATATAACAACTGATGTCTGTCTGTTTCTTGTGTTTTTTACTCGTTGCTTATTTAATTTAACATGAATTTATTCAGAAATCATTTAAATGAGATTTAAACTCTTATATAAAGAAAAATAGCGCTATTTGTGGCACACAAACGGTTAACAGATGAGTCCCGCCTCCAAAATTAAAATCGCTAATATGATTGGCTTTACCTTTCCTTAGTCCCGCCTCTCTAACTTACTTCGCTTTATGATTGGTCTGTCTACACTCGTGCAAACGACATTTCAGTGGTTAACAAAAAAGGTTCCCTTCATCTCAGAGATGTAAAACTTGGTGACTTTTCCTAAATAATCTATCTTTACATGCACGAAAAAACTGGGCTTTATTCGGTTGTTCTAAAGGTATGTTAAAATTTTTTTTATCAATCTGTCCCTTGGGGTCAATATGACCCCAATTGAAAGTGAATGGGAAATGCAAAAAATGTTACTTTTTTCCATTTGTCAAAAAATAAATATCAATAAATCCAACATAAATCTGAAAATTTTGACACAGAAATGAAGGCCTGGTACTTGTGCACAAATGCAATGCAAAAAACACATGCTCACACAAACACACACAAATACACACACACACAAACACACACAGGTATGACTGCCACAGAGAGCATTTGTGTGGAATTTGGCAAATAAAATCAGTCACAAATGCAGAAAATAACACATAAAGGGGTGTGACATAATGCACACACATGTACACTCACAAACACGCTCACACACGCACACACACACACACACACACACACACACACACACACACACACACACACACACACACACACACACACACACACACACACACACACACACACACACATGCGTGCGTGCACACACACACACACACACACACACACACACACACATGCGTGCGTGCACACACACACACACACACACACACACACACACACATTCTGGTTTCCATGTTTTGTGGGGACATTCCATAGACGTAATGTATTTTGTACCATACAAACTGTATATTCTATTCCCCTTACCTGCCCCATTCCCTAACCCCAACCATCACAAAAACCTTTCTTGTACCTTAGATTTTCATTAAACATCATCTTGTTAGATTTATAAGCTTGTTTCCTCATGGGGACATCAAAATGTCCCCACAAGGTCACAAAAACACTGGTATTCCTATCTTTGTGGGGACAATTGGTCCCCACAACGTGATAATTACCAGGTACACACACACACACACACACACACACACACACACACAGACACACACACACACACACACAGACACACACACACACTTACACTCAGTCAAATTTATATGGCATATTGTAAAAACAGACATTTCAAAATGCATCAAAAGCTATAAAAATTACTATTTGACATGATATTTATTTTTAATATCCTTTCTAATGTTTATATAAACATAAATTAACAAAATGTATCTCAAAAGTAATGATTTGAGCAGTTGTCCATATCCAGGAAAATGAATGGGTCTCTATGGGAATCTGCCGGTCTAAATGATTTAATTCCTACACTGTAATTCTCTTATGTTTTTTTCTAAAAACCGATGCCTGAATTCAACACCTCACACCTATATTAATATCTAAAAACAATTTAAATCAAATTTAGATAATAATTTATGTGAATTTTCGTAAAAATTTGATAATTTTCAGGAAAGCCAATTGTGTAGTTGAGGATTTTAGTGGTAAACAGGTACAAAACTACTTCAAATCTCTCAAAACACAGCTTTATTGTATAGATGAGAAGTAAACAAAAAAAATATTATTTGTATTATTGAAAATGTATATTTTTCTTACAATTACGCTTTCAATTTTGGGGTCATATAGACCCCAAGGGCCAGAAGTGTAAACAGAAAATGAGGAGCGTTTGAGGGTTAAATAGACTGCTCATAAAATAATATAGCACAAACAATAATATAATTGCTAACTGCAGTAGTAAGCTTTTTTGTTTGCGTTTTTTGTAATGGCTGTTAAATAAGTATAATGTGTTATACTGGAGTGCTGGAGTAGATTGGGAAGAAATCTGATGGTTCAGTATTTTACTTGTCCAGTCTGAATTTTCACTGACATCACAAAAAAGTAAAATATAAAATACAAATAAAATAGGCCTAATCTATATTTGTTGTTTCTGATATGTGTAACCCTAATAAATATGAAACCTAAGATTAAAGGTGCCATAGGATGTGTTGTCATAATATGTTAAATTGTTCTTTGACAATTACATAGAAGGTATGTTGCTTTATTAAGTGCAAAAATTATCCAGAAACGTTTTTACATGTCAATTTACAACCCTAGAATTGGTCATTTGAATGAAATGGTCTATTTTTGCCCTATTTGAAAGGGTCATGAATAATAATGTTGAGCTCTGCTCTGATTGGCTCTGCTCTGAGGCTCATGCCAGAAGCTCACATTAGTAAACAGACCTTATATTTTGAGCCCTTATCAGACAAAAATACATTTTGAGTAACAACTAACAACTAATCAGCTAAACGCTAGCATATGATATAGCATTTATTGGCATGTAGCGCTAACTCAGCAGTCACAACTTTGTTTTTAGCATTTTAACAAATTTGTAATTAATGTGTAATTTAATGTTTTCAAAACATGCACATTGTGTAATGGCTTCCTTTGCTGCTCTATAAACCTAGACTACTAAGGAGACCATGGTGTCTGTGTGAACAACTGATTATTTTGTAGACATCTTTTGAAAATTAAACAATTGCGTGAGTTTGAGGAAGATAAAATTAATTAACTTTTTTAATATTTTTTCAAAAAGGAAGTCAGAATTGCGTTAATATATATACTTTTTTATACATAATTATGGGAAGTGCCCTTTATTTCACTTGAGCCCCTGCCCCTCAAAATGTCTGTGCACGTCCCTGGTCATGTCAATAAGTGATATCAATCACTGAAATTACATTTTGATGTCCCAATCTCATTATTAGATTACAAGACTTTAGTCTGAATTTCACAGACCATTCTGACCAACTGACCATACATTTTGTTTCTTGAGGTCAAAATGCACTAAAAACACTTTATTTAAATAATTTCAAGAGCAATTCTCTGTACATAACCCCAAATGACAACTGGCTCATTTTACCGTAAGGTGGTGCTTTCTTCACTTGAGCGTTCATATTGAGTGTTTCATTTAATATAGTCTCGGTTGGAACCAAACTTTTTGTGAATCTGGGTGTAAAGCAAGAAATTAAGTGTGCATTTTAATTTTAGATGTGATTTGATGAATGAACCTTTCAAAAGTGCCAACAACATCTTGCAATGCTATTTGCTAACAAAACAAACACATGTGTCTAGTGTAACATCACATCCTGCATTGCTGAAGAGCAGGGACGTGCACATTAAACACAGTACACGTTGCAGGCAAAATTTGCCATTCTGTTTTATTCTCTTTGAAGTGCATCTCTAGCCATGGAATGTAGCTGTTCTCCAAAGCTGATTTCAGAGATGAACGTTTTTCAATAGCCTTCAAGAAGAAGAGGAAGATTGCCTTTGTTATAACGTTTAAACCAGTTCTGACAGCTGTTTTATTCATACACTTGGTTCCTGATGATTTTTAATGGAGATGTAGATATGTACAATCTTTTAAGGCACATTAAAAGAAGCTTCCTTTAGTAATTCCACCAAGGCTATAAACTTAAGTACACAATAGGATATTTAAGGAACCCTTATAAAAGACCTTGACCTAGGTTTTGAGAAAGGTATCTCAGAAAACCCAAAAGGTGTAGCAACTTCTTTTTGAGGGCGCATGATGTGAAGTTCGTCACAACATGTATTTAGCCCATCCTCTGTGTGGCTCGTCATGTCAAAATATGTGTTTGGCGCATCAGGTGAACCTTTGTGCAGCATGTGACATGTGAAAATACGTATCTGCTGCAGACGCTTCAAAGGGGTTTATAACACATATTTTGACATGACGCATGATGCACATGGTTCACATGACGCAACAAACACATATTTTGACATGGGGCATGATGCCCATAGATTCACATGACGCAACAAATACATATTTTGACATGAGGAGCAACACACATGACACTCCGAACACATTTTGAATTTGCGTCCTGCGAAAAAAGTCACAGGCCACCATTCTCGCTCTTTCATTTTTTACAGTAACACGTGAGCCCTAAAATCTTCAATATTAAAAATATGAATAAGTGCACTGTTCAGTCCAGCTAAAATGCAAATGTTAATTGGATAGGTATGGTGAAATTAACATATAAAACACATTTAAATTAGGGATTAGCCTATAACATCATCTAATTGGGTGGAATTCAAAGTGGGTATTTGACATTGGTTTCAACATCAACAGAAACTCACATTATAAACTTACTAAACTAAACTTTCAGGACCACTCATAAAAAGTAAAATCAAACATGAGATCTTTTTAATGTCTCATTTTTTCTTTTGCTTAAAGGTGCAGTGTGTAATTTTTAGAAGGATTTTTTGTCAGAAATGCAAAATAATATACAAAACTATATTATCAGTGGTGTATAAAGACCTTTCATAATGAACTGTTGTGTTTTTATTACCTTAGAATGAGACGTTTTTATCTACATACACAGAGGGTCCCCTTACATGGCAGTCGCCATTTTGTGCCACCATGTTTCTACAGAAGCCCTTAACAGACAAACATTTTACAAAGTTGTCTCCGAAGATGACATGTTTGTCCGGTGGTGGCTACCATAGCTTCTCTATGCGTTTAAAAGTGAGGGGTGAGCAGTGAACGGAGCCAACCTCACCACTAGATACTGCTAAAATTTACACACTGCACCTTTAAGTCTTCTGCATCTCATATATTTTACCTGAGGAAGAAACAAAAATCTTACAAAGATTATAAAGTTTAGATATAAAGTTGAGAGTTTTAGAAAAGATCTTAATAATGTCACAAACTGGGCTCAGATTTGCTAAGTCTGCAGTGGATATCTTTAAAGATTTCAATATTCATTTAAATATTAATTGATTATTATCATTATATTTAAACAAATATTATGAACCAGATGACTTTATACAATCTACATTCATTTTAATTCTACATTAAGTTCCAAACTCTTTTGGCATTTTATAAATTGTCCTATTTGTTTTTATGTTCATTTTTCTTCAGCAATTTCAGGAGGAATATCAGAGACTAAATTGATGCTTAGCCTAAATGAAACACAACTGAGAACTTTATCTAATCTCCTGAGAGAGAGCAACATCCCAGTAATACATTTTTCATCAGAGACAGTGGTAAAGAATGATGGACAAATGATCTATTCATTCTGGCAGTGGGCAATGCTTATGTATTTAAACAGCTAATCTATGTTGATTTCAACACATAAACACTGGTTCTGAAAACGTAATTCAAAAACTTTATTTTATGCCCTTATTTTTACAATGAAATAAAAATGTATTATTCAATAACAGAATTTTCTTCCAGTTTTACAGTAATTGAACATGGCACATGACATGTGTGATGTTGGGTTGATTTTTCACATTTAACCAAAGGTAGCCGCCTGCCCGTGTTTTTGTTAGACACAGTAAATAAATAATTGTGTTTTTGAAAACATTACACGCAAAACAAGTAATCAAATAGCAAGAAAAACATTCAGAGATCTTTAAAATGCTATATTTACAAAGACGCAGAACACGCGCGCTTTCAGTTTCCAGCGCAGCTTCTCCTTTTCCAGTGCGAGCGCGCGCACAGACAAAACGTTCGCATATAGGCTACACACGCGCCAGCTGCACACATATATGTACATTTACGAGCGCGTAGGATTATGGCACATTATCTTTTTAAATGCTTTCCTAAAGTCTCTGTTAAAAATGGTATAAATGATAGGGTTCACGGAGCTGTTGCAGTAGCCAATCCAGAAAAACAGATTGAATAAAGAATCCGGTATAGTGCAACTTTCCCGGCATATGGCGTGAAGGCTGTAGGTGAAGAAAAAAGGGAACCAACAGAGCACAAACACCCCCATAACCACGGCGAGCACAAAGGTAAAGCGCTTCTCGCGCATCTGCGCCAGTTTAGACTTGGATAAAGACATCTGACGCGCCGCTGGCTCTTGATCGAGGTCGGAGGTGCGGCTACATGCCCATGACAGACGTCCATTCTGTCTTGGGCACGGATGTGTTCCTTTCCTGCTTTTAGTGAAGCGAGAGATTCTTTGTTTGTTGGACAAGCTGCTCTCCTCGAGATCGATATCGTCCAGCTCGCCTTTGCGCTCTCGGCTGCCAGAGCTGTTGCTGCTTGGACTCTCCATCTCCGACTTGCCTTTACGCACGAAGCACGTCTCCGACTGCGATGGCTGTCGCTCCATCCCGTTCTTGGCCACAAACACAGTGGATGCGCGCTGTTTGGCCACCCGGTAGATTTTGCAATACACCAAAATCATGATGAGACCGGGCGCAAAAAACGACACCATGCAGGATGAGAGGATGTACCAGGTCTCGTTGTTCAGCAAGCACTCCATCTCGTTATGGTTTGTCATGATGAGGGGTGGGAAGGAGATTACGGCCGATATAACCCACACCACCATGATCATGGTCTTTATTCTCCGTGGGGTCCGCTTTAGGTTGTAGCTGACCGCTTTGGTCACCGACCAGTACCTGTCCAAACTTATGGCGCAGAGGTGGACAATAGATGACGTGCAGAATAGCACGTCTAAGGCCAGGTAAAAAGCACACCAGGTCCTTCCGAAGTACCAGTATCCCATAATCTCATTGGCAAGGGAAAACGGGATGACCAAAGTGGCCACCAAAATATCAGCAGATGCCAAAGAGACCAAGAAAAGGTTCTGTGGCGCACGGAGAGCGCGGCTGGTGAAAACGGCCACCACGACTAATACATTTCCCACAATGGTCACCAGGATGATTACAGTGACCACGAGAATAATCAACACCGCCGCGTACCGTGAATGTGGCGGGGATCTCGGTGCGTTCGTGGCATTGGTATCCGCAGACGAGTTCGGCGAAGAGTGGGGAATTGTATTTAAATCCATTCTGGAGGCGTTTGGGGTTGAGTCTCCATTTCCAGGCGTGTTGATATCCAAGACTCGCTTCGACTTCAAACTTGTAGCCTCCAATGCGCAATCCGGCCATAAGTCCACTCCAAACGTATCATACCAAAGATGATCTTCTAACTTTTAAAACTCCCAGATGATGTAAATAGCTATTGCCTGGTACGCTGGATACGCTCTTGGATGGGCAGTAATGAATCACACAAAGCCAAGCCATTATTTTAAATTAGAAGAAGCGCATTGGAGAGAGAGGATGCCTGTTGGAGACGGAGGCTGAATCTTTGATGCGCTCCTATGTGGAGCACCGAACGAATTTGAGAGATACTGAGCGTTTTGTGCAGTCTCTCAGTCCCCCCTCCTCTCTCTCTCTCCTCGAGAAGCGGGGGAGTCAAAGTTACAAATTTTTTTCGCTGATTTAATAACAAAAACAAAACATGGAAGCGCATTTTAAAATAACGTTTATTAATAAGTCATGAAATAAAAATACCATATACATAATAATGTATGCATACAAGTGAATAAAAAGTGTATTCGATTTCTACATGAAAAAACTAAGCATACCATTGATATAATCATTAATATTATGACGTTTTACCTCTTGATCCTGTGACCTGAGGTCAATAGCAGAACAATATGGTTTAAAGAAATGCAGTTAAGATGATAAGGTTTACATACATTATGTAGATTACCTGTTTTTGGGGGTTTACTTGGAAACTTTTGACACATTGCTTTAGCCATTCATTTTCTAATATATTTCTGGTGTTAAATATCATGAAATCTAGAGCCTGTAATTTGACAAGTGAATAGTAGCTGACAGTAATAAATTGATAGATTCATTTACTGTTTACAGTTTTTGCCTATTGCTTACACACTTTTTGCAAAATTTGGCTCATTATGTCAAAATTCTACACACAAGCCACACAGACACAGCACTTGGAGATTAACAACTCACATCCATGCCAAAATGAAACACTGCAATCAAAACTTAGCACTCCTTTCTAAAAATGAAATTCTTGTAACAAAACCATACACACAAGCACCATTTGAATTACTCTTTCATATCACCAGCAACACACTAATCCGCTTTATATATAACACTGCAGTCTTTGTGGTTTTATTTTTATCGTAATTTTCTTAGACTCAGTCTTTAGTAAAACTCAAAAGTAGATTTATTTAAAGATATATTTATTTGTTTAAATTTATTCAGTAAAAAAACATTCTTAAAGGAATAAAGAAAAATAGAACCACAAGTCATCACATTTAGCCACAAAACAAAAATAAAAAACAAAACAAATACTGGATAAACTGCTATTGTGGGGAAAAACACACTTGTTTTGTGTTTGTGTGCGCATGTATGTGTGTGGTGGGGGCCTGGGGGGTCTTATGGATCCCTCCCTCTGTTCGTATCTGGGCACAAGACCTCGTCGACATCACAGGCGATGTCCTCGCAGGCTAGGCATCGGGGAAAATATCGTCTTGTGTGCCTAATCCACCCTTGGATGGATCCCACCTCATTGTAACATTACAATGATACTCCTTTACATTCATTTTTGAATAGTACTGTACAGTAATACTGTAATATGATACAGAATCATGTGACACATACAGTAGGTACAGGAGTAGAAACTTGAAGATATACCTGTTCTCCAGTCGGAATGTTCTTAGTATTGACGCTACTGTGTAGCGACTGAGGTTAGGGTGGACTCTTTGCCCAGCCTCCCTCATAGATAGGCCATGATGTCATCCGATACACGTCTCCGCACTGGTCCTCGTCTTTGTCCTCTTCCATGTTCACATCCACGTCCAACTCCTCTCTCTCTTTGTCCTCCTCTTACTCTTACTCGCATTGCCTCCATGCTTGCAAAGTTCTCAGAATGTCTTACCTGAGGCCTATTTGTAGTGCTAAGACTCAGACCGATTGGTGTTCTGTTTTCTGTACAAGTGTATTCAGGTGTGTATGTAAGTGCCTATAATTGCCAGATGACTTTTGGATTTTGAACAGAGTGTTTTCCCAATGATAATAGGTGATTTCGTTTTTGAAAAATGTGTCTAATGTAAGAAAACGTGTGTAGTGTTTCGCAATAAGTGTGCTACAGAATTGCAAACAAAGTGCAAAGTTGACAATGTGTTTAAGCTATGGTTACACTGTGTTTAAGCATATGCTACAAGAAGTTTAGGTATTGAGGCTTTGGTCTAAGCATTCGGATTTAGTGTGTAAGCAATAGGCAAAAACTGTAATAATAAGATGTCAGTAGTTATATCACCACTGAACAGTATGATACTGATACATATAACATTAATATATTGCGTATTGTTGAGAAGACTGATGCTACTTGTCACATTTTATATATATAGTATAACTTGGATTTACAAGTCATTTCAACTTTGATTTTTTTATCTTGAGTAGTTGATGTTGTGAGTAGTGAGTTGCTGTAACTTATAAAATAAAGTTGAATTAGCTTAATGAAAGTGAATCCAAGTTAAATAGGGCTGTCAAAAGATTAACCACGATTAATCACATACAAAATAAAAGTTTGTGTTTGCATAATATGTGTGTGTGTGTGTGTGTGTGTGTGTGTGTGTGTGTGTGTGTGTGTGTGTGTGTGTGTGTGTGTGTGTGTGTGTGTGTGTGTGTGTGTGTGTGTGTGTGTGTGTGTGTGTGTGTGTGTGTGTGTGTGTGTGTGTGTGTGTGTGTGTGTGTGTGCGCTGTGTGTATATATTATGTATATATAAATACACACATACATTGTAAGAATTTAAGAAAAATGTTACCTAGGTATATTTTTATTTATAATATAAAATATGTAATTATATATGTGTAAATATACATGTAAATGTTTCATTGATGTGTGTGTATTTATATATATATATATATATATATATATATATATATATATATATATATATATATATATATATATAATAATTATACACACAGTGCACACACATAAATTATGCAAAAAACTTTTATTTTGTATGTGATTAATCGCAATTATTCTTTTGACAGCCCTATATAAATGTTAGGGCAAAAATATGTTTCTTTTCAAAAAGTTATTAAAACTTTAAAATGCTAAAAGTTAATGTGGTTGCACAAGAAACTTGCATTTTTTTAGGTGTTACCAATTGCAGTATTTTTTAAGTTGATCCAACTTTTCACGTTTTACAGTGTGTATTGCTTTTCAAAATAAATAAATAAATAAAAGTTTAGCTCCTATACCATTTTTGAGTAAAAAGGCAGAATAAGGAGTTGGCTGTTTTTCCAATTGACCTAAAAGTCATCAGCGACCCAGAGACAATGACCCTGAATGCTCAGATTCAGTTAGAATTAAGCCATAATAATAATAACAACATCTGACATAATGTCAAAATGACTCAGAGAGTGCACTCGGTAATGCTAAATGAATACATTGCAGAAGTTGTTGGGGTGATTTGGTGCATTGCAAATATACAAGGTCACTGGCATGAGGTCGCATGTTTTCAGGTAGAAAGAGAAAATGCTTTTAAAGTGTTATTTTAAGGATGCACTGTGTTTCACCCTGAAGGAGGCACTCTAAGCATCCAATATCCAATAGCATCCTGCTTATTCAACCTGAGGGGGCACGTGTCCCCTTAAATTTGAGCCACGTGTGACTTACAAAGCATTTCATGTATGCTAATAAACTGCACAATAATTGTATATTTGAATTGTGCTATGAAACAAAAAAATATAAATAAACTATAAAAAAAAACTTTGAAATATCAAAGCACTTCATTTCCATAATGAAAACAATTGGGGATTACTGGCTGTGAAGTTTAGCTAATTGAGTCTTAAATGAGATTGATATTTTGTTTATCAAATGCCTTCGCTTCAGATCGGCTTAATCCCAGCCTCTGGACATTCAGAAATACTGCTTTGTTGTTGGCAGAATCCGCTAAACGATTTTTCAGCAAAATCCTCAAAGTGCACAGATGATTAATAGGATGAACAATGGTGCGCCACACCTCAGTGTTTCACATTCAAACTTGTCTCGCTTGGAAGTAGGCCTACTTGTACCTTAAAGAGCACCTATTACATTGCTAAAAACAACATTATTTTGTGTATTTGGTGTAATACAATGTTGTTTGTGTGGTTTATGGTTAAAAAACACATTATTTTCATCATTATTGTTGCTCCTCTACGCCTTACTTTCCTGAAACAAGTTGATTTTGTACAAAACTCATCTTTCAGAAAAGTGCAGTGGGAACATAAATAAACTGAAACGAAAAAGAAAGTCGTGCTCAAGGCATGAAAAAAGCTCAATTTGCATCATTTGCAATGTTTCTAGTTGCATTTTAGTGACTTTGCTCTTGTCCAAAGAAGTGGATTTCTCTTGAAGTGGAGGTTTTTGCAAGCACTTCGAGAGTTTTGTTTGTTGAATACCAATGAAATAACTACAGTGGCATTTGTAAGAAAAAAAAGGCAATTCAATAACCTCTAATAACCTTTTCATTGACATTAAAGAGAAATTACTCAAACTAAACATAATAGCCTGATAAAAAAATGCTCAGGAAAACATGTCAGAGTCAGACGCACATAGAGGGTTTTGCTTAAAAATTTTGCTCAAAAAATTTATCTTCTAGACGACAACCCAATCTCATGGCAATTTGGGAGTTTTTTCTGAGATATCTAATTTGTATGAACTCGACAACCAAATTCATACATTTTGTATAATTTGATTCAATGTTATTATTTTTATAATAATCATACATTTTTGTACTCTTTACTTCGTACAAATTCATACAAATTACCCACATCAAAAATATATCCGAATTCCCATGCAATCAGATTGGGAGAACTCATGATCTCAGGTCTTCGCGTCAAATTTACCAAGTGAGCTTTGTCAACAAAAACTAATTCTGTGGAAATGAATCTGTAGTATATGCATGCTGTATGACTTTATGGAGTATATAATTGTCTATGTGTGCTTGCTTAAGGAGACATTGACGTGGTCTAAATCTATTACGACTGGTGTTTGTCACCAGCAGAAGCTGACTCACTCGGTGTTTGATAGGCAATCAGCCATTTTCTCTCTATATGGACTCTGTAGGGAAAACGTTCTGGCTTCCAAGTGCTGATTTATGCAATTACAAATTCAATTCAGCCAACTTATAATTATAAATCAGTGAGTCGGGGAATATTATGCAATAAAGTCAGAGCCACAGAGCAAAAGATGATGGATGCCAATACACTTCGTCAGGTTAGAAAGTGAGTGTCTGCAAGTTTTCATTTGATTGGTTTGTTCACAGGAGTACCGTGTCCAAATGTCTCTATCTGACAGATGTTTCATCAATGCAGGCACCTCCGCAGCCCAGGTACTTTGCAATCGTGCATTTGTCCTACCTTGGCTTGCATGCACATGTGAATACACATAGGCTAACACACAATTCAACAGTAGTTTGATATTGAACTCCGTTAGTGTGTGTAATGACTTTTCCGGCATCACAGCTATAATGCCCAATGACATCATCTCTGTACAGCTGCTGGAGGAAGAACATGAGGCAATAATCTGTTACAAAACAGCCTTGGACCGGTTTTCACGCCAGCCTATTTTGGTTTGTTGTGTGTTATGGCCTTCAGCTAATAAGCTTCTCTATTTCAAGCTTCAAAGGGAGAAAATATCAAATATTTAGTGCTTTCATCGAACCATGATTTAGCTCTTCATTCGTATGGGTAATGACCCGAACCTTAAAACTGCTTTTAAGGTTGATTGCCACTTTCATTAAGGAGTTCATACTGATGTTGCCAAAGTAACTTAAAATAAAGTGTGTTAAATAGAAACAGAAAAACACTTTGAATGTTACTCCATTAAGGGTTGTGCACGCCAAAGCTTTTAAACGAGGCGAAAAATGGCTGGAGGACGTCGAATGCAAGCTGTTTTTTCAGCTGAGCGCCAGCTGAGAGCTTTGGTTGCTGTGATACTTCTGCTTTGTTTATCAGTCGCTGTACGATGCGCTGGTTGGTTGTTGTGATATTTGTCCCACCCCTCCTTCACTGTGATTGGACGGCCGTGTGAGAACTGACATTGACGAGCTGAGCTTTTCACCCAAAGCTGAATCTTTTTCAACTCTTTGGGGTTGTGTACACCCGCGGCCGGCGCATGTTTTCAATTGTTTCCAATGGAAGCTCTGCGTTTTTCAAATAAGCCAGCAGCTAGCGGGTTTTTTCCACGCTGAAAACCGGCACTTGGCGGATTTTCCACGCTCGGCGCTGAGCTTCGAGAGTTGAAAGAGATTCAACTTTGGGAGAAAAGCTCCGCTCGTCAATGTCAGTTCTCACACGGCCGCCCAATCACAGTGGAGGAGGGGCGGGACATTACTACAGCAACCAACCGGCTCGCAGCTGAAGTATCACATCTACCAAAGCGCTCAGCTGAAGAAAGCTGGCACTCAGCTGAAAAACAGCTGTCATTCGGCGTCCTCAAGGCGTTTTCAGCCGCGTTTAAAGGTTTGGGTGTGTCCAGCCCCTTTCAGCGGCAAAAAAAGCTAGCTACTGGCTTTTTTGAAAAACGCAGAGCTTCCATTGGAAACAATTATAAACATGCCGGCCGCGGGCGTAAAAGCTTTGGTGTGCACGCACCTTTAGAACAAAATCTAACTGAACTGCTCTGAGAAACGGCCAATCAGAGAAGAGCTCAACATTATTGTTCATGACCCTTTTAAATATCAGAAAACAATATAACATATTGTATCAATGTATTCTTTAAGTAGATCTTGCTACAATAAATATTTATGACTGTCGTTAAATTTCTTATGGAAGGTTGAGAAAAGGACCCAGAAAAGTCAAGACTGACAAGACGACAAGTTTTAAGGCTTTCAAATTTTAAATTCAAGTGGAAATACATTTTTGCCACAGGCATTGCAAAGGTGAGATGATATATGAAAGTTTGAGAAATGGTTAAATGGTTTGGACCAGAACCTGTCACTTCTAGACCAGTGACTTGAACTCTTGGCCATGTAATAGAACAGCATGATGTAAACCCATGACAGGAGCAAGTCATACCTCCAGAATGCATTAAATTGGTCGGCTTGTGTTTAATCAACTATGTGTCCATAAGGCACCGTGTCAATGTCAGTCTGTCACCCAGAAGGCTGACAAGGTCAGCAGATGAGTAATAAAGCACGCTGGTTGACTTTTAAAAGTGTGGAGCTTTAGGGAAACATCTATCATGGGTGGACGGGTCATGGTATCACGAGACCCTATCTGGGAAATACAGGTCTTATTCTGTCATATAATAATGAGATTAGGAGCATCAAATTTGATTTCAATGATTGGTTTCAATTTTGACATGACCTTACTCAGTCAATATTAAAGATATCAAGTTTATATTTTCACAGAATGTTCTCATTATAAAGGATAAATTTACGGTAAATCACAAAAAGACTTTAGCTGCAGGCAGGGTCACATGTGTCATATAATGATGTTGCAGCAAAAATGAAGAACAAGAGAAAGTTTGTGATGTGAGAGAGTGTTATATTGCCTTACCAGCGCTGTTTCTTACAGCACTGGCATCTGCTTACTTAAAATAGCTAGTAAATGTATTTGGTTATTCTTGTTGTAACCCAGAGGAAAATGCTCAGAGGTTCCTCTTTTCATCAGGAGATTTGATGTTTAAGTTTAAGTCCTACTCTCTAATTATTCTCCTTAAATTTCTTAGGAACAATAGAAATTTTGATTTAATTAATTTATTTTAACTTAGACAATCTGAAAGTCTTTGTGAAAAATATCAACCTAGCAACTTAGTTTCGGTAAACCATTCTCTGCAAACATTTGAAAAAATACGTAATTGAAATTTGGCTCCCACTGTGATGTCAGAAGGGGATAGTAACACCCCTTAATCTGCACTATCCAACCATGACACTACCATTTAGTGCAGAGATCCGCTCATTTGCATTTTAAAGGACACACCCAAAACGGCACATTTTTGCTCACACCTACAAAGTAGCAAATTTAACATATAAATTATCTATGTTATTTTGAGTTAAAACTTCACATACATATTCTGGGGACACCAGGTTTATTTGACATCTTAAAAATGTCTTGTGAAATTTCCCCTTCAACCTCTTCTGGAGACATATGTGACTTATGAGTGTTTTTCTCTCAGGACAAAACATCTGAAAGCATCAGGAGATTCAAACAAACGTTTCATGTGCATCTACATTTAATCTTGTTGGTGTCTAGAAGAAACAATTGAGATTAATGGGATTTATTTTTTTCTTTTTCTTATGGGTTTGCAAAGAGGTAGTGTAAATGTTATAATATCATTGCTCATATTGCTAGAGACTCATTGAAGGTGAGAATGTGGGGGTGTGAGTGTGAGAATTAAACAGGGAGTCAGAACAATAGAAAAATCAACCTTGCAAACAAGAGGAAGAGAAGAAAAACATCAGATCCGTAGAAAATCAGGGTTGTCGTGATCAGAATATGACATCTCTTGTGACAGAATCCCTGGACACTGTATTTTACAGGGATACCCCAGGGCTCTTTGTGTGTGAGTCACATCCATAAGAAGTTCCATTGTTCACCTTTGAGTTTAATTGTTGTTGAATCAACTCAGATTTACAAGTCGTTGCTACCCAATCTCACGGAAATTCGTGTCACTAAATATTTGATTAATGTATTCGTGTAATTGACACGATTTTCCAAATGTCTTTTTCATGTCACTGCATGAATTTCAATAAATGAAGAGTTTTGTTGCAAAACGACATAACTTTCTTTCAGAAATCTTGTTTTTTTTGGTTGTGCATTCCAATTAATATCAATTCAGCTGCAGTTGGTTTGTTTTTATTTAAACCTTTATAACTTAAAAAATACTAAGTAGCACCATAAAACAAAATAATAACATGATAATAACATAATAATAAACATGTTTTGACAAAAATGTTAAAAACATAGTTATCTCGTTTTGCATCGAGCTATTCAAATATTTTTTTGTGTATATTGCACGAATTTCTTTATCGTGTCATTTTATGTATTGTTTTCTCATTGTTTTTTCATATTTTTTTTACCATTGTTGCTTGGGGTTGTAGTTAGAATCACTTTCTGTGACATCCTAACCCAAACCCCAACTCTAACCCCAACTCCAAGCAAAAATAGTTTTAAAAGTGGAAGAAAACATGTAGAAACCAATGTATAAAATTACATCCTAATGCAAACCCCGAATCTAAACCCAAGCGAAAATGATTTAAAAATATGAAGAAAAAAAACGATTAAAAAATATATAAAATGACACGATAAAGAAAGTTGTGCCACAGACCCGAAAAACTATAAAAATTAGGGCTGTGTGACACAAAAAAGACATGTGTGCTCCAGTGGCACGAAAAACAGCGGAAAATTGTGTCAATAACACAAATAAATTAATCAAATATTTTGTGACTATAACACAACTCATTTCAACTTACTAGTGTTTATCTTGAGGAGTTGTTATAACTTATAAAATGAAGTTGAATTTTTGTAGCAACTCGTCTCTTGTTAAGATAAATAATAGTAAGTTGACATGACTGTCTAATCTGAGTTGATTCAACAAAACAAATTAAGTCAGCAAATTGTTTTTTATAGTGCAGGTGAAAAAGAGGTACATTTATCATTTGTGTACTTAATATACTAAAAAATCTTCTTTAGTACTGCTTAGGAAAATCTTAAAATTATCTAAGTGCACTTATTTGTGCTATTTAAAGATTGCCATGAATATGAACTAAAATGTGCTTTTAACAATCTGTATTAAAAAATTTATTTAGTTAAACTTGAACCCAACTTACAAAGATGAGTTCAAGTTTACCTGTAGTACCTATATACATTTTTTAAATATGTTTTAGGACATTTTAGTTCATACTATGTGATGGGTTGCACCAGCAAGGTTTAGGCCTAAATCTGGTTTAAATCTAAGCTTATTTAATAATTCTGTTGCACCAAACTTTAAACCTGTTTGAAAATAATCAGGGTTACATTTCCAGATTAAAATTTTACAGTAAAACTAGATTATCTTTTATCCTGTTGCTCTATTACTAAATCTCAGTTAGGGATTAACTTTAAACTTGCATATGATGAGGTTTAAAAGAATTGTTTTTTACAATTAAATGTGTGGCTAAATCATCAGAAACAGACATTGTGAGCGTGGTGGTGCTATTCAAAGATGTGTTTATTATAACGTCTAACCAGAGTATTTTAATTAAAAAACTAGTGCGCAAAAACAGAGCACTTTTTCAAATGGGTAACCTTGATATCTTTAAAGATGTAAAATAAATCTTTGGTGTCCCCAGAGTACATTTTAAGTGTTTGGGGTGTGTCCTTTAAAATGCAAATAAGCTGATGAAATGCAAACACTGATTTCCATAATGGTGGTTTGATGAAATTAGAGGGTTGGCCGATCCACTTTTTCCATTGCCGACAAGATTTTGATACCTTAATTCTGAGTATCGACCGATCCCGATCCAATTCTTATATTTTTCCTGATCCTTTTAGAATTGTGTGTTTACACACATAAATATACACACACACATATACACACAAAATCGTAAGAATATCATGTAAAATGTTAAAAAAAACTCAGTTAAAATCAGATACAAGTTAAAAGAATGTAAATGTCCTTAAATATTTATAAACTCTTTTGCCGCCAACGATTTTTAAAAAGTTGCCAGTGCCAGGGTTTTTCATGATTTTTACAAAAGTTTAATGCCTTCCAGAAAATGTTCTTCTTTAAATATATAAACATACAATATACCAAATGAAAGAACAGACCCTCTGCTATCAAAAAAAAAAAAAAAAACGTTTCATCCTACCTTCAGTAGTTCTTTTGTAATCAGCTTTTAAATATGGATAGGTTTCTGCAAAAACACCACATTTTGAGCAAAAAGCAGAGATAATTCAATTTTTGTGACGGACTTTTCATAGAGATCCCATTCAGAGCGATCTTTAAAACAGACACGGACATGCAGCCGCTTGCCATATAGGCAATACTTCCGGGTTTAAAATGTTGCGGAAGGGCGCCACCTGGTGGATAATAGCGGTATTGCGGAAAGCCGGAAATACTCGTCATTGGCAGGGAAGCGTTTTCTCTTGATTGACGAGATATCTCGTCACACACCAACAGTGTAGATTTAACACTGGCGATTTTGCTTTGCAGTTTTTCAGTGGACATACATACATTTTTACTTAGTTGCGCAAACTGTGTGTGTGTGTACCTGGTAATTAGGGTTGCCACCTTTCTGAAATGGAAATAAGGAACGGGGGGGGGGGGTTGTTTTGCCCGCGTCCGGTGACATGCCCCCACAAAAGATAATTTAAAAAAAAAAATAACCCCTGAAACGAAGACTTCTGGTGAAAATAGTGGAAACGAATTAATAAATTTAGATAAATATATTTTATATAACTTCTTAGGCCCTAAATATTTAATGAATAGCAAAGTAAGTTATGCCTAAGTATACAAGACTGAACCACATAGATGTGAAATATAAAGGCTATCATGATCATTTTGCCAACAATGAACCATGGTTTTAATTTAAGTTTATAATACGCCCTCTTCAAAGACCCCACCCCTTTTTAAACCTTGAGCTATCTAACTCCATAATTATTTAATAAGAAACCCATCAGAAATGATTGACACATTATGAGACGGGAGGGAGCGGGACACAGGAACAGAGGGAGAGCACTGGAGAGATATATATGTGGATGGTTAGGCTAAATCTGTACTATCTCTTTTAATATAATCACTTTCTTATCAACTATATTTGAGTTTTAAAAATCCACATAATTACATACCATATGAGCCTCTGGAGACGACTGACGGACAATGAACCTTGACATTCCTCCATCCTGTGCCCGCAGCCTCTCGCTCCTCTTGTGATTATCTCCTCATGCGTGCTGCTTTATATCACACACTCCGCCGTGACAAACAGAAAAAACGCGACGGCATATGGTACAATTGGCCTTGTAGTCATTGTCCCTCACGCATTCCAGCCACGGGTAGTCATTTTCCCATTCAATTCTATATTTTTGTGCTCGTTTCTTTTTCGCCGGCTGCTCGGATGCAGTCATTTTTACATTTCCCGCTGTTGTCACTTGTCGTCATCGTTGCTATGATACGTGACATCACAATGACTGAAACGACCAATGGGGCTGCAAGATGTTAAAAACGCTACGCAGATCATAGACAAACAGAGGGAGAAATTACCGCACCGTCAGGGTTTTCTTATACAAATGACGCGGTCTTCGTTCATGGCTGACATTATAAGCTATGTGTCTGTCATGTATTTGCACTGAATTAATTTTCATAAAATACGGAACAAACTGCGTTCCGTATCAGTTCAATACGGAACAAGAATTTTATGTGTCAAATACGGGACGATTCCGTATTATACGGAACGGTTGGCAACCCTACTGGTAATTATCACGTTGTGGGGACCAATTGTCCCCACAAAGATAGGAATACCAGTGTTTTTGTGACCTTGTGGGGACATTTTGATGTCCCCATGAGGAAACAAGCTTATAAATCAAACAGAATGATGTTTATTGAAAATGTGAAGTAGCTGAATGGTTTCTGTGATGGTTGGGGTTAGGGAATGGGGTAGGTAAGGGGAATAGAATATACAGTTTGTACAGTATAAAATGCATTACGTCTATGGAATGTTCCCACAAAACATGGAAACCAGAATGTGTGTGCGTGTGTGTGTGTGTGTGTGTGTGTGTGTGTGTGCGTGCGTGTGTGTGTGATGCATATAATTCACCGCTACTCCAGTGTATTAACTCCGCAAGCACCAGACCATTGACTTTTTGTGACCTTAAATATCTTCATATGCATTTGTTTTTCACATAAAGCTGTTGAATATACTAGGAAGACTTTAAATATAGTGTTTAAAAATGTTTATGGTGCTTTTATAATAGTCTGACTTTTTTATAGCATGACAGTAACAACCACGAGTAACGCACAGTATCGGATTTGGATCAGTCCCGTTATTCCGAAATCCGATCCATCAAAAAAGGTCCGGATCGACCCGATATCCGATCCAAAGTACTGGATCGGCCCACCCCTAGTTGAAATTGAAACTCAGTTGTGCTGTCAATTATCTTCTCTCTCTCTCTCTCTCTCTCTCTCTCTCTCTCTCTCTCTCTCTCTCTCTCTCTCTCTCTCTCTCTCTCTCTCTCTCTCTCTCTCTCTCTCTCTCTCTCTCTGCACTAAATGGCAGTGATGTGGTTGGATAGTGCAGATTAAGGGGCGGTATTATTATAATAAGACTCGCTACCTACCTCACAAAACAGGCACAATCTGAATGACCTATTTTTTTACATGCTTGAATTGGTTTACCAAAAAAAAAAATACTGGGTTGTTATTTTTCACATTTTCTAGGTTGATAGAAACATAGAAAATTATACATAGAAAAAGTCTGATTTTTATGATACGACCCCTTTAAAATTGACTGATCATAATGACTTTATAAGACTTAAGCCTGGATTTCTGAGACAGGATCACTTATAGCTTTAGATATTAAGGTACCTTCATTGTTCTCTCCGTTTCATAACTATCACATTGTTGGAAAACCCTTCGCATGACGTGATACTGTCTGTTCTTTTGGACATGCTAAAATATATATATTTTTTAATAATTTACAAGGGACATTCATTGACTGAATTGATGCATGAACTAGCACATAAGTGATTTGCATGTCTTTCCTTAGCGTCTAATAAACCAATTATAAACAATAAATGCTTAATCCCCCTATTCAAAACATGGGAGTCTCCGTAAACAATAATTAAACAGTTTATTGAGGTTTACTGTCTTTGTTGTGCAACACTGTTTGTTGATCTTGGATTATTGATGAATGTATTTAGCATCTGTTTAACATTGCTGTGTGTTTAGACAAGCCCCCAAAGCTTATATATCACTCTGTACTTTCCAGCTGCCATGAATAATATTCATAGATTGCATGAATATGAATCAAGCGTGAAACAGTATAGCATGAATGGAGGATGTGGTGGATATTGGTTTGGTAAAGAAGGATTGCAGCTACATGCCAAAACGTCTCATTACGCATTTCACACATGACAAAAATCCTGCCTTTTTTAAAACAACCTTTTCCTTTGACCTTCTATTCATTAAAGATGGGAAATGATGACCTCACTACACTCCCTCTGCCACAGGACTGGAATAATAATGAAGAGTTTGCATTCGGGTTTTTAAGAGAGCTTATTGCTGACACTTACATGCAATTGAAAAGCCTTCAAAAGGTTTTGGCAGGGATGTCTCAATCATAGTTATTTAAATGAAACGAACAGTTCAAAGCACAAAGTCATTATGTTTGAGAGCTTGGAGAGTCTGTCAGCGGAAGAAGGCTTTAACGTAAGATGCATGTAAGGCACAAATGAGTAAATGTGGCAAATGATCTGATTTCAATGGTGTACAGCTAAAAGAGGATGCTGCTGATAAATGGGCTTTAGGATGTAGGCACTATAGCGGGATGTGAGAATTCAGTTTGGCAGATGATAAATAAATGTTTTTAACTTTGATTGATCTACTGTAAGTGTAAAATACAAATCTAATATTAAAAGATTAAATATGAGAAATTCACTTTTATATATACCACCCTGTAATGATCAAATCTGCCCACTCCCAAATCCCCATAAAACCTTAACAGTCTCATGGAACAAGCTTGTTGCCGTTTTCTTAAGCAATCAGACATCACACTGGACCATAACCATAGTAGACAGACCACAGTTAGGTTGTTTTAGATGTGTGTGTGATGCTGATGGGTCAACACCTGTCCTCAATCTTAATCACAAGGTTATAGTATGATGCATACTGTAGGAGTTTCATGACATCTGATCTTAAATGATTTATTCCAGTAAATCCACTTGAAAATTATTTTACAGCCATGGTTCTTAGTAGTTGTACATTTACAGTGGGTGGCCAAAATGATTAGATATTATTATCACATTACAGATATATTGCAACGCTAGGAAAACAAATCACAAACACTGAAAGAGAACTGAACAACTCCATGGCAATGTATAACAGTAAAGCCAAGAGCATGATCAAAGAAAAGGACACAAATTGTTTGATCACTTGTCTTTGTGTCACCTGTGTGGAAAAGATCCTTTTATACAAAGGAAATTCAATCAGCAGGGAGTCGGAATTCAGCACAACAATGCAACGTCTGCCCGAAGTTACAGCTTGAAGTTGTGTTTTGACATCAATGTTGGGTTTTAATGTCAGACTGATGTTGGGTTTTGACGTCTTCCCAACGTTGAGTTTTAATGTCAGTCCAACATTAGGCTTTGACGTTTTCCCGACATTGGGTTTTAACATCCACTCAACGTTGGGTTTTAACGTACACCCAAAGTTGGGTTTTGAAGTCTTCCCGATATGGGTTTAAACATCCACCTGGCTTTGGGTTTTGACGTCAGTCCTATGTTGGGTATTGACATCAGTCTGATGTTGTGTGTTGATGTCAATCCGATGTTGGGTAGGCTACTGACATCAGTCCGACATTGTGTTTTGACATCAAATGTTAAGTTTTGACATCAGACTGATGTTGAGTTTTGACGTCTTCCCAACATTGAGTTTTGATGTCAGTCCGACATTGGGTTTTAACATACGCCCAACATTGGGTTTTGACCTCAGTCCGACATTGGGTTTTGACATTTTCCTGACATTGGGTTTTAACGTCCACACAATGTTGGGCTTTGACGTCAGTCCGACGTTGGGTTTTGATGTCAACCCATTTTTAATATCCAACCAAGACAAAACACGTTAGATCTCGACGCTCAGAGCTTTTTTGTCTCCAAAATATTCATAGTGATGGTTGCTCTGAGCCCAACAAATATCAGATGAAGTGAGTGACTGTTTTTATCCACTTATAAGTTTAATATCCACCTTAACCTCTGTATGTCAACCTTTTGCAACAATTACAGCAGCACTTTATCATATTCATTTCTTTATACTGTGGGCTAAAGCAGAATTTCAAAACTTAACTGACCATAGTAACAGAATGATGAATGAGCCAGAGAATAGGCTTTAAAAATCTGCTGTAAATCAAGGTTGTGGTGATTTATTTCATTTATTTATTTTTCTTTGTTTATTAAAAAATGATTAACATATCTTCTTCACTTATGTTCTCTCACGAAATACTTACTCTTGGTTGAATGCACCATGATGTAGATGTCAGAACAAATAATATATTTAGCCCTCAGCAGGTGGGAGTGTGTTTGTGTGCAGTGCTTACGGCAGGATTATCTTTTGACAGCGTCAGTTTTGTCCCTAAATCTTTACACCCTGCATTTCTATGGCAGTTTATTTTTTTTAAAGTCTGTATTCCTAAATAGCAGTGGTGAACTCCAGTTAGATATGAGAAGTAATAAGCATTTGCATTTGGCAAACACATTAAGCGACTTTATATTTTTGATACTTTAGTGATGATGCTGTATATCCATATAATTATATACTTAGTCCATACAATTCTCAGAACAAATCTCTTAAATTAATTTTTACTTTATAATTTATAATTAATCTTAAATGTATCATTATGTAATTTGTTCTTAAACTGGACTGGTTCATTTTCCTGAGGTTATGGTATAATTAACCTAAAGTACATTAGCAAAAAATGCAGAATAACACTGAAGCTGTTTGTCCTCTGTTATTATTTTGCCCTTTGTGCACAATAAGGAAATATCATTAAATATGCACTAGACTTACTATTTGAAACTAATCAAATACAGTGTGTTTTTTTCCTGTGATGCAATATTCTGTGTTGTGTTTTTTGTTCTGTAAAATGCTATAAACACGTAAAGAGGTGCACTTACAAATATTTATTAAATATATTTTTTATTCTGACTCTTAAATTCAAACGGGAAAATAAAAAAGTTCATCTAATGTGTGTGAAAGGTCGTCATTGCCCTCTGGTGTTCATCGAATGCATTGCCTCTCATAAGTGCATTTTAATGCACAACATGCTGGCATTTATTGGCAGTTTAAACTTTAGATGTTAGATAATTAAAGGAAAGTTTGACACAACACTTTCTTCAATAGAATCCATCTACTGAAAACAATCAATCTAGATTTATCACATAAATAATAACAAATTACATCATACTATACCGGCATTTGCATGAGTCGTTCAAAAACATTATCCATATTTGTTGTTATCTTCCTAGAATAATTATGCATAGCAACAAAAGCAACAGAAGTTGTAAAAATTAATTGCCACTTTTAAAATTTCGTTTTTAAATAACTAACTGTATAATTATTTAAACACGAATTTTTAAACGTGGCAATTTTGTATACAACTTTTGTTTTTAATGTCTTAAAATCGTTCCTTGAGAAAGTTTTATATCTAGAGATAAAATACTTGTTTAACCAGATGTAACCTCCTTTTGACAGCGATTTAAACGTGACTGATAGACAATTTGAGAATGGTCGAATTCAGTTTATTTCTTTGCCTTGATAAGTAACATAACAATAAAAATAATGTTGCTGATGTCTGTCAAAAAGCATCTTTGTTTTACTTTCTTCATCAACATCCGCAAAATTGACCTATTTTTGTGACTCCCATTTTTGGCCTGCCTCGGTGGCGTAAACAGTGTGGAGGCGTCAAACGGACGGACGGACCAATCAGATGGCTCGTTCCAGTGTCAGCCAATGAGGAAAGCGCTTCTTATCGTGCCCCGAAACTCTCACGGCCGCCATGATGCTTGTTTGCCTTCAGTGAGAAAGAGCAGCGGATCAGAAACAAAGGAAACGCGCACTCGTCTTTGTGAATTGGTATGAGCTTACAGGTAAAACGAATGCGTGTTGGGGGCGTTTAACAATTTATTTAATTCTATACAAAGCGGCGCATGTGTTTTCTCTTTGATATCTTTGTTAAAATGTTGGTTTAGTTTTGTAAAATGCATAATCGCACGTTAGCCATTTAGCCTAGCCCGAGCTAATTTGGTCAGTCTAAACCGAGAGAAACTGATTAGCTAATAACTTAATTATCACCAATATGGTGTAATCGCTTTGAAAATGTAATCGATCGTGAAAAATATCCATCAAGCGGTCTTACAGGTTGACGTCTTGGTGGTTGCTTATTATGTAAGCAGCATGCTGTGTCAATCATTAAGCTAACAAGAGTCTCAAATGTGTTCATTAAAATGAGTAAACGCTTTATTATGCGTACGGGCATTACAGACACGTTACAAATTAACTAACGTTAAGTGCAAATTCAAAGTGCTTCCCCCACGTAAACGGTTCACTCAGTCGTAGGGGGTCTGATCACGCTAACTCACTTCATTAGTTAAACTGCAAATCTGTGACAAGCACACATTGCGATTTAAAGCAGTTTAATTTCGTAATGACTTTCTCTTAATTGGTTCATCGAGACATGTTAGGTTGCAGTTATCTGAGAAGATATTGCTGAAATGATGCTTGGGCTCACAGCTAACCCTCTTAGCTCTGTAACGTGGCTCTGGGAGATAAACACGAGGTGGTGGTGGTGTTTTGTTTGGGTTGAGTTGCACAGCGATGATGAAAGGCCTAAAGTGACCTGCACATGGCTTGCTGTTTAACTGACTAGTTAGCGATTAATGGTGAAGTTATGTAATGGAAACATAAGGGCGCTGTGTTTTGTCGGAGTGCGGTTGCTCATGACGGCAAGGATTTCGGCTGCACCTTAGTTTCTAGTAATATGAGTTAAAAGTCGATCTGGCAAGCGCTTCAGGTCATAAGTTTTAACGAGACTACTTTATTTATTTTTTTAAATGCACTTATTGACAAGATTTAGATCTTCATAGACGACGTTGTCAGCTGCACGTGAATAAACAAGACTCGTGACGTGCCACTTTTTCTGTGTTTCACTTCTATGGATAAAGTTTTAAACATTTGCTCGTACTAAATTCTTTATGTAATAACATATTTACCTAATGCTAAATTAAGCCGAGTTTATGTAAATTTGAGAGGCGTGCTGATGTTGAGAAGCGCGCAACTATTCCCATTTGTCATAGGCGTAATGGAAAAATCCCCTCAGCTATTGATCCTTTGTGTTCACGTCTCTATGTCTGCTTCGTGCTTTTTATAAAGCTGCTTGTGCATCATTAAACTTTTACCTTTTTTTTTGGACAATTGCACTAACGTAACACCGTCCTGTGAAGACAAGCCTGGTATAAAAAGTGCATGGCATAGGATGTTGCAGTGAAAGTGACCATTTTTTTAATTTTGTTTCAGTGTTACAGGGATGCCCAAGGAAAAATATGATCCGCCAGACCCAAGGCGGATGTACACAATAATGTCAAGCGAGGAGGCGGCCAATGGGAAGAAGTCATATTGGGCAGAGCTGGAGATTGTTGGTAATTTGGGGGCTTTTATAAGGGATTTTAAAGTCGGGATTGAATAGTGACATTGGTCTCATGGAAACTTTGCTTTTTGCCTGATGCCAAACTATAAAGGTAGTTAAAGGGTTGGTTCACCCTAAAATGACAGTTTCATCGTAAATCACTTCACATCACACATTAACGCAACGTCACCAGTATGCGCTAGTGGTAAACAAATACCATTATGCAGGTCGTAGCATCAAACACACTGTCAGAAAACTATCGTAGGCTATCTTTGGACTCAAGAACGGGAAAACGGCCATCTTTGAACATCTCTCAATGTACGAAATAGGACCACCAATGAAGAGCCACGATCACAGAAATCGTGACGATCGTTTCACGATGGCAATCTTTCTTCTGGGACAGCCAATAATCGTGCAGTGTATCCCGGCTTTAAAAAAGAATCAAATAAATTAGCACGACACGTATTCCTTCTGCAAAGAGCAATTTAATATACCTTTATGTCTGTTAAAAGTAATGAAAGTAAGACGCTTCACAATCTTTACTGTATGAATTAAAAATATACGCATTCGTATAAAGAACAACTTCTTCAGTCAATAGCAGATAGTGATTTTATTGAGAGATGAATTAGGTTACTGTAGCTTTAAGACGTGAAAGAGATCGCTCCGTACATGTTCGATGCTGACAGGCTGTCTGTGCGCACGCGTCGGGTGTACACTGAAAAAAGCATCTGCAAGTAAAATTAAAGTTTAAACTGTCAAAACTTTAAAACGAATGCAAATAATAAACTTCTGGCATGAGGATGCAATTGTTCGCAATGGATGTGTTTTGCATACACTGTTTGATGGAGATGTGAAGACGTAATACGCTGTTAAGACCAGAGCCTCATAGAAAATACACACATCTATGTAAAAGCAGAAAAAGAAATTAAATTTGCAGGGTGCACATGAGCAACAGGTTGTAAAAATGCTCGCACTGTGTAAAAATGGTCTCCGATTGCAGGCACATTCAGGAGCCATATGATGACAAAAGTAAACCAAAAGATCAATTCATTAGATCGCCAAATTTAGCAAGTACCGATCGAGTCATTTAATGCAATGATCGATCAATGCAGATCGATCTGAGAATCCCTACTTGTGACATCCCTTAATTCTTTTATGGGAAAAAAATTGTAAAGACATCACCAAAAAGGTCCATTTTCCATCAGTAATTTAATAATAATAATAATAATAATATGAAGTGACGAGGACACACTTGTGCACAAAGAAAACAAAGAACACTTTTATTCTACAATTTCTTCTCCTTGGTCCTTCAGTGCACATTTATGAGCAGAGTATGGCGCATGCTGCTGACGTAGTTGACACCTTTTTTTTCTACTTTTTTTATGTAAGCCATTATGCAAACATTGTAAACAATACTTAAACAACCCATATAAACGTGTGAAATACTTGCCAGCGTATTCTGTGTCTGTACGCTGGATTAGACCAACACGGGGAAAGTGATTTGATAAAAGTGTCATTTTGCGCTGAAATAACCCTTTAAAAACACACAGATACTTTGGCTTCGTAACGGTCAACTGTTGAACATTTAAATACATAATTTATCATCAACCTTTTATAATTTAAGCACATGACTTATTGATTTTTTTTTTGTGCTCTGACATGTTTGCAGGGAAAGTGAGGAGTTTGAGTTCATCATTATGGTCCCTCACCCACCTCACTGCGCTTCATATCAGTGATAACTCACTGTCACGTATCCCGCCCGACATTGCCAAACTACACAACTTGGTGTACCTGGACCTCTCGTCCAATAAGATCAGGAGCCTGCCCGCCGAACTAGGCAACATGGTATCTCTCAGGTGAGAAGCTAATGCATACTGTAAACCGCACGATCTGGCTTAAAGACTGATGTGTGATATAAGGTGGATGAACATGGCCATTGCTGTAGGCCTTACTGGCAGAAGTTTTTACCCCTGTACTTGCAGATATGTGAGTTTAGTTGTCCCAAGCATATGGCTAATTGTGTCCCGCCCTCTTCAGAGGTGGTAGTAATGTCTCCAGGCGCCCCCTGTCTGATAACAGTGCCGTGGGTGACATAGTGGTTCACTCTGAATCCATTTAATTTGTCACAGGTTGAAATATGTTTGCTAGTGTGATTACCACTGCTCTGCTTGGTTATAAATCATGTTTTGAGAGGAGCTGGAATGCAACTGTATTAAGTTTCTTTGAAAGTGGTTGGGATTACATCCAACATTGGAAATGCACCAGGCTATAATGGGTCCTGTGCAGTATGGAGGCTCAAAGGTTTGATGTTGGCTCTTTTGTACCGTTTGGCTTTTATGCAATATTTGATCTCTTTAGAAACCACCCTGGATGCTGGCGCTTTGTCTTCTCTCTATTTTGATGTGTGATTTTTGTCTCTCTCTTCACAGGGAACTGCTTTTAAATAACAACCAGTTACGAGTTCTGCCTTTTGAGCTTGGAAAACTCTTTCAGTTACAAACATTGGGGTTAAAAGGTACTGCTTCCCTTGGTAAACCATAAAAAATTCAAGCTGTTATGGGCATGCCCAACCAGATTTTTGGAGTCAGAATTTGTGAGACATGCCAGTAAACAAACTTCATATGTAGTTAGTCATAAATGATGGATGTTTGGACTCTTGTCAGCTATATGCAGGTGCAGTTTCCATATGGGCCGAGTTCTGTAGTTTAGGGGATCTATGCTATGATGATCTATGTTATTAATGAATAGTTATTTTTCTGTTCAGAGTTATAGTTCACCCAAAAATAAAAATTCTGTAATTTCTTCTCCCTTATGTTGTTACAAACTAGGGATGCATAACGATTAATCGCAATTAATCTACTACAGAATAAAGGGTTTTGTTTACATCATATATGTGTGTGAACTGATAATAATAATAATAATAATAATAATAATAATAATATATATATGAATTTGTATATAAAAAGTGCATGTATAATTTTGAGATTTTTTTTTCTAAATTAAGTATTTTTATTTATATAATATAAATTATACATAAATATACAAATCTAAACATTTCTTAAATGCATACATGCACGTGTGTGTATTTATTTATACATAATTATTATTCACAGTTCACACTCGTATATGATATAAACAAAAAACCTTTATTCTGCAATAGATTAATCGAGATTAATCATTAGGCATCCTTATTACAAACCTGTATTCTTGTTTGAAGACAAGATTTTTTGTAAAAATGATGGTAAGCACACAGTTGACAGTACCCATTGACTTCCATAGTAGGAAAAACCAATACTATGGGAGGCAACTGTGTGCATCATTTATCAAAACAAAACAAAGAAGCTCCTATAGGTTTACAGCAACATGAGGGCAAATACATGATGACAGAATTGTCATTTGAGTAAACTATCCCTATAATGTCAGTGCTTCATGTCTTGCTATGCTTTGTAGGAAACCCTCTTGCACAAGAAATCATGAGCCTCTACCAAGAGCCCGATGGGACACGCCGGCTCCTGAACTACCTGCTGGACAATCTCGCAGGCACCAAACGCGGTGAGTCTGAAGTCGTGCAGCTGCCCCGCTCATGCAGCAGGCACTGGAAAGCTTTTATTTTGTACATGATTCATTTCATGCACTTAAGTGAGTCATGGTGGCATTGTTTTCTGATTGAACGCTTGCTTTTGAATTATTGTGGAGATAATTACTATGTTCTTGCATGGCAGTGCAGTCAGGACATTTCCTTTCCATTGAGTCACTGCTCGTTTTTCTTTTTAAAGGTTCACTTGCTGAGTGTATGGTTTTCTTTTTACAGTATCAATAGAACAGCCACCGCCTCGCTCGTGGATGGCACTGCAGGAGCCAGATAGGACGCGGCCAGCAGGTAAGCGATCAAAACTTTGGCTCAGGGTGTGTTATGCAAGCCTTAATGCACCGCTAACTTTTTCACTTCCCTTTTCTTCTGGAGTTCCCTTGCAGTTTCCAGAAAATGTTTAGCATTTTTCTATTATAAGTTTAATGCGCAAAGAATAAGAAATTATTTTTTTGTACTTAGGGATGCACCGATACCACTTTTTTGGAACGAGTACGAGTACTTGCATTTCAGTACATACCGATACAGAGTACTTAATAAAAAAACATGATTTAAATTTACAGGTAACAGCTTTAGTCATATAATTTAACAAAAAAACAAGGGACTAGTTTTCCAGTTTGTTGTAAACTCTGCCTCTTTGGACAACACAAGGCATTAACCCCTTACACGCCGCTCAAACATAGACATTTCTCAGACCGTGGTATCGATCCCTGGTATCGGGGGACTTTTAACGAGTACGAGTACTTTAGAAAATGTGGTATCGAGGCATCCCTATTTGTACTTCATGAGACCTTTTTTTTTATATATATATAATCTCTTTCTTTTGTCACCTTTAGTTCTGTTCTCTGTAATGTGCTACAACGTGCTGTGTGATAAATATGCAACGCGTCAGCTCTACGGCTATTGTCCTTCCTGGGCCCTCAACTGGGAATACAGGAAGAAGGCTATCATGCAGGAGATCCTTAGCTGCGGCGCAGACATCATCAGCTTACAGGTCTGTTAGCCACACTTGCGAAACTTTATGGTGGTGGACATGTTGTTGTTTCTTTTATAAATTGTTATATAATTCTGTTATATAAAACATTTTATAAAATGTTTAAATTGAATTACTATAACAAGTTAATTCTGGGTGATTACACAAAAAAAGATACGCCAAGAACACCTTTAAACGTTTTGTAGATATAACGCATTTAACTGCTGTTTTGCATATGCAATAACAAAAGATGGGTTTGACCCATAAGGCCATTTTGCACTGATCCAACAACAACAAACCCCAACATTCTAAAGTCTCATTTACTTTGATCCAACAAACACCAACAGATGTGACAGTTGTTGGATCAAAGTAAATGAGACTTTAGAATGTTGGGGTTTGGTGGAGTTTGTTGATGTTGGACCAGTGTGAATTGGCTTTTAGACTTAAAAAAAAAACAAAAATGTAGTATCCATGACGTCACCAATAGGTTTTTGAAAAGCAAAGCCAATAGTTGGTGGAACATAGTTCACCCTCTTGCTCGTCGGTAGCGACAGCAGTGGCAGTTTACATGTCATTCAGGCTGTCACGCCCCATAATTATGCAGAACTTTAAGGCTTAAAATGATTTAAATGATGAGTTACAAAAATATTCACCCCCTCGCAGTTGTCATGCATAGATATGTACACTAGATGTCGCCTTGGGGTTCTAAGCATGCGTCAAAACCGCCGCCATCTTTAAACTGGTCTTGCCATAGGAAGTAGCTAGGTAATGCTACTATCTCCAACTGTACTTCGAATTCATGGACGATGCCGGACTTTTGTGCTGCGTATGGATGTTAGGCCTACTAGCACTATGCATTATAATTATAAAAAGTCAATTTTCATAATATCTAAATTTTGATTTTTTTTTCAGGACTCCATGCTAAATACATGTTTGACTGTTGCAAAGAACCAAAAAAACCTAGAAAATCGCATTCATGATGATTTATGGTGATTTGTTTTTTTCCGTTACACCATTGCCTGCAATGACGCTGGGCTCCCCTGTTTCAAGATGGCGGCTCTATTTGACGCAGTCATTCCAATGAACTGATGTAGCCAAGGCGACATCTAGTGTGCATATCTATGAGTTGTCATGAAGGGCAAAATTAGCCATATAGACCAAAACGTTTGTGTGTACCAGGCTGTAAGCACATTTAAGGGTCTATGATCTCTGAAAGCCAATTTTGACATTTGATATCACCTAAACAAACTCGCCCTAACCCATTAGAATCCGGACCTTCTGTGGATAGACCCGCCCCACACATACTCAACCCAGGCAACATGTGGGTTAAGAGACATGCCCCTTACTGCTGATTGGCTACAAGTGTGTTTTGCACCCCGACTCGCTCTTCCAAATTGTTTTCAGATATCGTGCACTCCGTCTTTAATTACTGCTGTGAAGTTGGGAATTTTAACAGGGAGGGTGGTCTGTGGTAGAGTTGGGTAGAAAGCTGCTTTCAGATGGAGCGACATTTACTACACAGAAGCTAGGCAAAATTGTGTTAGGAATCATGGAAAATCACCTCTGATAATATATGCGATTTTTGTCTAGCTTCTCCGTGAAATACAGGACTCTTGCTGCGTCCGAAACCGCCTACTTCATACTATATAGTACGCGAAAAGCAGTAGGCGAGGCGAGTAGTATGTCTAAATACATAGTATTCGAAAAACAGTATGCGAAAAGTACCCGGTTGACCTACTACTTCCGGTTAGATTTTGCATTGTGCATACGATGGACATTTCACTATCCCATGATGCCCCTGGAGAGGAGTTATCCAATGAAGAAGACAACACGTAGGCTGTTTTTGTGCTGGAATGACATGACGTGATGACGATGTATGTCACATGATGTAGCAACATGGCGGATGTAGTACGTCCGAATTTCATTCATACTATACAGTACCTACTGTTTTAACGGCAAGTACTTCATCAGTACCTACTGTACAGTATGCGGTTTTGGACGCAGCCTCTGTGTAGTAAATGCCGCTTCATCTAAACGCAGGTGATGGTGATTTACTACTAATCATCGAACCGGCTTTACTGATGAGATGTGCATGAAAATCACAGGTTTTTTTTCTGTCCCGCTCTAGTATATTGGATTGACTCCCTTTTAAATTGCAGTTTGTCACTTCTGTGTTGGCTTCACGATAGAGACTGAAAGGAAACCCATCTCTTCCGCCATTACCTCACCTCCTAATATAAGACTTACTATGTCATCTTTTCCTTTTATTCTTGATCTTTAACTATACATTCTTACAAAAAGAAACTAACCTAGGGCTATGTATACTGTGTTAGACTTGATGAGAGTATTTTCCAGTGCACTTATGTATTGCTGTTCTTGTGTTGCTATAATTGCTTTAATTGTGTACCTCATTTGTGAGTCGCTTTAGCGTCTGCTAAATGTAGGTTGCTCCTTGGTTTTACTTCTGGTTGCATTTAATAACCATTTTGTTGTATTTGTGCCTAATAGGAAGTGGAAACCGAGCAGTACTACAACTACTTTCTGGTGGAGCTTAAAGAACAGGGTTATGAAGGATTCTTTAGCCCCAAGTCGCGAGCCAGAACAATGTCGGAGTGCGATCGCAAACATGTGGACGGCTGCGCTGTCTTCTACAAAACCGATAAGTAAGTCCTTATGGTGTGTCCGAGAGGGCTGGGTGGTATGGCCAAAAAAATGATCACAAGATTTTTGGTCCTGAATGGAAGCTGTAAAAACCAGACAGTTAATTGTTGTTTTAAAATACTTTTTATTCAAAACATGACGCATAGTTTCCAAACAAGTGATCAATTGAGGTAGAATAGAGATTAGAATATTAGTAGTTAAATCAATATCACGACGTGGTCTTAATGTCCTTGCTGATAGTGCCTTGATCAAAAATGCTGCATTCCTTCTGTGCACAGCATTTAGTTTGGCAATTACAAGCTGAACTGCTAATAAATTAATAACTTGCCACATCATGACTACATGCAGTCCTGTCTCCATTTTACTGAGCGTGCCTTGTTTCATTTACTGTTAGTTACTAGGTTACCGATATCAGTCATCTGCTTAAACAACTGGATGGAACCCACTTCCCTTTTGTTTGTTATTTCTTATTTGTGTTTAAGATCTGTCTGAAGACCCTTAAAGGTTTCTATTTAACCGCGCGATTTGCGGTGTGACTGGGTCGGGGTCTTTATGTCAAACGGGTGTCGGGTGTTCAGTCAATCACAGCGGTGCGGATTATCAAACGGGACTGTGCGTGACTTTGCAACAGGAAACTGTAACGCTAAACACAAGCACGAACTTACACATTACAATAAAACTACAATGAAAGATCTGTACGAAGCTATAAAACTTATTTTTTTAAGAAAATACAGTTTAGATCAAACATAGAAAAGCAATATGCTATAAATATAAGGAAAAGTAAATGACAGCATGAAAGTTATAAAAATACACGTTAATTTACTGTAGCCAATATTCTACATTTAAAAAAATAATGTACATTTATAATCATCATGGGCGCCCCCTGCCGCCACAGCTGGAAAAAACCTAGAGGAAACACTGGACATGTCAAAATAGCTTTCAGTTGTGTTAAAATGCAATATATTGTGACAGACCAAAGAGTGTAACTCGACGCAATTAAGTCACATATATGCTAATTGGCGTGTGACGTCATCAATGCCACAGTCTCTCAAAATCCTATGGGAAACACTGCATAGGAATGCCACACTGTCTGTTGCATAATCCAGCAATTTTAAAATAAATACTCCCCACAAAAAATTTGTACAAATTATAGTTTGTCGGATGTGCAATGGGGGAAAAAATAGTAAATCATGTTGTGATCCTACCCAGTCTCATGTAGATTTGATAAGGTATAAAGTTAAAAGATGCACTGTTTTAAGTGAACGGGAAGGACTAGCATATCACATGCATGTAAAGTTTTCACACTTCGTGCTTTTCATACGCATCTCCATGAGACTGGGTTCAGTTAATCACGTGAAAGATTACCCATTCCCATTTCGGGAACGCATTCCTCTATATGTCCTGGGTCTGGTTTTTTTTTTCAAAATCTCTGGAAAAAGACCAAAAATTACCAAATATTTTTCTTACTTTGTGCCTCTCTTATGTTGGTTAGTTGAATGTTAAATGGATCCAATCCATAATAGCTAAAAGCCAACTATTCTATTTTATAGAAGTGTTTAATATCAGTGTCGGCCAGTAGGTTTTTTTTCGGTATCTGCCCCAATCAGCATCTCCTATGTATATGTGGGTGCGTGCGTGCGTGTTTGTGTATATCAGGGTTTCCCGCAGCACTTTCCAGTTCGGGTGGCCCGCCTAAGCTGGGAAACCGTACCGCCTTAACTAGGTCGTTCCAAAAAAAAATTCATTAGACTGTCTCGAGGATGATTAGCCAGTTGATTAAACATCTCAGAGAACACTAGATGTCTGTAACAGACCTAAATAATCTCTGCTGCATAGTTTTTAGTTTTCCAGTTGCCGATAGTTACTGTAGTTCGTGTAGTGATTACTTTTTTATTTCTGGCTATGGCATTTCTGCGCTGTGTCAGATGGTAGCATGTCTCTTATAGGATCGGTCACTAACATAATCCCTTCACAATCTAATGTGTGGTGTTTTATTAACTTGGTCATACATTGTGTTAAACACTTTTTGTCTCCATATTCGTGTTTGGTCCACTTTTACTCCTGCTAAAGAACTCTTAAGCTTCTTAAAAGTCCTTGTCGATACTCCTAACAATTTTGGACCTAAAGACCTTTTGTAAGGGTTAAGATGCTTTCTGAATGATGACGTTCTTTACTAGAACCTTTTATTTAATCTGAAGGGGAAACATTTCTAAGAGTTTTGTCACTAAGAGAAACTCTGCACTATGAATTTTTATGAATGCGTGCCCTGGTTTCCTTAAGGTGACAATGAAATGTTACCAAGTGAAGTGCTGGATTAGGTTTGGTCTTTAACCTCATTGTTTGTGTTGAGCAGGTTCAGTCTGGTGCAGAAACACACAGTTGAGTTCAATCAGCTGGCTATGGCGAACTCGGAGGGATCAGAGGCCATGTTAAACAGGGTGATGACCAAGGACAACATCGGCGTTGCTGTACTGCTAGAGATACGGAAAGAGACGATGGAGCAGTCTGGTCTGTTTTCATTTTTCTTTCACATTTATACGTTTTCAAAAGTTAACTTCTTTACCATGACCTTCCTGACATACAGAATATGTACTTGCCCTAGTGGCTATTCAAAACTAATATGACTTTTATACTGCACAACACAAGATATTTTAATATTTTGTCAGCTTCATTAGTAACTAAATAACCCCTCTCTGTTCCTGTTAGCTGGCAAGCCACTGCATGGCATGGAGAAACAGCTCCTACTAGTGGCCAATGCCCACATGCACTGGGACCCAGAGTACTCTGATGTGAAACTAGTGCAGACCATGATGTTCCTGTCTGAGGTGAAAAACATCGTGGACAAAGCCACCCGCAGCCTGAAGCTCTCCTCCGTCTCCGGAGAAACCAACGCCGTCCCCCTCGTCCTGTGCGCTGACCTCAACTCTCTACCTGATTCAGGTCTGTATCCACCAGATGCTTTGAAATTCCGATTTTCTTGTCGCTCGATTCCTAATAAAGGTGTGCGTGTGCAGGTGTGGTGGAGTACCTGAGCACAGGCGGTGTGGACAGCACACACAAAGACTTCAAAGAGCTGCGATACATAGACAGCTTGACCAACTTCAACTGTAATGGAAAGAACGGCACATCCAGCACCAGGATCACGCACGGGTTTAAGCTGAAGAGCGCTTATGAGAACGGCCTGATGCCTTACACAAACTACACATATGACTTTAAGGTTAGATTACTTATTTATTTATGCATCTATTTGCTTTCGTTGAAAAAAATTAATCAATTGTCTGTTTTGCTTCCAGGGCATCATCGATTACATCTTCTACTCTCAACCGTTGCTCAACGTGCTGGGCGTGCTCGGTCCACTGGATCCCCACTGGCTCCATGAGAACAGTATCACTGGTTGCCCCCATCCCAACATTCCCTCCGATCACTTCTCCCTCTTTGCACAACTGGAGCTACTCCTGCCCTATCCGCCTGCCGTCAACGGCATTCACCTGCCTGTCCGCAGGTAGTTCTCCGAGCCAGCAGGGGGAGCTCAACCCTGCGTTTCCTTTTTCTCTCTCTCGCATCGGAGAAAGAAAAGATGCAGGGGCCGTTGTGTATAAATCCGAAGAGGAGACGATGGGGTATCTCAAACTTTTATTCCCATGGATTTTAACCGAAGCAGACGCAAATGTCAATCTTATCTATACCACCACCCACCTGCTTTAGTTTTCACGTTTTTCCCTCTCTGCGTTTCTGGGCACAAGGTCACGTTGTGTACTTTTTCAGACTGCGTACGAAACCCTAAGGGCCCTGAGCGATCATGTAAGTTTTACCTTAAGACAAAAGTCGAAGCTTTTTTTATATAATTACAAGGCAATATCTTTGAAACACGTGCAGGGAGTCCAGAATCAAGTTCAGATCATGACACTCATAATTTGGCCAGTTTAGAAGAGAGCAGCTTAGTTTGACCGAAACAAATTTCACCAGCTTAGGAGCAACCCTTTATCCAAGGGCTTCGTGTAACGAGAGCTGGCCAAACTCTCACACTTGCACTCCGTGGTGCTGTGGCCTCTCTATGGGCGTCCTGCCTGTTCTCTAGCTGTACACCAGTAATACCAGCGGGTCACCGTCGCCACCTCGTGGGCCTTGTCCATCTTATCATTTCTAAAGAGTTAGGTCGTGTAACGATGATGCTTTAAAAAAAGAGCCAAAATGGCGTGCGGTTTCATGTGCCAATGAGCCCTTATTGAGATCTGGTGTGTACAGCTAAGAGAGAAGGATGATTCGAAACGGGCATATGCCCTGGAGTGCTGGTCCCAGACCTGTTGAGTCATGTTAAGAGGCGCAGATATAGATAAGCACATCATCCCATGCATGGACGAATAAATGAACGCATCAATGTGGCCAGTAGATTAATTTTTTTTCTCACTCCCAATTTGTTTCTTTCATGATTGTATACAAGCAAAAGTCCTAAACTAGTGTATTTTGTTTCTATTTTTTTTATATGTACACAATTTGGATAAAAAAAATGATTGTATTGTAAATGAAAACAAAATTTTTATCCGTTTTAGATGTTCATCCTTATGAGCATCCAAAGACCAGCGTGTGTAATATAAATTTATTTTCAGGTTTCTGCTGTGTAAAGTTGCACTTGTCGAGGTTTCTTATCCCTCCTCCTCCTCCTCCGCAGCCCCCCAGTGTACCGATATCATATTACTTCCTTTGTTATTCTACTGAGGCGGATATCTAGTGATGTGGTCCCCGCTTTGATATTCGAAAACATGTGTGCCTCACTGATTTGTTACTCTTTAAGCGCACTGCCAGTGCTATCAGTGAATCAATCTCTTTGTATGCGTTCACCATCGTTTCGTTCGGGTGTTACGTTATTCTTTTAGCTGCTGTCATTTTAAGAAATCCCATCATGCTCATCCCTGTCGACTCAGGCGATTCACTTTAATGGTATATATTTCTTTGACTCCTGTGTCATTTCTGTTCGACCACGGTTATCTCCTCTTGTGTTGTGCCATTTAATGCATTCAGCCACAAGGCCAAGTGTAAAGCTAGATTTACTACTGTAAAATCACTCTGACCTTGTAAAAAAAAACAAAGAAACGCAAGGCCCGAGTGTCATTTCAGTAAAGTGGTCTCATTTTAATTTCGAAGACCGTTTGTTTATTTTCCCCTCTCTCTCTTTTGATTTGTCATGTTTTAAAAATGAAATGGATTGACAAGCACTTATTGTAGATCACTGGTGCAGCTACTCATTGCTTTTTTAAATGAAAACACGCTTTTGCCGTAAGGCAGGGGTCAATTTTAATGACTTTTATTAAGCAAGAGTAAATGGGGGGTGAACTGGGGTGGACCATCTTATAGTTCTCCATTTTGGTGTCCCTTTTTTATTCCACGCATTGTCTGTCTATAAATTTGTTTTTGTTATTTCTTCTGGTTGTTTTAATTGAAAGCAACTTGTCTGGTTATATTGGATTGCTGATGGTGTTGTAGTAAAAAGATTTTTGTGAAGTGTGAATAAATAATGTATCACGTTTCCTTTCTTTGAACTGAATTGTGTTGTTGTGTGTATTATGATGGATATCTTAATAGTTTTGTCGTTTTCGTTTGCTTTTTTGTAATACTCCAAACCAAATTTTTTGTAAAAATGTTGGCACACTGAATTATACATTTATATTGTTGCTAACCTTCACGTCGAGATGATACTTTTAAGAAAAAAATACAAAAATGAAATCCTAGAGAAGTAGACAGCTGTCGTTTTGTCACCAAACAACAACAAAATATCTTTGGAACTTTTGTGGCGTTTCACCGGAGCTGGTTAGTTTAATGCTTACACATGTGTTTCGGTTATGGAAATCAGACTTTTCTATCTTTTCTTCTTACCTTCTCTGTGATTTCTTTCTCTTTGGAAGAAAGTGAGGTTTAGGGTAGGATGAGATTAAGGAGTCGTTTACTTGCCTTCCTGTGTTTCTTCTTCAACGGTCACTTTTAATAAATTGTGCATGTTTTGATATTGTTGCCATTGCCATGTTTATTTTCTTTAAGTGTAATGCAATGGTTTCAGGTGGTGTCTTGTGCACGACAAGCAAAATTAGCGTAAAGCTCATCATCACAGCCAGAATATTCAAAACTTGGCAATAATGACTTTTGCAACCTGTCCCCCCCATTTCAGATCAACTGCGTGCGCAAATGTTTTTGGCTTAACCATAGAAATACTTTGTTTTCTCTTCCTGTTTCATAGTCTGCTTTTCTCTGTCAAGTAGGGGTAGTAGTACAATGGTCAGGATTGTGTTTGAATCAGCTGAGAGTCAATGAGTATTTAGGTAATGTCACTAAAATGCACTGGACCAACTCTTGTTTACCATTTATGGAATACCAGCATAACACTTGCACAATGTTTTAAAAGAATGTTGCGTATATATATAATTATATATATCTATAAGGTAAAATAATAGATATTTGAGAAAAATCAAAAATGGCAGCTGTTTTTAATTCAACATTAAGAGTGTTGGGGATTATAGCCTGATGGTAAACAAGGCGTTTTGGCTTTCACTGTTTCTCCAGTTCTCTTGGTTCTCTGAGTAGTGATGTGTTTATAACAGGGTCAGCTTGTTTCCTTTACACCTATGTATTTTTTCCTACTCATGGTAAATAAATTCTATATCTGTTTCAGCCTTGGACTTTTGTGTTTATTGATGTGTTTTCCATGCAATTTTAGGTTTGCCAATGACGTGCTTTATCCAGTAGATGGGGTGCTTGTTTCACAGCACAATTTTCCTTTCGTCTTGTGTTTTTCCACCTGCAAGCTTGGCTGAGTGAATGTAAAACGCTCTGGTGTTTATAGTGTCTTTAAAAGCACGACTGTCAAAAAATGTGAGATTCCAAAGGGTGCCTCGTAAAAAAGTTTTGTGGAAAGATTGTTTTTGTAACACTCGAATGAAAATGCATTACATCACGAGCAAAATTCTTGAACTGACAGTCTGTGCGTGTAAACGGGCATTTCCCCGGCACAATTCCATTGTGATTTAATGCAATTACCATGGAGACAAACCCTCCTGCAAGACCATCATCACAGGAAGCAGTCAGTCTAGGGTAGCAATGCGGCAAACATCTGCAGCATCAAGATGAATAAATCATGTCAGTTATAATTTGTTTAAATTTTGTCAATAAGAGATCCAAGTGCTGCAAATGAGAACATGAGAAACATAACCACGTCCATATGCAATATGTGGAAGATATCGAAGCAGCACTACTCTTGGCCTAAGATAGATGAATAATCCGATGGATGGATGGATAAATGATGGATGGATAGAGGAACAGATGGGTAGATGGATCGATGATGTATAGACAGACAGACAGATATATGGATGGATGGACAGATACACAGGGTTCCCATGGGTCCTGGAAATCCTTGAAAGTTTGTGAATCTCGCAGGCAGAATTCAAGGCCCTGGGAAGTTTTTGAAAATATACATGAATACATAGATACATTAAAAGTGCTTGAATCTATTTTATGCAAGAAGTTTTGTGGGGAAAAACATTATTCCCTGTGTAGTGTAGGATAATATCATACAAATTCTAGACTTTTTAAGCACACATGCTAAACTGTTCGCTTTAAATGCTTATATCTTCTGTATGCTAAATGCTTTTTTGCATAGTTGTGTTTGACACATGAAAACGTCTCGGGTTACATACTTTCCATACGTCCCTGTAACGCCGTCTTTGGGAATATTTCAGATAGCGATATACTTCCTGGCTCCGGCGTCACCCTGTCTTTGTCGTTAAGCCTCACCATTGGTTGAATTTGATATACACATTCAGATGCACTTACCCCTGGAGGCGTCCCCAAAGTGTCACCGCAGTGACGCAGTGCGAGTTCCCTCAAAAGGGAACTGTAATAGTGTATCTTAAAGGTAACACGATGTAACCTTGCTCCCACTTGAAATTTGTCCCCACATTTAGTCCTTGAATTTGAGGGTATTGGATCTGAAAAGTCCTTGAAAGGTAACTTAGGTGTGGGAACCCTGAATACACAGATAAATAGATGGATGGATGGACGGACAGATGGAAAGATAGGTGGGTGGATGGATGGATGGATAGACAGATATACAGTCTTGTTCAAAATAATAGCAGTACAATGTGACTAACCAGAATAATCAAGGTTTTTAGTATATTTTTTATTGCTACGTGGCAAACAAGTTACAAGTAGGTTCAGTAGATTCTCAGAAAACAAATGAGACCCAGCATTCATGATATGCACGCTCTTAAGGCTGTGCAATTGGGCAATTAGTTGAATTAGATGAAAGGGGTGTGTTCAAAAAAATAGCAGTGTGGCATTCAATCACTGAGGTCATCAATTTTGTGAAAAAACAGGTGTGAATCAGGTGGCCCCTATTTAAGGATGAAGCCAACACTTGTTGAACATGCATTTGAAAGCTGAGGAAAATGGGTCGTTCAAGACATTGTTCAGAAGAACAGCGTACTTTGATTAAAAAGTTGATTGGAGAGGGGAAAACCTATAAAGAGGTGCAAAAAATGATAGGCTGTTCAGCTAAAATGATCTCCAATGCCTTAAAATGGAGAGCAAAACCAGAGAGACGTGGAAGAAAACGGAAGACAACCATTAAAATGGATAGAAGAATAACCAGAATGGCAAAGGCTCAGCCAATGATCACCTCCAGGTTGATCAAAGACAGTCTGGAGTTACCTGTAAGTACTGTGACAGTTATAAGACGTCTGTGTGAAGCTAATCTATTTTCAAGAATCCCCCGCAAAGTCCCTCTGTTAAAAAAAAGGCATGTGCAGAAGAGGTTACAATTTCCCAAAGAACACATCAACTGGCCTAAAGAGAAATGGAGGAACATTTTGTGGACTGATGAGAGTAAAATTGTTCTTTTTGGGTCCAAGGGCCACAGGCAGTTTGTGAGACGACCCCCAAACTCTGAATTCAAGCCACAGTACACAGTGAAGACAGTGAAGCATGGAGCATGATATGGGCATGTTTCTCCTACTATGGTGTTGGGCCTATTTATCGCATACCAGGGATCATGGATCAGTTTGCATATGTTAAAATACTTGAAGAGGTCATGTTGCCCTATGCTGAAGAGGACATGCCCTTGAAATGGTTGTTTCAACAAGACAATGACCCAAAACACACTAGTAAATGGGCAAAGTCTTGGTTCCAAACCAACAAAATTAATGTTATGGAGTGGCCAGCCCAATCTCCAGACCTTAATCCAATTGAGAACTTGTGGGGTGATATCAAAAATGCTGTTTCTGAAGCAAAACCAAGAAATGTGAATGAATTGTGGAATGTTGTTAAAGAATCATGGAGTGGAATAACAGCTGAGAGGTGCCACAAGTTGGTTGACTCCATGCCACACAGATGTCAAGCAGTTTTAAAAAACTGTGGTCATACAACTAAATATTAGTTTAGTGATTCACAGGATTGCTAAATCCCAGAAAAAAAAATGTTTGTACAAAATAGTTTTGAGTTTGTACAGTCAAAGGTAGACACTGCTATTTTTTTGAACACACCCCTTTCAACTTATTGCCCAATTGCACAGCCTTAAGAGCGTGCATATCATGAATGCTGGGTCTTGTTTGTTTTCTGAGAATCTACTGAACCTACTGGTAACTTGTTTGCCACGTAGCAATAAAAAATATACTAAAAACCTTGATTATTCTGGTTAGTCACATTGTACTGCTATTATTTTGAACAAGACTGTATGGATGGATGCATAGACAGATGGATGGATGGATGGATGGATGGATGGATGATTGATTGACAGATAGATGGATGTATGGATGATGAATGGATGGGTGGGTGAATACACAGACAAATTAATAGATGGATGGATGGATGGATAGATAAACAGACAGACAGATAGATAGATAGACGGACGGACAGAAAGATGGATGGACAGACAGATGGATGGTTGCATGGACGGACAGACAGATGGATGGATGGATAGACAGATATATGGATGGATAGACGGATACATAGATAGACAGACAGACAGACAGATAGATAGATGGATGGACGCACAGACAGATATATGGATGGATTGATAGACAGAGATGGACGGATGGGCGGCCAGACAGATATATGGATGGATGTAGATATATGGATGGATGTAGATATAGATGGATAGACGGATACACAAATAGATGGATGGATTGACGGACAGATAAATAGATGGATGGATGGACGGATGGATAGACCATTATATAGATGGATGGATCGATGGACAGATAAATGGATGGATAGACAGATAAATAGATGGATGGATAGACGGAAACACAAATAGATAGATGGATGGATGGACAGGTAAATAGATGGATGGATGAACAGATGGATGGATGGACGGATGAAAGCTGGATGAATGGATGGATGATAGCTGGATGAACGGATGGATGATAGCTGGATGAACGGATGGATGATAGATGGATGGACGGACGGACGGACGGATGGATAGACAGATATATGGATAGATGGATGGATAGACGAATACACGGATGGATGGACGGACGGATGGATAGACAGATATATGGATGGATAGACGGATACATAGATAGACAGACAGACAGATAGATAGATGGATGGATGGATAGATGGACGCACAGACAGATATATGGATGGATTGATAGACAGAGATGGACGGATGGACGGCCAGACAGATATATGGATGGATGTAGATATATGGATGGATGTAGATATAGATGGATAGACGGATACACAAATAGATGGATGGATTGACTGACAGATAAATAGATGGATGGATGGATGGACAGGTAAATAGATGGATGGACGGATGATAGCTGGATGAATGGATGGATGATAGCTGGATGAACGGATGGATGATAGATGGATGGACGGACAGACGGACGGATGGATGGATGGATAGACAGATAGATGGATAGATGGATGGATAGACAAATACACAGATGGTTGGATGGACGGACGGACAGACAGACAGACGGACATACAGACAGACAGACGGATGGATGGATGGATGGATAGACAGATATATGGATGGATAGACGAATACACAGATGGATGGATGGATAGAAAGATAGATAGACAGATAGATAGATGGATGGATGGACAGACAGACGGATATATAAATGGATGGATGCCTAGATGGATGGATAGACGGATGCACAGATATATGGATGGATGGATACACAGATGGATGGATTGGTGGACAAATAAATAGATGGATGGGTTGAATGGATGAGTGGGTGGGTGAATGGATGGATGGATGACAGAGATTTGTAAAACTTGCACACAATTACATCTGTTTTAAGCCTGTCTATATTAAATCTCTTGGTCTCACAGCACAGAAATGCACATTGGCCACAATAAACTGTTAGAAGATCTTAAAGCCGAAGTAGTTTGCAGCTTAAGTTTCACCTTGGAAGGTGAAGTTTCATTTCAAGGTTTGGGCAATAGGGAATCTTTCTAAAACGTCTCTTTAAGATTGTATGCGGGTTTTAAATACCCAAAGTAATAATGTAAAATGTTTTTCAGACACCGTCTCTTGGGATAGACATATTTTTCTTAGGCGTGACTGCTTTAAAAATGAATTTGAACTAACATATGGGCTCGTCTATCCCATTGATAGGTTTGCTAATTTCATATGCAGCTTAATGCAATTATTCTATACCAACTTCTAACTGTAACGTATGGTCTCATTTATTCTCATAATCTATTTGTGCAAGTATTAGTGCCACAAAATACTGTCATACAATTGTATTGGTACAGTAAAGCTGAAAGTTCATTTCGGTTTCTATGGGGTCAGATTTGTTTCGTATTTCTGAATAAATATACTATGATCCACAAATAAATATAGAGAGTTTCATAAATATTTTTTAAATCCACAAATGCACAATAAGCGAACCATAAATATATGTTAGACATTTCATAAAAAGGAAGGAAATTCACAAATAAATAAAATGGGATTTGCAAATGAATTTTTTTTTTATAAATATATATTTTTATTTTATTTATATGTGAATGGCTTCCTGCGCATTTGTGGATCGCTTTCTGTGCATTTGTGAATCGCTGCACACATTTGTGGATCGCTTTCTGTGCATTTGTGAATTGCTGCACTCATTTGTGGATCGCGTTCTGTGCATTTGTGGATTTGAAACCCTTCTAACGTCAAGAGGTGCACAAGAATCCACAAATAGGTGGACTCCGCCCACCGTCTACTCCAGCCAATCAGACAACAAGCACATTGTGCTGACCAATCGTGGCACGATCTCCCTTCAACCAATCACAGAGTCTTTTCTAGAAACATTGTGCAAAAGACCCAGACGGAGGAGGACTTTTATTATGACAGCGAGTATCGCTCACTCAAAGCAATGGCGGAAGAGCGCTAGCTTTGTACAAGTGTCTCGCTGTGTGAGGCATGAATCATGTTGTTGTGGAGACAATAGCACCAGATTGTTACGCGGTGTGTTCATGTGCGTCATTAAAGTGAGTACAGTTAGGTTTGCATGTTAAAATTTCCGTTATTAATAGCGCTAACATGTTATTAGCTAAACTGTGAATCTACTACGCTGTAACGTTATATAAATCACTTTCTTTTGCTGTTCATCAATGTGTTTATCCTGTAATAATGTCAGTTATATTACATACGTTGTGTAAACACTGCTAATGGTGTAAAATGTGTCATTTGAGACACGTCTGTTTATTTTATTTTGATAACTTATGAGGGGAGAAGCTGTAGCTAATTTGTCAATGTTATGTATGTTTATTAGCATTAGTGTTACTTTGGGAATCCTGTTGTTATCTGTTGCAGGGAAACCACATCTACACATGCCTATGATCTGGCTAAGCTCTCAAATATAGCCAGGCACTCATGCATCTCCATTCACATGCCATGCAACCAAGCTCATAAATACAGCTCTGGCCTATCTCTCTTAAAGGAGCATACCCTCATCCTGTGCAGAGCTTCATTAAAGGACTACTACCAATATTCACCATTACCTTCATCAACGACTGCTCTGCTATCCAAGTTGTGCCTCTCATTCAGAGTTCTGTGCTGTGTGTGCTACCCTTATAAATACTGAATGCTGGCTCTCTCCTATCTAATGTATGTTCTCTTGTGTGCCTAATAAACAGCTCAAGTTGGTTCAACGCTCTCTATTGTGTTCTGACAGACACCCTGGTACACTGCTATATTCATTCGTAACTAGCCCCCTACACTTCAGAGTAGTCTTCGCTACCGTTATAGTTATGTAGTGACATTTGCTTACAGATAGTTTGTATCTAACGTGGTACATTTTATTATGACATGACAAAACAAATGTGTTTAACCTCGTCTCCTACTACAGAACTGATCATTTAATTACACATTATGGTATCTTTTAAATGAACAAGAAATTTCTGTGGTGTCTACATCTTAATGTCAAGAAGGTTTAATATGTCAAAGCTGTTAGATAGTCTTACAGTGTTGTTTTTATTTTCCCTTTATGCTCTGAACAAGCTTATGCTCTTACTTAAAATTCATAGAAGTAAGATTTTTACACAAGTATGCAATCAAACAACTGGTATGTTATTTGTTTTTTATTGTGTGTGTTTTTAGGGGTGGGGTGCATTCAGCTGATAGATGTTTGCCTAAAAGGGATATGACAGACGCTACATATCATTTCATGTGATTTTTATATGTTTTACGACTTGCATCTTTACTTGACCAGGTGTTACAGACGATCAACAAAATGCCCTCTGGAATGTCCTGAGGGGGGAATTCTCTGAAGTAAAGGATGAATTTGTGTTCATATTTCAAGTTCAAGAGGATATTGATTTTTTTTTGTCATACTGTGTTAATGAACAAGGCCTGAAGGTCAATGCCATGTTTCTCAATCAGCAATTGCAGTAGACAGGAGTGAATGAATGAAATGTGTAATGAACTCATTTATTTATGAATCAATAATTTGAAGGAATAAATAAATAAGCTAATCCTTTGTGTAAGCTTAGATGCAGACATTTGTTAGAGTGTGCTGAAATAAGTAGTACAGATTTATATAGAACACAATATCTTAAGTAAATTAAATATTACATGTAAACAAACACACACACACACACATCTGTAATTTCTAAATGGGGTGTAAATTTATTTTTAAGTTAAGCCAAGCCAGATTTATTTATATAGTGTTTTTATTACAAAGTTGCATTATTCCAAAAACCAGGGAAATTACTAAATTAATAGTAAATATAATGGTTATATATAGTATTATTCCAAACTATAGATTATAATCTAATAAAACAGTATTTTGTTCTTCAACTATTGATAATTTAGTCAAATAATATAAATAATCAGGAACAGACCAAACTATACAAGCCTTTCCAATTTCCACCTCACATTAAAATGGAACCTTAAAAGGATTAAAATTACCTGAGAACAGGAGTTTGATATTACATAAGGGATTAGCAAAATTGAAACCAAGACGTTTTTAAGATTGTAGCCGGATTTTTTCAAGAAAGGCTATATGCTATATTAACAGAATTTACAAAATGCTAAACTTAGTTACTGTCAGCCAGGAAACAAACCAACACGGCAACAGAAGGAACCAAAAAGCCACGTGTGGAGTAAACTACTGCTAAAACCGGTTTTAATCAATTTAATTTGACAAATATTAACCTTGACATACCTTACCACAAAGTGTATTAAGAGAATCCCTAGTAAAGAATTATTGACAACTGTCAACAGTGCCCGTTCCTCAATCGGAAGGCTGGAACCTCCGGAGGTCGCATATGCAGGCTGCATTAGTCATCACGTCTGCTTAATTTAAGTTAACTGAGCATTACATCCGCAAATCATAAGCATTTTACAACAATTACCGACTAACTAAGAATAATAGTCAACTTTATAATAGTTATTTTTTTTTTAAATAAGACAGTCTTGATGATGTATGCAGCCTACAAAAGATTGCCTGATGAAATTCAACTGTGTTTGTTCCCAACCTAGCAGTAAAACAAAATGTGATTGGTTGGAGGGAAATCTTGCCACGATTGGTCAGCACAGTGTGCTTGTTGTCTGATTGGCTGGAGTAGACGGTGGGCGGAGTCCACCTATTTGTGGATTCTTGTGCACGTCTTGAGGTTAGAAATGTTTCAAATCCACAAATGCACAGAACGCGATCCACAAATGAGTGCAGCAATTCACAAATGCACAGAAAGCGATCCACAAATATGTGCAGCGATTCACAAATGCACAGAAAGCGATCCACAAATGCGCAGGAAGCCATTCACATATAAATAAAATAAAAATATTTATTAAAAAAAATTCATTTGCAAATCCCATTTTATTTATTTGTGAATTTCCTTCCTTTTTATGAAATGTCTAACATATATTTATGGTTCGCTTATTGTGCATTTGTGGATTTAAAAAATATTTATGAAACTCTCTATATTTATTTGTGGATCATAGTATATTTATTCAGAAATACGAAACAAATCTGACCCCATAGGTTTCTTTCTCAGACTGTTCATCTTTGTTAATTGTCACTGTTTTGGGGCACCACAAGTTATCTACTGTACATAAGATCATAAGCTATCTCTAGCTGTGTTCCAAATCACTCCCTATCTCCTTTATAGTGCGCTACGCTGGGTGTCAGACATTTATAATAGTGTCCGAAACCTGAGGAAACAACTGAATTCCCTATATTTTTTCTCACAATATTAAACTCGCATTTTAAGGGTATATCAAATGTGGCACCAGAGTTTGAAATAAATCACTCACTTTTGATCACTTCATCCTCATATATAGACACAAATGTCATTCCTTTTTGATAGGAAATAGTCAAGGAATGAAAAAAATGATCAGTTTTGGACACAGTATCTGATAGTCTGAGATATCGGGAGTTCAGCCATGAGTTTGGTCCTAATGGGAAACATGTGGGGTTCCCAAGTCCTGACTAAAGATGGAAAAACTCCCCACGGCCACAGAAGTGTTTTATTTAATGAAGATTTCTTCACATAATATGACCAGTGCATTTTTATTGGTTAATTTACAATTTTGTTTTCGCAAAAAGACGTGATGCCTGGTGTTGGGTTAGGTTAAACATTTGAACACTTGTGTAATATTATAAAACTTGTTTTTGCAGACTAGGGCTTAGATTGAGCCATGAATAAGTGTATAGTCTGATTTTAATACATAGTATACGGTCAAACGCACAGCCTAGTTCATTTGACTCATACACGTGTGCACATTCTACCCATGTGCAATGCATCCCAACAAATTGTAATACATCTCTTTGCCTACATACTCCGGCGGTGCGCGGATAGCACACCTGTTAACCCACCCGTTTTTCCCGGGCTTCTTACGTATTTTACCATTTTATTCGGCCATCATCCCGTTAAAATAATTTCCCATATTTTTCCCGATTTTTTTATTCTTTCTATAAAAATAATTATAATAAAATATCCCTCCGGTAAAGCAGGTGGCAGTATATCAGTAACATCTCACTTGAAGGACACCCACCAACAAATAAAAAGAAGAAAAACTTCCCAAGAAAGGTGAATGATGACAAGCTGTGTGCAAAGCTACGAACGCTACACCTATTAGCGGGTACGTCCGTTAGTACACAAACTCCTCACACTGCATTTTTTAAAATGTGTACGGAAACACTGCTGTTTGTGCTTTACTGCTATACACTGTGCGATTTTAAATAGTCTTTTAGGATTGTTGCTTGCCACACTGTGCGATTAAGATCGTTATTAAGTCCATGTCACACTATATGATCTCAGTTTCCATCAATGTCAGACTGTATGAGTTTAAAGACTTTTAAAAATCGGACGCACGCAAACAAACGCATCCGCAGTTTTACGTCATCGATTGACGACGGCTGGGAAAACACACGTTGAAGCGAAGGCTAACAAACCGAAACAACATCTACTGTTCATTTTAATCATGACTTGTCTCTACAATAAAAGAAGAAAAAACGAAGGAGACGAGTACCTGGCATTTGAATTTCCAGCGCGATTTCTCTCCAGGCTGCTTCATATTTATCCTATCATGGTACAGTGGCGATGACACGTTGTACAAATGTCACCCCCAGGGGCTGGCTATGTTTGACTAAAGCCACGCCCCTTCTCAACTTCCACCTCGAGGAGGTCCCCAAAGCCAACCCAATGACCAGACAACACGAGAGCAGGTAAGTAATAAAACAAACTTTATTTAAATATTTAAAAGAATCGGGAAATGGGGAAAGGGCAATTAAAACTAAAGGGATCTCTAGCTCCTCCCTCCAGGGAGACTGCAGCCACGGGCAGGCAGGGACAAAGGGCAACGGGGGTCCAGACCTCCGTAAGCCGGGGGGGGGAGGGAAGCGTCAGGCTCCTGCCTGGTCCCTGCTATCCGTGGCACCCTCCTTCTTCCTTCCTGGAGGCAGAGTACAAACAGTGTGACTGGTAAGTGGACTTTTCGCTATCTGCGTACCTTTCTCGGTTCGGCAGGGGGGGCTTCGCCCCGCGTGCCTTCACGTTTCTCCGTTGTACGTTCACCCTCTTGCTCCTTATTCTCCACAGGTGGCCGCTGGGACACAAAAG